>NW_020664447.1:18259034-18323236 GCF_002925995.2 Terrapene triunguis | reverse complement strand
AAAAAAAAAAAAAAAAAAAAAAGTCTCTCTCATGTTTCCTTGTTTGGAATGAGAACAAACAGACTTTACAGAGGTCTGGTTCCCTTTTGACCCTGTTTTAATTTAGTATAGTAACAGCTGGTACGGTTCTCTCTCCGTGAATGAATACTTCCTGAGCTACCAATGCCAATCATTAGTACAGTGTTTCAGGAAGAAGGAACCAAATTAATAGTGGGGATGAACATTGTAAACTGTGGGGTTTGTTTATGAAGATTCTGAAATTAAATTGAATTCTACCGTAAATAGATAACCAACTGTGCAACATTAATACAGATGTCCCAGATTACCTGGCCATGAGTCTAGCAGCTATGTATATGGAGTACTCTATCCGCTAGCTTGATATTATTTGTTTGTTTGTGTCTTTGATCATCCTTAAATTTATATGAAAGACAGTCTTTATTTTAAAGGCAGGTAGAAATCAGCATTTCTACCCTGCCAATCTCCAAATATGGAAGTAATTATCCTGATTCTCACTTATATTTGTGTAAAACTGGCATAAGTGAGGAGATTCTGGCTCCACACAAATCTCTAAAAGCTCTGCCATTGTTTAGCATTACTGTCATTTAGGCCATGTTTTACACTAGTGAGCTTACTGCAGCATAGCTGTACCGATTCAGCTGTGCTGCTGTAAGATCTTTCGTGTAGCCGCTCATAGCCGCTGTAGCTATGTCGGAAGGAGAAACTCTCCAGCCGATATAGCGTTGTGCACACAGCCAGTGAAACTTACGTCGCTCGGGTGTGTTTTTTCCAAATCCCTGAGCAACATAAATTTTTGCGACATATGGTAGTGTAGATATGCCCTGAGAGTCATTTGGTTTTGGTGGTCAGGCACATGCCCTAGTTTATATAAGATTCGGCTCACGGTTTTTGGTCCTCTTGGGTTTACTTTTTCAGATGTTACCTGACTGTAGTCTTTGTGAGTTCATAAATTCATTTACTTTACCCAGGAGTCCTCAGGGTTCATTTTGAGATATCAAAGTTTCATCCTAGCAGGGACTTCAAAACCAACAGGTTCAAAAGAGAAAGATGGTGGCTACTCCTCATCTGGGACAGGAGTTGGTTCTACAAGTGTCTGCACTCCTCCCGCTCCAAAGAACTGTAAAAGAATCATGGGCCTCCTTTACAAAACTCTAGGCATTGGGCTGAATTCTTTCACTACTGCTGAGGGAATAAAGCAGGAGATAAAATCTCTCACAGAATATATGTAAGGCAGGGATGTGTTAAACTAGCAGTATTGGAACTCTTTCGTTTTTGACACTATACACATTCACTGAAATAGGATGACTGTGTCTTTTAATAGGCTGGATACCCTTGAGAGTAAAGTTGGAATTTAAGGTTGACTTGAAAAAGAAAAAAACAAAGGACAAAGTTCAGATGTCTAGATTTTTTGGCTTTATTCGTTTTGAGTTGAGATAGATCATAGACGGTGCATTTCTCTTTAATTTTGTCGTGTATGGGAACTGGGAACAATATTGGGCTCATCAATGGAAGTTCCTTAATAGGTTTTTCTTCTTTTTGATAATGCACTCTGAAAAGGTTATGTGTTTTGACAAATAAGTTATGTATCCTGAATACTGTATTTACTATTGTTTAAAGCAATATAGTCTGTGATGAGTAAAACGTGGCCCATAAATAAAAATATATTTAAAGTCTTGTGGTTTAATTGCTTGATTAATATTTGCTTAGATTTCAGATAGAGATTTATTTTAAAGGAAGTAACTGTAATTACAAATCTGTAAGGGAATTTAAAATCAGTCTAATGGACATAGTAGATCCCAGGCACTAGGACTTATTAGAGCAGTTAGATCTCATGCATCAGAGCTTATTAGTTAACATTTAAAAGGAACTTCATCCTGAAAATCACGCCATAGAAATTTTCCTTAGAAATGAGTCTTTAAGGTTTCTCAATAACAGAAAAGGAATGGCAGAGGGAAAACACAAAATACTGAGTTTGAAAATAGAAACCAATTCCATAACCTTGTCAGTGCTGCAAAACGTTTAGTTCCATGTCTGATACTCCATTCATACCATAGCATGTTTAGAAGCATGCTATAGTTCAGGGGTTCTCAAACTAGGGGGTCACGAGCTGTCAGCTTCCCCCCCAAACCCCGCTTTGCCTCCAGCATTTATAATGGTATTAAATCTATTTAATTTTTTTTTAATTCATAAGGGGGGTCGCACTCAGAGGCTCGCTATGTAAAAGGGGTCACCAGTACAAAAGCTTGAGAACCAGTGCTGTAGTTTTTTCCTGAGCTCTGATGTCAGATTTCTCAATAGAAAAAAGCCATACCCCATAGTATGCAGAATACTTGATCTGCACAATACTTTGAATTGTAATGGTGCTAAATTGTTTCAAACAGCTCACAAGCAGGGATCTTCTGTCCAAGGTCTGAAAATGTGAGAGGTGGTTGTGCATGGACTAAGAGATGGGATTCTCATATTTAAGTTTGATCAAATACCTAAAATTTAGTTTTTATGCATTTCTTTTCCTCCTAATAGATTTACACGGATTGGGCTAATCACTATCTCGCAAAATCTGGTCACAAACGATTGATCAAGGACCTACAGCAAGATGTGACTGATGGAGTCTTACTGGCTGAAATCATCCAGGTTGTAGGTGAGTGAGTTTCTCTTTTTATGCCATGTATACGCCTATTTTGTCAGAGCCAGAGCTTGTTTTTTCACATAAATATGGGAAAAAGAAATAGAAACCATATGGAATTAAGATAATAATTCTGCCTCTCAGGCTTTGATAATTAATTTGATAAAGCTTTATGTTCGGGGATTGTGGAAAAATATTTGATCTTGATAAGATCTCCTGACATAGCATTATCACCCAGGACAGCTGAAGGGAAAAAGCAGCTGATGAGCTTTTTTTCTGCTGGGTGACTTGTGAGCTTGCTTGTTATCTTTTTGTTATCTTTGTTCCTGTTACCTTTTTTAGACTGGTCTGGAAATAATTCACCAAGACAATGGTGTGTTATATTAAATCTGCCACTTCTGGTTGGATCTGAAAAATTCCAGTGTGCAATTAGGATTAGGGAAGGACATGATTAGTATATGGAAGAAAAGAAACCCTTAACAATCTGTTTTAAAATAAGGAAGCTCGTTTGTTGTCAGGATGGCCCCAGGCGCTAAAGGGACTGATGCCAATGGGAGTTGAAGGTTCTGGTTGGGCCCTGTGCAGGGCTCCACATTCCCCCAGTTCCAGGTTCTTCATTAGTTCCTTTAGAGACTCATCCGTCTGGTATTTAGGCTATCACAAAACACATGGATGGAGCTATGGAGAATGACAGAATCAGGAAGCCCATTAATAGGAATTAGAATGACTGTTATTGACAACAAGACTGACAGACTTGAGATGCAAATGAAGAAGACAGTAGTGAAGTAACTAGACACCAAAGCTTGTATAGTTATTTCTGTTACAAATGCTGTGCAAAAGAATTAGAGCCCTGAGTTAAGTTTATGAATGTATGGGTCGGATATTCAGCTGACATAAATTGCCATAGTTTCTATTGACTCCAACTGAGCTAAATTGATTTTTACCAGATGAAGATCTGGCCCATACATACTGAACAAACAACATATTCATTGCTGTCTGAGTATAGCACTCTGAAAACTATCCATGTAACTACATAGGTATAAAAATTTCACATGAATTACTTGTGTATCTGTGTATAACAAAACTCCATCCAATATCTATGTAACTGTGTATACCAACACAAATATTTTAATGGGGAGATTTTCAGAGGCATAAGGTGGAGGAAGGCACCCATCTCCAGTTGACTTTCAGTGGGAGTTGGGCACCTAGCTGCCTTTTGTGCTTTTTTAAAATCTATCCCTACATACATACAGTTACATATATGTAACATTGCTGCACAAATTCCTTGAGTAGAAACATGCATATAAGAACACTACCAAAAACAGTGTACCTACCTGTATCAAATACTTGTATGCATATTTCTATGTGTACCTACTTGTGAATGTTCCCATATGTTTCAAAATATGTTCTGTGAAAAATATTCAGAAGAGTTATTGTTTACTAAAATGTTTGATTTAATTCATCTTTGCATTTTTTCTGCTTTTTCTCATTGCTGTTTTAGTGTTTGGATTTAGCGTTTTAAGACACAGTTGTGAAAGGTTAATACCTACGGTGAAGGATTTTCTTTTTCATAATTTTTTCCAAACAAAAGAAAATCCATGTTTAAACACACAAATTCCACTTTAATCCCCCAAATTGGCACTGAAAGGGAAATATTCATTTGCATCCCTTATGCACTGGCCTTAGGCAAACTGCATCTCATTGTCACATTAGAAGTGGTAACTTCCACACATGGAAACAGCTTCAACTGCAGCTATAAAACCATGACCTATCCTCATAAATAAGGATTTGTACTATGAAAGCTTCTGAATGGTAATTTCTTTTCCCCTTCTGCATGCAGTGCTCTCTGGTGTGGGTGTGTGTGGGGAGGGGAGGTACGAGAAAGCAGCAGTACCATAGAGACATCCCTGTTCTTTTATGGGCATTGGTGGTGTATTTAGAGATTATCCCAGGTTAACAAAACCTTTTCAAGTGAATTTGTTGATTATGAACATTCCTTTTGGTCACTGCATGAGTTTTGTATTCAAGACTTCAGTGCTAACAGTGATCTGCAAAGGGAAATATGTTTGCGCCTTTTTATGAAGAATGAAGAAGAGCTTTTGAAAGGTTTTCTGTTCTCTTCTGAATTCTCTTTTCTGCCTTTTTGTTTTAAACATTAGAAATGCAGGCCTTGTCTTCACTTTTTCCCCCTAGGAGATCCTGTAGATGATTAGAGAACTGGTAGGATTATGCCATCAGAGATGCCATGCAGTTAAACCTGATTAATTAAGAAGGGATGTAATTTTTATTCTGCTTCAAACTCTTAGTTTTTTGTCAACATCAGTTTAGCTCAAATGCCTAAATAGCACAGCTGAGAGAAGCGGTCATTGTTAAGGATATAACACCTTTGCCCTTTTGGGTAAGGGCTCAGAAAGCTCATGATCTACAATGAATCCTCCAGCAAAACTAGAGAAAAAACAAGCTTGACATGTCTGATATTTCTAAGGAAAAACAAGCAGAACAAATCCTAAAAAAATATTTGAAGCCTTTGTTAAACTTCATAAGGAAGGGAAAAGTGCAGAAGTGCCTTTTAAGACCTTGTAAAATCTGAACTGTGTATTCTTCTTGTTGAGATAGTTTGCCAAACTACCAGCTCTCCTTAACAGGTGTAGATTTTCTTCCTGTGGCACCTTTTCCTACAGTTCTCCAAGTTGGTTAAAATCTTCTTTTTTGAAGTCTACTATCCTTTTTCTGCTCCTCTCACGCCTTCCTTTCCTTAGAGTTGTGAAATCTATCATTTCATGATCACTTTCATCCAAATAGCCTTCAACCTTCAGATTCACTACCAATTCTCCCCTCTCTCCCTCCATTAGTCAGAATCAAGACTAAAATATTTGCCCCCCAGTTACTTCCTCCACCATCTGAAACAAGAAGTTGTCCCCACTACATTCCAAGAAACATCCTATTAGTGAGATTATCTTTTTGCATGGTGAAAACCCTGGAGACAGTCAACTGTCACCACACATCAGGGCCATCAGAGTGAATTATTATCGAGGTTTACAAGGTCCAGCACTCCCTCGTTCTGTGTACATTCCTGTCACTCAAAACCAGATGTATATTTCTGGAAAGAAAAGAAATCTGATTTAGGAATTTATAATTTGGTAACTTTCATTCACTTTTTATTATAACTTGGCATCCATATTTTGAAACAATGGGCAATTCTAAAAATATTTGAAACCTGGTAGGGATAAATTTGACACTTAAGAGCATAGAGATATAATCTTCAGATTTAACTACTAGCAATATTGTACTTGAATTATTTTGTGTTTTGTACAGTGACAGTTTGTCATAATATTCTCAAGTCAATGGGGAACTTTATTGACAAAATGCTAGGTTATTTTGGTTCAAAGCTTGCAAAGATTTACACATCTGTGTAACTTCATGTATATGCATAATCCCACTGCAGTCAATGGGACTGCTCCCATGTGTTACTGCTCGCAGAACCTGGATGTCAGATTGTAAACTTTTTGGGTCAGGGAGTGTGTCTTAAGGGGGCAGGACTTACAAACAGTGAAATGCCATTGCATAGAGTGCTAAGCCTTTCTTCACTTGGCCAACTAATGGTACTGGTACTCTGAAAGGTGGAATATATACTGTAGTGTTACACTGGTATGGGAGCACAGAGTTAAGATGTACATTGGCACAGATGATTTTGACATTGTGAATAAACCAACACACTGAATGCATGTCTATACACACACAAATACAAAGTGATATCAAATCTAAATGGCAAAGAATCACACCCGAGACACTGAACTTAAAAAACTGAACTGTCAATCAAACTTTTGGCTTTTGTTTTGACTGAAGTTTTTACTGAGAGATCAGTGGAGCTGCCAACATAACCAAAATGAGCTTTCTCCTCCTCAACTCTTGGCCAACCATTTTTAAAAAATTAGCTACAACAACCATTGAACTATTTAAAAATGGATCAATTTAGGTGTTTCAGGGTAATTACGATTCACCTGTGATAGGGGAGGAGCTTCAAGAGACTCTTAACACTACATACCTGGGAAAAGCTCCAAGGGGAAAAGAGAGAGTTTTCCTGTGGATTTTCATCTGAGGCTGTGTTGGGGGGGACTGCCAATTTCTTCTGTTTATCGAATCCAGCATTTTTTAAGAAGAATGTAATATCATATTCCAAAAGTTACAAATGTAGGGACTGATGGAACAGAAATTAAAGTCCTTTAATTTGGGTACTGGAAAGGATTAAGTTGTTTGCTAAACCGTAGTTAGCTTGAAAGATTCTGTGTTATATCCTCGCGCTACACTGCACTACTTATAAATCTCTTTTGTTTCCATGATTGAAAGTCTGTGTTAAGATGACAGATTTCTACTACCATACTCAGTAAGTGGAGCACTTCAATTGACAAAAGTATGCTCTACACTTACAAAGATGGGTCACTTACCCTTGTTGGCTTTGTATCAGCATTTTCTATAATATACTTTCACTTTGTACATTTTGTAGTACACTCTCTCAATCTTCTATAGAGATCTAAGTATTCGGTGTCTGCTCCCATTGAAGTCAATGGGAACTTTGTCATTGACTTTAATGGGAGCAGCATCAGACACTCAGTCTACTTTTAGAAAGCCATTTATTTAACAGCACAGAGTTCCTAGTATCTTAGTTTTCTTGATTGAACGCAATTGCAGTACTATTTTCCAAGCCTGGTAATCTTCATAAATAATGGACAGTAATGTCCTATTTTGCCAAACTGCTGCCTCTGTCACATTACTGATCTCTCAGTTAACACTGTTGCTTACTAACGGCTTGTCTGTTCCTGGAATTATTTAGGAATGACTATTCAGGAATTTTCACCTGGAAGTACGTCAAATTAAACTAGAAAAAAACTCTCTTATTCCAGATTAAGAGTGTCCAAACACGGAGTTAATCTGGAATGGTTGTCCGCTTTAAATACACAACCTCTTTTATTTCAGAATAACTTTCATGTGTAGAAAAGCCTTTATTACTCTCACCTTTGGGCCAGAAGGTTGTGGTTTTATGTTCCAAATCTGCATCTGGACTCATATACAGTCAGGACATGCCAGAATCACAATTTATCCTGTGGATGAGACATTAAGCAAAGATTTCTTCTGCTTGGGTCTGGATAGCTGTCCAAGTAAAAGTTTTAGCACTTTATGAACTGTATTGGCCAACATCCTTTTACTCGGGAAAAATTATTGTAAGGTCCAAAGATGTGGCTGAGGCATTGATTAATGCTTAATAGCTTTGTAACAAAGCTGTTTGTAACAAAGAACTTAACTCATTGTACAGTGTGTTGAGCTACTTTTTGTATAAAAGGTTCTATATATCCACCCATGTTCTGCTCTGCATGGTCCTTATCCAAGGCAGTTTAGAATCATTCCTATCATAACTTTTCATGTAGTGTATCGAGTGCCATTTGTTGAGGATTTTTATTTTTGTGGGGAATGCATATCTATATCTGGGACACCAGCAGCTGCCTGACCAACAGATTTAAAGAACACTTTACAGTACATTGTGGTAGAGACCCTCTTTCCCCCTCATGTTTCCATATACTTTTGACTCTAATAACCTGTCTCACAGTATTATAATGCACGTGCCACAGAAGAAATAAAACCAAACCTTCCTTTAGGTTCCCTTCTCTCTCCTTTGATTCAGATTCTATCTATGAAAAAATGGTTATTTCTGTTCATACTACTTTTATCACTGAGTTAAGCTGCTTTTGCTATGTCTAGCTTAATAAAGGGGAAGAGAGAAGTCATCAGACATCCTCAGTGTATGCATCAAAAGTGGCAAAAGTTTGGAAACATTTAAAAATCTCAGGGTGAAATTCATTTCACTCACATAAAACCAGAGTAATCTGACTGTACATGGGTAAAGTGCCATGGGGGAAATGGTGAAATATCTCTCCAGCCTTGGAGCTGTACTGCTATAAGCCCATAGTGTACAATGTTGGTTTTAGAATAATTTTAGGCCAGGCTAATGATACAGAAACCCATTCTGTGCAGGGAAGAGCCTTGGAAGATAATCAAAGCTTGATGGGGCTGCAGTAAATAAGGGTTAACGGGAAAGACCCATGTAGTCCGGATTCTGAGGTTGCAGAATTTGCAATGGAGTTTACTTCCTGCTGAGAACTGTGCTCCAGAATCTGATTGTTTCAAGCTCTTATGGTTGCAGAGAGAAACTCAAAATTGTGAATTGTGTAAGTGATGCAGTGTCATCTGCATGAGTCTGCAGAGAGCCATATTCAACTGTTCTCTAGGCAAACAGAAAGATAGGGGTTGAAGTTCAGCCAGGCTGCAATCAAAGACCACTACTGCTGAGCAAGCTGCAAGTATGACCCTTTGCCATTTCTTCTAGCAGCTCTCTTCCATCTGCTATCCCTAGCCACCTGGAACCATAGGTGGTGTGGACCATGCTATGGGAATTGAGGCCAGGGAGTGGAGCAGGAGAGAATGGTGGTGGTGGAAAAACTATCCTTGAAAATAACCATTGACAAATTTTGGGGCAGTGAGTATTTCCAACTATGCTCTATAGTTGTGTGTGCTTGTGGCTAGAGGGGAATGGAATGGAATACATTAACGTTGCTGTGGATTATAGAAGTTGCTGCCACAGAGTTTAGGGGTTGTTGGTAGGGCATTTGGTCCCATTCTGCTACAGAGTACACAGAATCCTGTTTATGGAAGAGCCCTGAGCCTAATCTAGTTCTTTTTTTCTGTAGCCCAAAGATTTCCTCACAGAAGATATGTGATCACCAACTCCAATTCTTTCTTCTAGTTTATAATGTATTAATACCTCTCCCATGATACCAAATCAGCAATATATACCCCTGTGCTTTAAAGGTGCCAAATTCACAAAGCAGAAGAGAATTATGAGACAAATTAGCTGAGAGAGAATTTAAACAGAAAAATGTGAATAAAATTAAGAACTATTTAAGAACGTTTTCTTAGATGCCCAAAGAAAGCACAGGGTCACAATTGGGAGAAAGCTACACTGGTTAAAAAACCTGCCTGGCTTAGAGGAGAAGTGAACAAAGCTATAAAAATATTTTTAAAAACACAACAATCTATAACAAATTGGAAAAAGGGGACATTGATAGCAATGAATATAAATTAGAAACTAGAAATTATAGAAAATTGATAAGGGAAGCAAAAGGACACTAGGAGATGTCGATGGCCAGCAGAGTAAAGGACAATAAGAAGGAGTATTTTAAGCATACTGGGAACAAAAGGAGTTCTAGCAATGGTATTGGTCCAAATGGTAGAATTGTCAATAATAATGCAAAAATGCTGAAGTCACTGTGGTCAGATGTTTGGCTGCGTGTGTATGTTTTCCCTGTGTGCTGTCCCAGCTCTACACAGACAGTTGGCAGAGCAGACCTTGAGCGAACCACCCAATGAGCACAAGATCCATTAAGGTACGAAGGCATCCAGCCAGGTTTATTGTTGAGGAAGCACCTGGCAGATTCCATGAGCTATTAAGACATGTATACCCATGACAATGGATGCAGCTCAGTCAATGGTGGGACTTTCCACTGCCCCCTAGGCTAGCCAAAGATACTCCCTCTGAGATACATTTTTATACCCTGATATAAACAAGTTACGTACTGTCATCTGACCTTATCTTTTAGGAGGGGTCAGTGTGTTTCTGTTATCCTTGGGGAATGTTTTTGTACCATCCTTGATATCAGGATGTTCTGGTACCACTTGATATCAGGATGTGTTTGCGTGAGTACTCTGTGCTTAGCACTTTTTTAGGAATGTGTATTTCTGCAATATAAACCCTGTTCTTGCCAGATTCTGTGAGCAGGTTCTGCCTCATACCAGATCTCTGATACAGGGCTTATGTCTCAGGCTCTCTTCCTACTACAGTCATCAGTAAATATTTCCATTTTGTGTTTGGAGGAAACAAAAAAACAAAAAACAGTCACCCCAAAAACACCACAGTTGATATAATACTTTCCATTCCAACAGTAATTCAGGAGGATGTTAAAGGGTAGCTACTAAAGTTAGACATCATCAAATCTGTGGATCTGAATAATTTGCATCCAAGAGTTTTGAAAGAGCTGGCTGAGGACTGCTTGTATTACTTTATCAATAAATCTTGGAACACTGGGGAAGTTCCAGAGGACTGTGAGAATGCTAATGTACAAAATTTGCAAAAGTATAAACAGGATTATCTGGGTAATTATAGGCCTGTCAGCCAGACATCAATACCAAACAAAATAATGGAACAGCTGATATTGGACTCTATTATTAAAGAATTTTAAAAGGGTAATATAATTAATGCTAATAACATGAGTTTATGGAAAATAGATCTCATCAAACTAACTCAATATCATTTTTATGACATTATAAATTTGGTTGATAAAGGTAATAGTGTTGATACAATAGACTTCGGTAAGGCATTTGACTTGGTACCACATAACATTTTGTTTAAGAAACTAGATACAAAATCCACATGGCACACGTTAAATGGATTAAAAACCTGACAAGTCTCAAAATATAATTGTAAATGGGGAATCATTATCAAGTGGGTATGTTTCTAGTGGGATTTTGTCACAGATTGATTCTTGGCCCTATGCTGTTTAACACTTGCCTTGGAAGAAATCATAAAATCATCACTGACAAAATTTGCAGATGACCAAAAGAGTGGGCGAGTGGGCAATAAAGAGGAGAGGTCCCGGATACATAGCGATCTGAATCGCTAAGTAAACTGGGCACAAGGAAACAACTTGCATTTCAATATGGTAAAGATGTAAATCTAGGAGAAAAGAATGCAGCGATACTTACAGGATGGAGGATTATATCCTGGGAAGCAGTGATTTTGAAAAAGACTTGTGCGGCGGGGTCATGGTGGATAATTAGCTGAACATGAGCTTGCAGGGTGACAGAGGCCTAGAGAGCTAATGTGCTCCTTGGATGTATAAACAGAAGAATATGGAATAGGAGCAAAGGGGATATATATTATCTTTGTATTTGGCATTGGTGCAACTGCTACAGGAATACTGTGTCCATTTCTGGTGTCCACACTTCAAAAGGGTTATTCCTAAATTGGAGAGGGTCAGAAAAGTGCCGTGAGAATGATTAAAGGATTGGAGAATGTGCCTAATAGTGGTAGATCCCAGGAGCTCAGTCTATTAGTTTATCAATGAGAAGGTTAAGGGGTGACTTGATCACAGTCAGCACCTACGTGGGGAATAGAATTTTGATGATAGAGGGCTCTTCAATCTAGCAGGCAAAGGTATAACAAGATCCAATGGCTAGAACATGAAGCTAGACAACTTCAGACTAGAAGTAAGGTGTAATTTTTTAACAGTGAAGGTAATTAACCACTGGAACAACATACCAGGTGTTGTGGTGGATTCCCTATTAATGGAAATTTAAAATCAATATTACATGTTTTTCTAAAATATATACTCTAATTCAGCCACAGCTGTTGAATTTAAAGCAACAGTTAATTCAGGGAAGTCTGTATTAGGTAGATGTCATTACATCAGATTAGATGACCGCAGTGGTCCCTTCTGGTCATCAAATCTATGATATACACATACACTTTATGAAATTAATGATCCCTGCGCTCATCCATCTTCACACATGTTGTGTGTGTGCACCCACGCGCGCACCAGTGATGCAGTGCAGTACCCAGTTTTTAAGCATTTGGTTGTATAAGGAGTTACCTCTCACTTTAAGAAATGTCAGCCCAGTTGTCTCCTTGTGAAATGATGATGACCTTGCTCCAGCTGTCTCTGGAGGAATGACCCATGAGAAAAATCCAGCCACTGCATGGGTCTCAATGTTTCACACATTTGCTTTGATTGGACAACTACAATCTTAGGCCACTTGATTTAGCTAGCAACAAGTGCTCTGGAAATAACTGGTACAAGTGTCCTTACTACACTTTTTGCATTACCTTTTATATTTGTTTTTCAGCAAATGAAAAGATTGAAGACATCAATGGCTGTCCAAAGAACAGATCTCAAATGGTAAGTGGCAAAGCAGCAGTGCATATGTGTGTTACTCGATTCCTAGTAAAGTGTGACAGTTAATTTAACTGAGTATTGTGAAATGCTTGCACCAATATAGAAGGGGAAATCTGGACTGTTAGTAGAACTGATGATCCATTTCTCATCCTATTGAAGTCAAAAGGAGAAGGATTGGATCTGAATCTATTAGCACAAGGTACATAACTTTTCTTTCTGTGATATTTTAATGTTTTTGTGATAGTCTGTTTAAATAAGAATATACAAAAAGTAAATACTGTGCTTTTATTTCATAATATTTTTTGCAGAAGCAGGAAAGTAGATGTGCAACTGGCTTTTTGTCAAGGTTGCTGCAAATAAAATGAAGTATTTTAAGGCTAATGGACTATGATCTCTTAAGCTCTATTAAGATCATCTCCATATTTTAGGTCCTTCCAAAAGACAGAATTTTTTCACACATTAACGGTGGTTATGCCAAAATAGAAAGGAATTTGCAAATGTGTCTTTGGAAGTTCTAATGAAAAATTTAAAATGTGCATTGTCTTTTTTGATTCAGTGATGAGTTTTTATCTGTAAAATGTTCATACTTATCTGGTTTGTATTTAATCTGTGAAACCAAGCACCAAAAGATACAGTAGGAGAACTCAAAGTATACAGTACATGAAGAGTATGTTTGCTATTAGTGCAATTAATATTCTAGACAAGATATTTGAGAATATTAGCAGTAATAAGATTATTTAAAATGTACTGTAAGAAGGAAATTATTTAATATATTTTAAACAGAGGCCTTTGTTCTTCAGTATTTTTTTACAGAATCCATGTGATGACATTAAATCTAAAATATGTACAAATTACAGCTGGATACTGAATTTAGGATTATTTTAGTATAACTTCTATACCATATTTTATGTGTGGTTTTAATTCTTAAATTTTTTCACTGTGTGTTCAATTTGTATATATCTGATGATGGAACCAGTTGAAGGGTTAAAGGTTTGGCAGCAGTTTTCCATCCCAGAGCCTGAAACTGTTTTGTGTTTTAATATTCCATTTCCCCCGTCTTTGAGGTTAACCTCTTTATATCCACAGAGAACCACTCCTTAAAAAGAAAAACATCTTTACAGATTTATCTTTGCTACTTTTACTCCTTGGTAGAGATTGGCTGCTATTCTTGCTGTAGCCACAGCAGCTGTCTAGATTATAAATAATTGAGGAAACTTTCAAGATCACTGTAATTTAATGTTTCACAAGTGTATTGTAAGAACTGAATTTCATTCATGAGCTACAGGCAATACCAAAATACATTAAAAAATATCTATTACATTGTAACTGAAAGTTAGATTAACTCACTTTTTCTCTAAGAACTAAAGTATCTCTTCTGGTGTTTGCAGCCAGAGCCGACACCAAGGGTTGTTGCAGAAGCCAGGTTTGGGCATAATGGCTGTCAGCATGTGTGCTAGAGCAGGAGCTGTGTAACATGCTAAAAGGGGGTATTCTACCTTCACTTCCTGCTCCAAGGTACTGACCCTGCACTCCTGGTGTGTGCAGAAGGATGGATTGGGGCAGGGCTGTCTACCCTGTTCCACTCAGTTTAGGATGCTTAGCACTGTAGTCAGTGCTGGACACTCCGGTTCTTTACCAATGGAAACACAAGATCATCATGGCTGTTCCTTGCACTAATGTGCATATCCACGTGGTTATCCATGACTGAACACTAAAGGCCAATGTTTCTCAGTGTCTGTGCTCTAAGAATATAATACAATGTAAACCAGAGGGGGTAATGTTTGCAATCATTTGCATTGGGTCAGTGGGCACAACTTTTCTCTAAGATCGACACTGTTAATTTGGATGGTGCAGTCTGCATCCCTTGATGCACTTGATCGCGGGAGGCCATGGCTTCATCTCAACTCGTCCCATTTGGGTAATTTACACCTCTGATGACACTAAAAGGGATCAGTCCCTGCCCTCCCCAAAGCACAGGGACTGTTATTATGCCTGGCCCTTGTGGAGAAAATTCCTTGTGTCCTTCCAGCCCTCACACATACACCAGGACACACAGTCTCGCCCTAGTTTTTTACCTAATTGTTCAGTCACAGCTGTGTATAACTACATTACAGCTTCTAACAATTGGATGTTAACGTTCAATAGATGGAAAAGGCACATGACATCTTTGCCTCTCAAATAGAAATACAGCACAGCTTACTATGAAACTGTACTACTTTATACATACTATTAAATGCCTTTTCATAACTGTCCACTATATAAGAACTAATTTTTCTGGATCATATGTATTTATGTAATATATATTTGTTTAAATAGAACAACAAAGGCCTATAATTGACAGTGATTAGTTCCAGTTGACATGAAGACAATGTATGGTAAACTAAGCATATAGCGGTATAGAGTGGTCCAGAAAAATTCAGAGACCATCCCTACAATTGTAGTTTTTCTGCATAGAATGAGACATGTCAGAAAATAGCTTCATTCTTGAAGAACAAAAGAAAAAAAATCCATTTCCTGTTTGTGTGCATGTTGTAGAAAAAACTATTGCAAACAAACATGGGCCAATGGAGCACAGCAGGGGATGCCCTTCTCTTGATATTATTGATATTATTGCATTACAGAAGCTAGGCAACTGTTTTCTTATCTTATATTGATCTATTTTTTCACTGTCCAACGGCTGACATTAAAGACTCAATATCCGCCACTCTGCAGAGTTTGCAATACCATAGTACCATCTGTTGTACTTATAGGAAGTTACTGTAGTTAATGCTGGTTCCTTAGGGAACAGATGCTGAGTATTTAATGGTGCTTACAATCTTGTGAATATAGACATAGTGAAACTTCCTTTAGAGTAAAGTAGAAAGAAAGGCACAGGGTATTTCAGTAAATTCTGATGTATAAATAGCAGTTCTGGTTTTAATGACTGCTGATAGAATGAAGTTCTTCTGTGACACAGTGATGTCATTATACAGATTCTACTCTATATATGTGAGCATATCTCATGTACAGTGGTCTCCATTTTTTTAAAAAAAATGAGCATTTGTAAACTTCAGTACACAGCGATATCTGAAATTATCTTCTTCTGTTTCATATTTACCTAGGGCCTTCCATCCATGGTACTAAAGAGAAAACAGAGATAAAGCTCCTTACCCTGAATAGCTGAGGCCTTGATCCTGCCATCTGGTCCCTGTGGACACTAACACTAGTCCCAAACCTCAGTGAAGTCCGTGTGTAGGGCTTGTGGGGCTCCATGTGGGCACAGGCATCCACCCACCCTGATCAGATTGGTGGATGGGGTCCTCTGTTACATAAACATAGGAAATTATGACAACACATAAGAAAGAGTGAAGATGGAGATTATGGTTACAAGACATAAAGAACATGCAAAGTGAATATTTTGTCTGAAGCTTGAAAGATGAGAGTATTAAACTGGAGAATAAGACGGAGAAAAGAAAAGCACAATAGCACAGGAGTAGAGGTCAGTGGTGGAGAGCTATGTAAAGGAAGAGATTTTTTTTAAAATAGGGATTTGAAGGTAGATGGGAGAGGATGTTTGATGTAGTGGGAGAATAAGGATGTTGCAGATGATAAAAAGCCTGAAGGTGCAAGTAGGAGGAGATAAGTGGAGCATCGGGGTAGGAAGTAGGTAGAAAAAAGGTGTCAATATGTAGGCTGGGACAGAGCTGTGCTGTGCCTTCAACATCAGGATGGGGAGTTTTAAAGGGATTTAAGAAGGAGGCTGATATGGTCAGAGAAGTGGGAAAGGAAGATCATTTATCCAACAGGTAAAATAAAGAGGCACAAGGTAAGAGACCGAGAGGCCTGAGAAGTGGTGTTTACAGAGGTTGAGATCAGAGAGAACCAGAGTGTGAGCCAAGATTTTGGCAGTGTGGATGGACAGGAAGGGACAGATGTTAGAAATGTTAAAGAGGGAGTAGTATAGTGACAATATTTGGCAAGAGCATGGATAACCAAAGACAACCCCAGTGTTATATGAGTTTGAAGGAGTGGGAGGAGAGAGGAGCTGTTAATAACGAGGAAGGGGAATCTGTAGACAGAACGATGAGAGGGTTTGATTTATCCATGCTAAGTCTGAGGAAGCAGAGGGACATCCCAGAGGAGATATTGGAGACACAGGAAGCAATGTAGCCTGGGCAGAGAGACCACAATTTCCCCATATACTTAGAATAGGAAATAGCTGTGGTAACCATGAGATATCTGTGGTCATATGTCAATTCATCATTTTAATGGTGACTACTCTTGTATATCTGTCTATGAAAAAGAGATCATGACAACACCTGTCATACTTTGGCCCGTAATGCTCTGAAATGTCATCTATGATGCAGATATCCTATCATGTTGTATGGATAAAAGGAGGGAGTTCAGTCTTTCTGTTACTGTTCATTTGGCTAGAGATTGTGCAGAGTTAGTCTATTTTTAGTCCAGTATGGGCCAGAGCCTGCAACACTTCTTATTAATATCATTGGCATGACTCATTGAGTAATGATCAGGCCCATATTATCAATATGTTGACTTTAACTTGCAAGGAAAACCTGCTTCAGCAAAGGGAAAAGGAAGATGTAGCCAAAGATAAAAGATATCAGGTATATTTAGAATATAGAGGTGAAACATAAATATTAATTAATGTTATAACACAGGGCATACAAGACTCAGTCCTGTAAAATATTTAGCTTAGCAAAATTAGGCTATCGGACTTAGGATAAGTTAACATAAGCAAGTTAATAATAAACCTGCCTAGCTTGGGTCTATGTTTGTGATATGCTGATTTTCTGAAATAATTGCTGAGTTTGGATAACATCTGAGAGAAAGATTAGTAGATGACCATTGGTAGCCAAGGTGAGATGTTGGAGACTTTCTTAAGGTAACTGCCTATTAATATGGTGATACAGTGGTGGAAATGTTAATAAGTATAAGGGGAACTAATGAGTTAGCCTATGAAAAATGGGGCACTCCAAAAGTAGAGGGGCATGGAAGTTCAAATAAGGAAAAGGAGTTAAAACCTTCAGCGATCTGTATGGGCATCAGCATAACACATTATAAAAGGTGTTGTGGCTCGTGTGCCTTGGTGTGTGGGAGATACCAGGACGATGACCACTGGTGGTGGTGATGGTGAGGGTGATGATGAGGACTAACATTTCGGGTGTTTCTGTAAGGCCTTGTATGAGTAATGCAAATATTATTAATTTTGTAATGATCTCACTTTACCAGATTGCAGTGTGTGTATTGTTTGGTTGGCTACTAAAAGTAATGATTGTAGAAAGAGCACTGTGTAGACTCTATTGTGCACCATGCGGTCTCTGTTCTATTAAAAACTTCTCTCTACTGTAGTTGATCTTGGGGGCTGAACTCTCACAGATTAAAGTAGGTATAAACCCTCACTTGGGTGGGTAATTGGTTAAAGTATTCCATAACTATAGAGGTGACTACAAAGGTTTGTTGTAAAATGATAACATCTTGGTTTTAGTGCAACACAGATGTCATTCAGCAGCATAACAGCTCTGAATGATATAGCGTTACATGTAGATGAGATGTCTAATTTGTACTTTTGAAGTGAACTGGTAAGTAATGTGTGAGATGGCCCTTACAGTAGGCCTGAGTGGAGGGCTGTGGGAAGCTGAGCCCAGAACAAAGGATCAGTCCAGGAGGGATGTTATCTGAGCTGAGAGGACACTCAGGGTATGTCTACACTACAGAATTAGGTCGATTTTATTTAAGTCAACATTGAGCCTCCGATTTAAGCAAGTTGATTCTGCATGTCCCCACTATGCACATTGTGTCGGCGGAGCGCATCCTCACTAGTAGGGCTGGCATTGACTCTCAGAGTGCTGCACGGAGCAGAGTGGAATGTTGGATTGGGCTTGCAGTGCCTCATAGGACCAAAACATTTGTGCGGGTGGTTATGAGAACATGGTATTAACGTCCCGTGATGCACTTACCTCCCTTCCTCTCTCCCTGAAATGAACGTCAAACAAACCAAGCCTTTTTTGCGCCTTTTTCCCCAAGCCTGGGTTACCTGCACAGACGTCATAGCACGGCAAGCATGGACCCTGCTCAGCTGTACACTGTTGTTGTGAGTATTGCAAACACCTCATGCCTTATCCTGCGGTATTTGCTCAGCTGAAGCAGGAACTACTGCACAGAACAATGTGATGCCACGCAAGCAGACATGCTGGAAGCCATGGAGCGAGCAATACGCAGATGCTGGTGACAGTTGCGCATCACCTTGACACGGTGGAGCACAGCTTCTGGGCCCGGGAAATAAGCACTGACAGGTGGGACCACATAGTTATGCTGTCGGGGAGAATGGATTCTCCTCCTCTTCCTCATCAACAGTGTTCTCCTTGTTGTTGCCCGAGGTCATCCTGGGAGGTATCCACAGAGCATTTGGGGGTAGTGGTGGGGTCGCCATGTAGAAGCGGCATGTCTGTGGGGCAGAACCAGAGTGACTCTTCGCCTCCCTTGTCTTCTGGTATGCTTGCTGAAGCTCCTTTATTTTCATGCGGCACTGCTGGGTGTCCCTGGTGTAGCCCTTCTCCCCCATGTCCTGTGTGATTTTTGGCATAGATGTCAGCGTTTCTTCTGCTGGTTCGGAGCTCTGCCTGCACAGACTCTTCTCCCCACCCAGCAATAAGATTCACCATCTCCTGTGTGCTCCATGCTGGAGCGTGTTTGCGGCCTTGAGCATCCATTGTCAGCTGTGCTGACGAGCTCTCCATGCTGATCAAACAGGAAATGAAAATTCAAAAGTTCCCGGGGCTTTAACGGGGCGATTGTTTCGTGTGTACCTGGCTGAAGTGCAGTGGAGTTGAAAGTGCTGTCCAGAGCGGTCACAGCGGAGAATTGTGGGACACATCCTGGAGGCCAATTCATTTGAATTACACAGAGCAGTGTTTACACTATCCCATTGTCGTTGCATGGATGTCGACCGAAGCGCTATGCCTCTCATGGAGGTGGAGTACAGAAGTCGGCTTTACAAACCCTTTAGGTTGGCGGAAGGGACTTGGTAGTGTAGACACCTACATTATTAACTCGACCTAATGTGGCATATGTCGACCTAACTTTGTAGTGTAGACCAGGCCTCAGACAGGGAGGCTTGGCTGAGTGGAACACTGCAGGGATTCTCTCTCAGGAGACCTGACTTGGGGCTCTGGGAGACGAGTCATGGGGGACGAAAGTGAAACTGGGAGCTCTCAGGTGGCTGGTCTGGATACTGGGGCCTTGGAACAAGAGGAGAAAGTGTAAGGGGGCAGACGGTTAATGACTCTCCAGTGGGTGAGCTGGAAATGATATCCCAGGAGTGGGCGTGAAAATTGTTGTGAACCTGTTATATTTTGGGAGAATGGTTTTATCATGAGGGTTCTGTGGGCTGTTGGACATGTACAAGAATAAATACGTTTTCCCCCAGCAGACTTTTGAACTGGACATTGAGAAAGACTGTGTTCCTTTCATGGGAGGAAGAAAGGGGAAATGGAGGCAGACATACCTGTTATGGTGAGGCCTGTTGCATGTGGGTGCCCCAGGCAGGGATGCCTTGTCACAAGGGAAACCCTCCTCTCCCCTAAAAAATAAAATAAAGACACTTTACAAAGTGCCCTGAGGGTCAGTAAATTTAAGGGAGAAAGTAAATTCAAGAGTCAATGATCCCAGGATCAATAACAAAATGGGGGTTGCCACCAGGACACAAACCATAAAGAAATTTAACAATTAAAAGAACTGATCTTCATTTGCACCCCAAAACAAATTGGAATCCAGTGGAATCTTGGAACAGGTGTAATATGATTCATATGTCAGATGTATGTATGGTGAATATAAATGTACATTATTGAAATAATTGGATCTGCAGCCATTTACATCAGATGAGGATCTGACCTTATGTGTGTAACATCACTAAGTGGGCAGCTGCCTTCTGCACTAACCACCAGATATTTAATTGCAGCTTTATAGATATAAAAAACAGAGACTTTAGGGCAATGCCTTCCAATTTGTCTCTTAAAAGTCATTTTTGTTATAGTTAGAGACCTGAAAATTTCATCTCTGCAGTTTCTCACCATTAGCACTACAGTTACTATCCACTCAGCATAGGGAGATTGCAGAGGACACACCTTGGAATTTGTCAGTTAACTGCAGGGATCACTTTTAAATGCTGTTCGGCATTTCCTATCTGATGCTGAGCTGAGGATGCTGCCCCATGTTACTCAAAGCCAAATTCAGCCCTGGTGTAACTCCATTGTCTTCAGAGTAGTTGCACTTGGTTGCACCAAGGTTGAATCTGGTTTCAGGAGTGGAAATTGCACTCAAGCTCTAACACCCCACAGAGAAATTCCACAAAGCTGCCTAGTTGACCCTCACACTGTCTTTATTTTTGGATAATCAGCAGTCACTGGAGCCTGATCCTCCAAACACTTTTATGCCATTGTTGTCTAGATGGGTGTGACTAGTTGCAATAAATCTTCTGAAGGTGCCCCTCCCAAGAACCTCTCACTTTGGGGGGGTCTAGACACTAGAGCACCCCCTTCCCAATGCAGAGTTCTGCTGCCTAGAAATGTGCTGTTACGGTAATTCAGAGAGACAGTAGTGCAGAAGAGATCAAAAGCATGACAAACGTTTTTTTCTCCATAACTTCCAGGCACAGGATTTCTTGGAATCATAGTTCGATGGTTAAATAAAGATGTGTATTTTCAAATAATTCTTCTCTAAGGTTATCCTGAGAAATCTGATGCAGGGAACTTTTGTGTCTTGGTTTTTGTTAGGCCTTATTATTAACTTGACTTTGTTACTCAGTAAGTTTGTGTTTAAATGTTACATCTGTTTGGTGTTCCTATAGTAACAAATGGACATCTTTTGGCTTTAGCCTGGTATTTTTCAGCACAGCTGTATGTTAGTGTGAAGGGAAAAGCATTACCTGGATCAATGCCAGACTTACTATGGCAGCCACAGGCTTAACTCCTTGACTGCATGCTGAGATACTTGGCTAAATATTGAGTATGGGAATGTCTAACACTGCATTTTTTTAAGGTAGCCTCAGTCTCACTTGATCACAGTAGGGGCCTAAATAAAAACAGAGCCCCCTCAGTCGGAAAGTGCACAGGATGCTTTCTCTTGCCTTTTGTCCTTTAAAGAAAGAAAAGAAAAAAAGCATAGCTGCAGTGTGCATGAGCTTCTGCATCTTGCTATATATTGAAAGGGGACCTTTTTGGAATGGTCTCCCACCCAGGAATAAGCAAATATGTGCTTTACATGTGTCACACTCACGTTAGTAAGTGATAGCTTTGATATGCTGTAGATGAGATTTTTTTTCCCCAGTAAAAGTGACTCACATTTTGATGGCTATGATTTTATTCTGGGGCTGCTTAGTTTATTTTAAAAATTGATTACTTAATGCAACCAGAAAAGTAAAAAAGAGAAAATTAATTTATTATAACAATTCAAGGTTTAATGTCATACTAGGTGTCACGGAGTCCCCGGGCAATGCTCTGGAACTGCTCCCCACAAAACCAGTCAGGACATTGGGGAGCCTCCTCTCCCTTGGAGCAGACTGTCTTCAGGGCAAGAAGCTCACACGTCTTCACCTCCTGGGACTGACCTTGGAGCATTCTGCATATGTCCCTCCGTGCGCTTCCCACAGCGAGTCCGCCCAGGCGGGGTCCTGGGGAAGCCAGGGGTCCTGCACGCACCCCCACTTCGCAGTCAGATGTGACTCTTAGCCAGCCAGTAAAACAGAGGTTTATTAGATGACAGGAACATGGTCTAAAACAGAGCTTGTCGGTACAGCGAACGGGACCCCTCCGCCGGGTCCATTCTGGGGCCCAGCGAGCCAGACACCCACGTCTGCACTCCCTCCACGTCCCCAGCCAGCTCCAAACTAAAACCCCTCCAGCCCCTCCTTCTCTGCTGAGTTCCTTTCCCGAGCCAGGAGGTCACCTGACCTCTTTGTTCTCCCACACCTTTAGCATCCCCTTGTAGGGGGAAGGGCCTGGCCATTAGTTGCTAGGCGACAGAGGGTCGGTCAGAAACTGAGGCACCCACACAATATTCAGAGGAAACATTAAAAACAGTTCCACTTCATCACACTAGGATTTTGACATAAACCAGAAAGGACATCAGAGATGAGGCCGTCTTCACTCATCTTATTGTGCCTACATATTATAGCACATCTGTTATGTAAAATTGCCCATTACTGAGACCCTTGTCGGAACAACAGACACTATTAAGTTCAGTGTGGTTTCACTTGCTTGCACCAAGGTTGAATTTGGTCTCAAGAGTGGAAATTGTGCTCAGGCTGAAATGTGCAGAGTGAATTAAGGACAGATCCTTAACGATACAGTACTTATCTTTGGTCCTCAACATTATTTTCACTTGACCTTTATGGTAAAGGCCTTTTTTAAGCCTCCTTGCAGGGAAAAAAGATTAAAAGCAAGGGGCTAGGGAATCAATCAGACAGGAAATAAATTGTAGCCATAAATTTATCTCCCCTTATAGGATTAATTAATTCATTCCCTTTCTGAGCCCCAGCTATGGAGAAATCTTTGTAGATTTTCTAAATGGGATGGATCTGAGTAATGTAAGTTTAAAGCATATGTTGACAGCAAAAGATACCTGCTCATGTTTACATAGTTCAGGTCCTGCTTTCTGAATTCCACATAGTGGCTTTATTTTCTGAACAGAGACCCTATTTTCTCTATCCATAAGAAAAAATGTGCAGTGAGATACGTCATGAAACTCTTCATACTAAACCAGAATGTGACAAAGATTCTGTGTCAGGTTTGTGATTTAGTAGCTGAAGCTGTTTATACAACTGTTTCTTTTGCCACCTAGGCTTCTGTCTCTATTTGAATATGTCTCTATTTATAGAATACCTAGTACAAAGCTCTTCACACTCAAATATCCAAAGCAGGTCATACTTTTGACAAAGGATTATCCAGTCCAGAGAAATTAGCTTTCACTTCTGTTAGAGTGTCTGTTTGTAGATGTTTGATTTCAGGCTTCTGCTGATGCATTGTCTCTGTGTAAGTATGTTTAATTTGGTTATTTTAAGTAATTAAATAGTCTTACTCTAAAGCTGCTGGGATGTATGTCCAGGACAGTTTATTCTCTGGTTTTTGGCTGGATTTATTTTTATAAATCCCTAATCTAACTTGCTTATTTTGGACTAAACTGTGCCTTTGTCCTGGCTTATGCAGCTATAGTGAAGAGTGAGGAGGAGTAAGATCTTAATTTCCCCAATACTAATTTCTCACTACTGTTACTCACACCTTCTTGTCAACTGTCTGTAATGGGCCACTCTCTTACCACTTCAAAAGTTATTTTTCCTCCCTTGGTATCTTGCTGTTAATTGATTTATCTCGTTAGACTGACCTCACACTTGGTAAAGCAACCCCCATCCTTTCATGTATTTATACCTGCTCCTGTATTTTTCACTTCATACGTCTGATGAAGTGGGTTCTAAGCCATGGAAGCTTATGCCCAAATAAATTTGTTAGTCTCTAAGGTGCCACAAGGACTCCTCGTTGTTTTTGCTGATACAGACTAACACAGCTACCACTCTGAAACACTCCCCAGTGAGACTGTGTGTAGGACCTGGTTGCTGGGTCCAGGCACAGGAAGGAGAGCAGGGACTGTATACCCAAAACGTTCACTCTTCTGCCACCCCAGCAAGTAAGTGGGCACAGAGTAGGTGGAGCCACGGACTCCACCCTCCTTACCACCCCCAAACACGCATGTTGGCCAGCCATGATGGCGAGGCTATGCTGTGTCTGGTAATGGGCTGTCACAGGAGCTGTCACTCCTTCTCTCTTGCCACCATGGAAGAGAGGAGCTGTGTTCTTCAGAGAGGTGTATTCTTACCAGAGCTGTTGCTGGAGTGGGTAGCTATGAACTGCCCCCTACACTAGCTTGAGCCTAAATGCTTGATCTAGCCCATTAATATTGAAGAACATGGTGCTAGATCAGCAGATGGATGGAGCTACATCATTTTATCCCAATTAAGGATTTGGCCCATGATGTTCTTTCCTTGTTTGAAATTAATCCATACATGCTATTTTAATTTTGAAAATGAAATACACTATTTATTTATATAAAGAAAGTGGCCCAAAGCAACATACAGACAGAAAATGTTTTATTTAGAGGAAAGAATTCTAAAGCCATATTCTAAATGTTTCATGTGATTATTATAGTTCTTTGTTTCAGGGTTTGATTGATTTCAGAATTAATTTTACACATTCAGGTTACAGATTGAGATATCGAATCCTTCAGTACTTGAGTTCCTGGATGGGGATGAAAAACACAGCATACAGTAACCAGTACCACATATTTCCATGCCTTCTGCAGGCGTCTAACCTCTTAATTCCAGTTTGAATTTTTTTTATATGTAACTTAAAGGTTGGTGGTTCTTATAGTGATTGTTCTTATGGATTCTTTTTCTGATGCACAGGCACCATAGAACAGATTCTTTTTGGCCACACCTGCGCCCTGGAAATCTTGGCGCCCCCCTTCACCACCCTCCAAGTACATAAAGGGCACAACCAGCCCAATGGACCCTCAGTTCCTTCTTACTATCCATGGCAGCGTGATGGAACCTCTGCAGTGTCCCCTTACTCGGCTCACCATGCAATCTCTTGTTAGGCTAGTTAGTGGTCTCTAACTCGTGGTTTCTATAGTTAGTGTAGTTAGTATCATTTTAGTTGTTTGTATCATGCCCCCCCCCCCCAAAAAAGGCAAAACTTATTGTAATAGATTTGAAGATATCCCTGATACTGGGACCCAAGCTGCTATGGCTGAGTCCTGCTGTATTGATCTGAAGGGTCAGAAGAGTGAAAGATATTATAAACACTTGCATTATTCAACATGAAAACAGTGATAGAAAAGTTTGGTTTTTTTTCTACAGAGACCGTGGTTTATATGGCTGCTTGGAATACATCCAAAAGCATTCATTCATTGATCAAATGCAAGAAAGAACAAGAAATCAAAACAAGCATTTATATTGAAACTAAAACTGAGTAGTTATGCAAAACAAACTTAATAAAAGCCTATTAAAATCTCTCTTCTTTTGGAGGCAAAATGTCACTCTCTTTTTTTCACTAACACACTTTTCTTTGATGAAAAGGAAAGGGTTAATTTCACTCTGTCTTGCTGTCTGAAGTACATTCATGTCTCCTGTTTTTAACAGACAGGCACAAGGTGAAGAAAATACGTGATAGAACTAGTGCGGGAAATATGACTTTTGTTGATGTTCTTGGAACACTGGATGGCTGGTCAGTAATGAATGGATACTTTAGGCTTGCAAGTCGGCCACGGTACCTGTTGCTTGGACCCAGGCTCACATTACAGTCAAGGATATCATCTGATTTGGGTCCTTTCTCCTCAGACAAGGCAGGGCTGGATGTGGTAATACGTGTAGTGCAGTTGATTTCAGAATCTGTTGAAAAGCTGAGTGGGAGAGGGGTTAGGAGGAAGAAAAATAGTGGAGCTGAAAGTAACACAAGGGGGGAGGATGACAGAACAGGATCTTATGTGCCTTTGCAGTGCTGACAATTGAGTGTCACCACTTATGGGCTGAGGACTGGATGTCATGAGGATATGATGACTTTCAGGACTCTCAGGTGAAAATAAAGTTCCTTAAACGAGAGCAAGGCCTGCTGACCTTCCTCTCGGGAAGAAAACCCTGCGGTCTGGTCTGCTGTGTCCGCTTGTGATCGAGGACGTTGAGACGAGATGCGATAAGCTGAGCTGGAAAGCCATGCTGCTTTTTTCAAAATCTCCTTTTAAGGACCCCAAAAGGCAGGAGAGGGGAATGGGTGGCATAGTTCATCCCCTTGTTATTTCATTCAATTAAATCCATTTCTGTAAGGCCAAACTTGGTATAGGTAGCGTTAAGTCCAATCTCTACATAGTCTTTGACCCCTGTCAGTAGGCCCTTTTTGTTTGGACTAATTCAGCCTCTGTCTGGTTTTCTTGCACCTGTTTATAACATTCTTTTATTAAAATAGCTTGACCTATTTTCATGGTTAATTTCCAAGCAGACAAAAGTTATAGACCAGTTGTCACAGTAGTCCCCAGGATTTAAAATTTGCCCCTCTTGAAGGCTGCTATCAGATGAATGATGGGCACTTTAAGTGCCTCTTTAGTCTGGGTAAAGGGGCACATTCCTGATGTGTTCAATTGTTGTTCCTTTTCCAAACTGCTGGAGCACTCAAGGGCCGGGGGGTTGATTCCAGGTTCGCTGTCACATGCCTTTCTCATCTCATGGGCTCCATGGCTCATGTAGGCCTACCCACCAATCCTGTTAATATTGAGAATCTTGAGGAAACTCCGACAAGATTCAGGTGTAGTGATCGTGGCAGCCCCAGACAGTTCTGGTACTCAGAGTAGGTGAACCTGCCTCATCACAAACTCTGCTCACACTACCTGCTCTACTGTATATCATTGAGTAAAATGGATGTTCGAACATACATCTGGATCCAGTATCATTACATCTGACAGTCTGGATGCAGGCTAGATAGCTGCCACGAAAGAAGTTGTTCAGCTGATGTCCAGACATCTCAGTGCATAGCGGAAAAGCCTCTGCTAGACTGTCTTGTGCTGTTATGCAGCAAAATGCAAGAGATTTTCTATTTGGGAAGTACAGCGTCCCCTGTCTCCCTTGGAAGCACCTGTTTCTGCTATTCTGAACTATCTGCTAACCCCAAAATATTAAGGACTATCCATCAGCTCCCTAAGAATACATTTAGCAGCAATTGCAGCACATCCTCCTCCTATTCAGGGCTGTATCATATTTTCCCATCCTACAGTTGCTAGATTCCTAAAAGTTCTCATGCATGTGTTTCCTTATTCTGGGAGCCACCCCCTTCCTGGGACCTCCACAGTGTTATCTGGCTTAATGGAACTTTCCTTTGAGCACCTAGCAACCTGCTCTTTTTACCTATGAAGACAAGCTTTTTAGTAGCCATGATATCAGTTTGGGGAATTCAGGCCCTTATGGCTGGTTCCCCTTACACATAGTTCCATAGAGATAACGTGACTCTTAGGCCGCACCTCAAGTTCCTGTCTATGGTTGTTTCTGATTTGCATTTAAATTTTTTGGTTCACCTCCCAGTTTCTTCCCCAAACCACTTAAACCAGGTGAAAGCCAAATTGTAGTCCTTTAACATGGGCAGGGCTATTTCATACTAGCTGGACAGGTCAAGACCCCTCAGGAGCTCCTCCAGACTGTTGGTAGCCTTTGCAAATAGGATTAAGGCTCAAGCTACTTCCACCCAAATGTTGTCTAAATGGGTATCTAACTGTATTAGATCCTGTTAGAGATAGCCAGGTTAGATCTATCTATGTAAGTTAGCAACCATCCTGTCATGGTTCAGGCAGTTTCTGTGGCTTTTTTAAGAAGTATGCCTTTTTCAGAAATTTGCTGGACAGCTTCACAGGGATCAGTCCACATTGTCACCCAGCACTACTACTTAATTGTGGCTTCAGGATCAGATGCCCACTTTGTTACAGCTGTCCTACGGTCCTTGTTTACATAGGGCTCCTATCATCCACTTTCTACCTATGAGGTCACTGCTTGCTAGTCACCAGAACTGGGATCCATGAGGCCAATCACTTGAAGAAGAAAGAATGGTTACTTATCTGACAGTAACCATGGTTCTTCAAGATGTGTTGTCCATGTGGATTCCAAAATCCGTTCTTTTTCTGCTTCTACAAAGTCCTATAGATACAGGATTCAGTACTGGCAAAAAAACTGAGGGATGATTGGGTCCACTCTGCCCTTTATGCCCTTGCGTGGGAAAGTGCGAGGATCCAATGGACATCGCTAGCCAAAAAATATGTGATCTCATTTGCACAGGACACATACTCACCAGAAGCAGAATACATGTGGACTACACATCTCAAAGAACCACAATTACTGGAGTGTGAACGGAATTCAACGTTATTGGCCTCCAGGAGCTATCCCACAGTGCTTCATTGTGACCGCTCTGGACAGCACTCTCAACTCAGATGCACTGACCAGGTAGACAGGAAAAGCATCAAACTAATATGCTCCAGCATATGGTTGAGCTGCAGGAAAGGCAGCAGGAGCAGAGACCACCGCTACAGCCCTTGTGTAACCAACAGCCCTCCTCCCCAAGTTCCATAGCCTCCTCACCCAGACGCCCAAGAACGCAGTGGGGGGGCCTCGGGCCACCCAGCCACTCCACCCCAGATGATTGCCCGAGCATAGGAAGGCTGGCCTTCAATAAGTGTTAAAGTTTTAAAGTTTTAAACTGCAGTGTGCCCTTTTCCTTCCCTCCTCTCCCACCCCTCCCGGGCTACCTTGGCAGTTATCCCCCTAGTTGTGTGATGAATTAATAAAGAATGTATGAATGTGAAGTAACAATGACTTTATTGCCTCTGCAAGCGGTGCTCGAAGGGGGGAGGGGAGGGTGGTTAGTTTACAGAGAAGTAGAGTGAACTGGGGGGTGGGGGCGGAGGGTTCATCAAGGAGAAACAAACAGAAGTTTCACACCGTAGCCTGGCCAGTCACAAAACTCGTTTTCAAAGCTTCTCTGATGCGCACCGCGCCCTGCTGTACTCTTCTAACCATCCTGGTGTCTGGCTGCGCGTAATCAGCGGCCAGGCGATTTGCCTCAACCTCCCATCCCTCTTACTCTCACAGATATTGTGGAGCGCACAGCAAGCAGCAATAACAATTGGAATATTGGTTTCGCGGAGGTCTATCCGAGTCAGTAAACTGCGCCAGCGCGCTTTTAAACGTTCAAATGCACATTCCACCACCATTCGGCACTTGCTCAGCTTATAGTTGAACAGGTCCTGACTACTGTCCAGGCTGCCTGTGTATGGCTTCATGAGCCATGGCATTAAGGGGTAGGCTGGGTCCCCAATGATAACGATAGGCATTTCAACATCCCCAATGGTTATTTTCTGGTCCGGGAAGAAAGTCCCTTCCTCCAGCTTTTGAAACAGACCAGAGTTCCTGAAGACGCGAGCATCATGTACCTTTCCCGGCCATCCCACGTTGATGTTAGTGAAATGTTGTGATCCACCAGGGCTTGCAGCAGCATTGAAAAGTACCCCTTGCGGTTTATGTACTCGGTGGCTTGGTGCTCCGGTGACAAGATAGGGATATGGGTTCCGTCTATCTCCCCACCACAGTTTGGGAATCCCATTGCAGCAAAGCCATCCACTATGACCTGCACGTTTCCCAGAGTCACTACCCTTGATATCAGCAGTTCTTTGATTGCGTTGGCTACTTGGATCACAGCAGCCCCCACAGTAGATTTGCCCACTCCAAATTGATTCCCGACTGACCGGTAGCTGTCTGGCGTTGCAAGCTTCCACAGGGCTATCGCCACTCGCTTCTCAACTGTGAGGGCTGCTCTCATCCTGGTATTCTGGCACTTCAGGGCAGGGGAAAGCAAGTCACAAAGTTCCATGAAAGTGCCCTTATGCATGCGAAAGTTTCGCAGCCACTGGGAATCGTCCCACACCTGCAACACGATGCAGTCCCACCAGTCTGTGCTTGTTTCCCAGGCCCAGAATCGGCGTTCCACTGCATGAACCTGCCCCAGTAACACCATGATTTGCACATTGCTGGGGCCTGTACTTTGTGAGAGGTCTATGTCCATGTCAATTTCCTCATCACTCTCGTCGCCGCGCTGCAATTGCCTCCTCGCCTGGTTTTGCTTTGGCATGTTCTGGCTCTGCATATACTCCAGGACAATGCGCGTGGTGTTCATAGTGCTCATAATTGCCGCGGTGATCTGAGCGGGCTCCATGATCCCAGTGCTATGGCGTCTGGACTGAAAAAAGGCGCGAAACTATTGTCTGACGGAGGGAGGGAGGGGCGAGTGACGACATGGCTTACAGGTACAGGGAATTAAAATCAACAAAGGTGGCTGTGCATCAGGGAGAAACACAAACAACTATCACACAGAATGGCCCCCCCAAAGTTTGAACTCAAAACCCTGGGTTTAGCAGGCCGTTGATTTCACAGAGGGAGGGGGAAGCAAATGTATACAGAACAAATCTGGTCCATCTATTTTTTACATCTTAAGCTGGCAGCAGACGGCGCAGCATGACTGATAGCCATCGGCATCTTCTGGGTGCTTGGCAGAAGATGCTGTACTACGACTGCTAGCCATCATCGTCAAGACAGTTCAATAGGACTGCCGGCAGGACTGAGTATCCAGGAGACAAAACATGTCTGCCCAGGTGCCTCTGATCTAACTCACTGAGGAATACGACGACGATGGATACCAGTCGTAATACACCATCTACTGCCAAAAGGCAAGGAGCTGCTGCTGTGTAGCAATGCAGTACCACGTCTGCCGGCACCCAGATGACATATGGTGACGGTGAGCTGAGCTGAGCAGGCTCCATGCGTGCCGTGGTATGTTGTCTGCACAGGTAACCCAGGTAAAAAGGCGCGAATCGATTGTCTGCTGTTGCTCTGACGGAGGGGGAGGGGCCTGACATGTACCCAGAACCCCCCGCGACACTGTTTTTGCATCATCAGGCATTGGGATCTCAACCCAGAATTCCAATGGGCGGCGGAGACTGCGGGAACTGTGGGATAGCTACCCACAGTGCAACGCTCCGGAAGTCGATACTAGCCTCAGTACTGTGGATGCGGTCCGCCGACTTAATGCACTTAGAGCATTTTATGTGGGGACACATACAATCGACTGTATAAAACCGATTTCTATAAAACCGGCTTCTATAAATTCGACCTAATTTCGTAGTGTAGACATACCCTCGTAGTGTAGACCAGGCCTTAGATATCATGAATCAGAGCTTTCTCCGTGGTTCTTAGTGAATACATTTCTGCTGCTATTTGGCAGCTGCAGATATGTTTGTGGAAAGAAAAAAATCAAATATTGATGGGGATTTGGTGCCAGCCACGTATGTTGTGGTTTACATAAGAACCATGTGAGCAGCACACGATTTGTGTCTTCAGGCTCTGTACCTTCTAAATACAGACCCGGCATCAATCATCCTGCTTTACACTGTGAAAATGTTCTATCAGCACCAAGCTCTTTTGCTGTTAACATCCTGTAAACTTAGGTTTTTGGGACATCCCCATCAAAATATTCATTGGCCTGTCTAAATTTGGATTGATAGTAACCTTACATTAGGTGGCAAAAATGAATGTATATTAGTATTTATACAGATAAGAGGTGCATTTTGAGCAAGGTAATATTATTTATATCATTTATATCCTCTGAGAGCAAGCCGTATTTTCCGTTTTTCCTTGCCATTTCCTATACAGTGTATAGGAAAGTTTTTAAGGAATAATGCAAATATGGAGGTAACTTTGTCTGAAACTGACAGGATTTTAAGAATTGCCAGTGTAATGAAACTTTTTTGTTTGTTTTGTCTTTTAATTGCTTTTTTTATGTAATGAAGTAAACTGTTAAGCATAACACCATGGCCTTGAAGTGTTTTTTACCAGAACAAACAGGTTTGCGGATATAGTTCAGTGTGCGGATTGGGGTCTTCATTCTGTGTTCTGTCATTGTGTACCAGAGAGGGCACTGAGCTTTTTAAAAATGCTTCAGAAATTAACCTTCATTTTTCTTCTGTTGAAAGTTTTACAGTCAAGATTGAAAACTTTTTACTGTCCCAAATACTGAGATTGAAGTGAGATTGAAGGCAGGGGCGGCTCTAGGCACCAGCAAAGCAAGCACATGCTTGGGGCAGCCCATTTGCAGGTGTGGCAGGGATCCAGCATGGGAGCTGAGAACCAACAAGAGTGCTCAAGCTCAGTTTGGGCAGCTGTTACTTCATTTCTCCCAAATCAAATATACTGATCCACTGTAACTTGCTGTAGAAAAAGTAGGATAAAATTGAGCAAGAAATGCTTCCCAGTGGTTATTAGGACTGGAATTGCTATTTTTAACAGCCATTGCCTTTTTGTTTGTTTGTTTGTTTAAAAGGAAGACAGTGATATTGCATTGGCAAATTCCCCATAGAAAGAAAGAGTGGAAGAAAAGAATAATAAAGGCACCTCAACTTTTCCTCATTTATGTAGGACAGTCTTATAATATGCATCCAGATATCCTCCAATCACACAAGCTGAAAATTGTTCCACTTTACTGCAGTTCTGTAACCCTATGGGAACCAATCCTGTCTGTGTTCTGTGCACATGTAAAATTCCTGCTGAATGACCTGCCGTGGGAGCGAGTTACCAGTGACCCAGGGCTGCGGCGGAAGGAGGGTGCAGGTGAGGGAGGGGGGGAGAGAGCCCAGGGCTGGGGCGGCAGGAGGTGTGTGTTGGGGGGAATGAGGGAGCCCACAGCTGGGGCGGCAGGGGGGGGGTGGGTGGGTGGGTGGGGAGAGCCCAAGGCTGGGGCAGCAGGGGGGTGCGGCGAGGAGCCCAGGGCTGGGACCGGGGACAACCAAAATTTTTTTTGCTTGGGGCGGCAAAAAACCTAGAGCCGGCCCTGATTGAAGGCAATATAACTTAGTTTGAAATAAAGAATAATTCTTGTGGAGAGGCATTCCATAAAAGCCAAATTCCTAGCGCTGTACAAAATTGAGGCTTACATCATGATATATAAACATTTTCTAGAGTTTCTGAGGGAGAAAACCTATAGTAAGAGCTTGAGACTGACCTTTATTTAGGGAAAAAGTGCTATATCTCAGCATGTCACAAGGGCAGCACAATTTACAAATTACCCTGTTGCTTCTTACTGGGCAAAGCTGTGGGTGGAGTTTCCATGCCATTATGTTACAAGCACAAAATCTTCTGTGGATAATTGTGTTCATACTTGTTAGAAGTGCAGAGCTATTCTAAAGTACCTTTCAGCATACAAGAATAGTCCTGAGCCATATACCTGGGAAAGCAGTAGTGGTATGAGCACAAATAGGAATCAGAAAACCTTATTGTTCCTGTCCCTTATACAGAAATTCAGGGAAGTTCTCCGTAGCTCAGTTACTGTCTCTGTAAAAAGCAGGGGGAGGGGAGGATGATGCTTGCCTACATTTGTAAAGCACTGTAAGATCAGTGGATGAAAAGAGCTATACATTTGTGTAGTAATATTTATTAATATTGTGGAGGAGAGACTGATGGTAGCCCCTCAAATGCACAGCTAGTCCCTCTTTGGGAGAGCAGGCTTCACAAATTAAGATTTCAATTTAGAATTGACTCCTAAGACTAGGAGGATGAATGGTACAGAGGATAAGGACCCTGAAAAAGAAATTCTACAAGTCTGACCCAAAAATGAGTGATATGTGAATTAGCTCCCACTGTGACGGGAAAAATATTTACAATACAAATTGTATGTAAATGCAAAATTAGGGTAGTGCCAAACATACAAGGCCACAGTCCACATCCTGGGTCATGTCAGAGTCGTCTGTGGTGCAGAGATAACTTTGTGTCAGTTTTGCCTCCCCCCGAGCTTGGCACCTGTCCAGTGCCTAAAGCAGCTGGATGGCTGATCTAAGTTGCTCCTGGCTGTCCACTGCCCCGTGGGTCCATTCTGGGAGCTACTGATCATTAGGACACACGATTCTCCGACCTCTTCCCCTTTCCCTTGCAGTCATGCCCCCTACATCACCTAGAGAGTCCCTTGGGTATGGGGAGTACTCAGGTAGCTGGTTAAACCGGCTTTCCAACTGCTTTGCAGTGCAAATAGCAGAATGTGTGGTTCAGGGTTATTCTCCAAAGTTATTCTGAACAGAATCTCTGGTTTTTACATTATTGTCAATAAAGAGAGATTTCTCTCCTCACTTAATTTAGAAGAAAGGGGAAATCTGACAAGGAATATTTATTTTCCCTCTCAAGTGACAGAAGAAGCTTAGCTTAAATTTGGGAAAAGATGATCACTAGAGCAATTAAAGTAAAATTACTTCATGCAGAAAGGAGTTCACATGTTAAGTAAATTACCATGTGCAGCAATTGGAACAACTAAGCAACAAGGATTAATCAGTTTTTATAAAGAAAAACCTTAATTAAATATGGGGAAGTAGAACTGCCAACCCAGCTCTCCATCCTACTCCCCTCACCCCCAACCCTGTATAGTTTGCCTGAGCTCCCTGCATTTTCCCAAGTTCCTATTTATAACTCTTTATGACAATGTGTTATCTGATGACTGTTGAGTTTCTTTATTACACTGCCTGTTACCAGTGGAGTTTTAGAATCAAGACTTCCCATTATAGGAGCAGGACCTTTCAGGGTTAGAATCAACTGTCCTTTAATTTGTGTTTAGCTTTACGAAATGTCAGAACAAATAAGTGTCCTGCATGTTGCGGAACTGGTATTGTACAGCTGACCATGCCATGGACATTTAATATGCTACATCTCCTCGTAAAAACGGATTTGTGTATAGTGTTCTAAAGAGCAACACTTATGGCTTCTTTGGGGAGCGACAGTGATTGGGGGGGTCACTTTTTTCTTTTTTTGGACATTTTGATCGGACTGTAGCTGTTCTTTTCAAATAGCAAGTAATTCAAATCACATGTTGATCATTGCAGTGGATGACTGTACTCCCATTTACCACCAGTCCCTCCCCTCTATGCCTACCCAGCTTCAGAAACATACAATTTCTCCTTTTCCTCTGCTGTGTTAGATGTTGCCTGCAGCAGGAGGCAGAGCAACTGAGAAATCAGAGCTGCCTGCCAAAAGCCAGTCATGGCTCACAGCGAAAAAGAAAATACACACTCCCTTTTGGCAAATCAACAACCTCACATCAGCTTTAAGGGCTTAAACAATATATGGGCTTGGCCCAGAAGGGTCTCTCCGAGTTCAACAACAAGCAGTCATTGAAAAAGTATAATTTTAATGGGACAGCTACGCATGCTCTGCTGAGAGTTAGCGCAATGCAGTGTCATTAGAGTTCTATCTGTATAAGCTGGTGCTCAGTTGTGATCTACTCAGGAAATTTAGTTCCACCCTTGACATTTTACATCTATGTGATCTTGTTACCATAAATTAAAATAAATAAATAAATGGAGATATCCCATCTCCTAGAACTGGAAGGGACCTTGATAGGTCATTGAGTCCAGCCCCCTGCCTTCACTAGCAGGACCAAGTACTGATTTTGCCCCAGATCCCTAAATGGTCCCCTCAAGGACTGAACTCACAACCCTGGGTTTAGCAGGCCAATGCTCAAACCACTTTTCTCTCGCCAGCCTTAGTGTTTCTCCCCTCTGGCGATGGTGGGCCTGGGGTACTCAGTCCCACTCAGGTAGGGTTTGCCTTCCCCCTTTGGTGCTCCCTTGGTTGTGTCTTCAGGGCAGGCCTGAGGGTAAGCCTAAGGGGTGCTCCTTCCCCACTCAAAAAGGGAAATAGTCCCATAGACCCAAGCAAAGGGTGATACCTTTCCCTGCCTCCTCACTGGGATGGAATGTTGTCCTGTTGTTTGTCCTGGGGTCAGGGCCGGCTCCAGGCACCAGGCACCCAAGCTGGTGCTTGGGGCGGCACCTGGAGGGGGGCGGCGCGGCGCTCTGGCCGCCGGGGGGAGAGCTGAGCCCCACCTGGGGCTCGCCGCCCTCTCGCCGCCCTGCCCCCGGCGCTCTGGCCGCGGGGGGGGGGGGGGGGGCCGAGCACCCGCTGGGGCTCGCGACCCCGCCCCCCGGGCCCCGGCCCCCCCCCCCCCCCGCGGGGGGTGGGGGTGGGGGCGGGGCGGCCGGCGGCTTTTTTGCCTGGGGCGGCAAAAAAGCCAGAGCCGGCCCTGCCTGGGGTGTCAGTCCTTCCCCTAGCCAGCACTCGGGCTTGCCTCTGTTGTATGCTCCCAATACTTCTGTTAGTCTCAAAGGTGCCACAGGACCCTCTGTTGCTTTTTACAGATTCAGACTAACACGGCTACCCCTCTCATACTTAAGTATAGAATGAGTCTCTGGAAAGGAGAAGCAGGGCATCTTGGGGCTACTGGGGTGGGGGGGGGGGGGAACAGAGAGTCCCATTATTTAGGGTTGACAGGGCTGGGAACCCGTGGTAGAGGGGATGCATGTGTTTTCTGCTATGCTACCACCGAGGCAAAAGATGCAATGACCCCTGCTATTAAGGGGAGGAAGAAGGAACTCACCAGAGCTCTGGAGCTGGAAAAAGAGAGGTCAAAGATTGTTGCATGCCTGGCACAGGTCTGGTATGGCAGATTAGTCGTTTCCTTTTGATTTTGATTACCCCAGAAAGGGTGGACTTTTGAGGCTGGAGGGTCAACTCACCTCAGCAAATGAACTGTGTTGGAGTCAAAGAGAGTCATTGAAAACCCAGGAGGGACCAAGAGGCAGGTTGATGCAGTGCCGCACCATGCCATCGGGGCCCTAATCTGGGACTGCACTCTACTACAGGCATTAAGGTTGGAGAGTTATGGAGCATCTAATCTATTCTTCCATTAACACATAGTAAGATTAGTAAGAGTTGTGGCATACATCACAATGATGATAATTAGTGAAGCCTTCAGTGTGCCTTATGTGGTTGTCCTGATTAAGGCAAATCATTAAAAAAAAAAAAAAAGTCATTGGAAAAAATTACAGTTAGGGGGAACCCTACACTGGAAATTCTGTGACACTAACTTCACAGTGTAGTCTTCCTTGTTACCTGAAAGGACAGGGGATACAGGCCAGATTGAGGGAGTGAGGTCTTGGAATCCCACAGAGTCCCTAGGATCTGTGAGCTTCATTTCTGCAGTTTCCCAGGCAACCAGAAGCTGAAGGTGCCAGAGAACAGGACCTCCATGTTGTTCTCTGACCCATCCTTGCCTGCACAGCTCCTAAAGGAGCAAGAAGGGATAACTGTGTGGTATCAGGCATGGAAGGGTAGTTAATACTGCAGAGAGAGGCCTCTGTCTCACTTTGCTTACCTGTAAAGTGGAGGTAATAATACTTCTCTGGGGTATTGTAAGGATTAATTAATGTTTGGAATTTGCTTTGAACATGGATAGCCCTAGATGTGCTACATATTATTAACTGTTTTATTGTTTACTGGGTTATTGATTGCCTCTTGATTTCTTGTACTGGCTCTAAATTGAAGGAGTCCAGTTCCGTCTCTGTTACTGATTTCCCACAGCTTACCAAATGCAAAAAAAGAAAAAAGCCCAGTATTCTATTCCAAGGTCTTGTGTGTGTAAAAGAGTTATACAGATCCCTCTGTATGACTTGTCTTTGCTGTAATTCCTGTCAATTGCTAGACAGGAAACATTCTCATTTTACTACTGATTTGTCTTCCCACCCCTATTTGTCCATTTCATCTACCTTTTGCATCTTATTGTAAACCTATGTCGTGAGCTTTCTAGGGCAGGGACTGTCTTATTACTGTTTGTACAGCACTTTAATTGGGCCCACACATGCTACCGTACTCCTAATAATAACCATAATAGTAATAGAGGGCTTTTATGATCTGGAAACATATTTGGGAGTCTGATCCTACAATTTATCTGCACATGGAATGCCCAGTGACTTCTGTGGTTGTTTATACAGAGGTCTGCAAGGAGCCCTGATGGATTAGAATTTAGTTACTCAAGCTTGACCTTTTGCATATAGGTAGGGTATGTTGCTCAGGGCTTCCAAGAAGGGGAGCACATTACATGTGTCTCTCTCTTCTTTTAGTAACACAAAGAACAATGTATCAGCTCCCAGGCAAACCACATTAGGCCTCACCTTATGAAGAGAGGATGGGTCATTGCAGCTTGGGGCTTCCAAAAAAATAAATAAAAAAGAGGAACGACACAGGTGAAAAAATGAGGGCTCCTCCAGGGCTCTGAGAAGGATTCTGTTGATCCTTATTCCTGGGGAGTAAGGGATCCTTCTGAAAATTGACCAACAGTGGCTTCTCGGCTACTGTGTAGACATACCCACACAGTGAGATTTTCAAAAGCACTGGTCATTGGCATAACTCTGTTCCCACTGCAGTCAATGTAAATTTCATCCTTGAGTAATGAGAGCGGAGTCAGGACAACTCAGCACCTTTGAAAATCCCACCATATATCAACTCTGCAAATGTTCTGATGCACACTTTCTCCCTGGTGCCCCACTTCAGTAATACGACTGGAAGGTGGTGATTGCCATGGAAGGAAGGGAAGGATGAATCCTGTTCCCTCAGGCCATGGGATGGATATGGGGCTGCTTCACTGAGGCTACTTCAGTCTAGTGAAGTAACTTTTACAGTTGTAGCACTCCACTGAGGGGTAGTGAATACAGGCAAAATAGGGTTGTCGAGTCTCCGCGAATCAAAGGTTAATCTTTAATTATAGATTATGTCATGTGATGAAACCTCCAGGAATAGGTCCAACCAAAATTGGTAACCCTAGCAAATAATCATGGCTCCCAAACAACTTGCCGGGGATCCCTAGAGAGCTGGATGTGCATACCCTGTCAGGCCAACTGAAATCCTGCCCCCTCCAACTCAGCACAATTGCACCAGCTCCCTGCACCCCCTGAAGAGGCAAAATTTGGTCCACTGTGACTAACTGCAGCCTGTTTCAGTATGTAATTTCTAACATCCAGGGAATTTTGTGAGTAAACGTTTTCTGGATTTCAACTGAGGTTTCTAGTTACCATTCTTACATTTTACTGCCTCCATGACTGGAAATTTCTGCCAGCTGTCTGCTTAAGAGCAAGTGGTAATCTCTCTTCTCCTCAGGCAAATTTGGCACCATGTTTATTTTCAGTATCATGTTTATCATAGGACAAAAATCCTAGCATGTTATATTTGGCCGTCTACTGAGATGCAACGATCATCTTTCTTGGACCTGCGTGGGTAGAGTATTAAGTAACTTGCTCCGTACAAATACAAACTAAGAGGAGCCCTAATCAACACAGTATTGATTGTCTAATAACTTAGGAGTTTTCATGTTGTTATGGTTCCAGTATTAAGAACCCTTTTTCCACTGCAATGAACAAAGGGGCTTTTTCTGTGATACAAAGGTTGTAGGCAATAAAATGTGACTGTAGATTAAGGTAAACATTTACTACAACGCGTATTCTTTTGTCTCCTTGTTTCTTGTTTAGATTGAAAACATAGATGCATGTCTGAGTTTCTTGGCTGCCAAGGGAATAAACATACAGGGTCTATCAGCAGAGGGTGAGTCAATCTGTCATTCCAAAATTTATTTTGTAATGAGGGACATTCAATTTAGGTTTTTTTCCTCCATTTAAAAAAAAATATACATCCAGGATCACTGGAGATTTAATAGGACTTGTGCTGTTGTGTTTTCCTCTCTTTTCCGCATCCACTGTGTGAAAGGTACGTAAAATACATGCTGGACTCAACGCTGATAACACTTTTACTGTAAAAATAAACCATGGGAAGGAATTAGATTCATTCACTTTTTAAAACAAAACAAAACACACACACCAAACAAACTAACCTTGCAGCCGAGTTCTAGAAATGACACACTGAAAAACCAAAGCCTGTGTATTTATGGTTGTGACAAAAGCAGACTGTTTCTGAAATAGCAGCATGTGAAAAAAGTATAGAATTAAATAACTACAGAAAAATACATCTGTAGTCCTGTGATGCAAACATTTGCTCACATGCATAATTTTACAAGTGCAGTAGTCCCGTTGTGGTTGAAAAATAAAGTTATGCATATGTGTAAATGCGTGTAGGATTGGGGCCTATATTTTTTACCATATTAATGATTAATTGCATCATTGCTAAAGAATCAAAGTTTAATTTTAAAGTGAAAACTGGACTATTAACACTTCATGACATGACACATTACGAAACTAGAAATGCTTTACCCAGTTTTCTTAAACAAAAGTTTTAGTAGTTATGTCCTGAAACAAAATGTTTTGTTGTTTTTTGTTGGATGTCTATTGAAAGGTGTCAAGTTACATTTTTTTAAAGAAACTTCTGTTTTGCTGTTCTATTTATTTTTCTGTAGTATGTAAATTTTTACATTTGCCTCTGTAAGTGCATGTAACAATGAAATAAATTCAAATGTTACAAAACGAAACAAAAATAAAAAAATTAGATGCTGTCAGTCCACCCATCGAAACCATTCGTCCCCAGCCACATTATATTAATAACCACCTACTGCATAGACTGTAGTGCCAGCATGTCGTACATCAGGTTTCACCTTACTTTCACTTAAGTATGTTTGAAAAAGCAAGTAGGTGCCAACAACCAGAGTAAGCAACAGTTAAGTCGGACTCTGAATGTATTAGGTTACACCTACCTCACTCAGTATTTCCCAGAACAAGTAATCGGATTTGCAAGTTCAGGTGAGACGACTTTCTGGGTTTAACTTCTCAAATAAGTTTCCTTGCAAGCTTGAGTTTGGGGAGCTGGTTACTTTGCAAAGTTTTTGCATGAGTATGCATAACTTAGTTACCTATTTACTTAAAGATGTGATTTCTCCCTCTCCGCTCATGTTGCTGCCTAAAAAACAAGGTGAATTTGATAGCCTGTCTGATCATGTGATTGACAATTCTTAAAGAGAATTGCTGCCGGACCTCTCAGCTGGAATAGAAAAGCTTTTCTCTCTTGGCTTTGACTGCCTGGTTGCCAACAACCAAAATCTCCTGGCTTAAGCATTAGTGTGCATAGCACTGGGGGATTCCCAACTCTTCATGCCAAAAGGATAATTATATTCGGTTTCTAGCTGTCTCACGGTCTTAGTGAAAGACTAACTGATTATATTTATGCTTGAAGTACAGTACTCAATGGACGAGCACGGACTACAAAATTCCCGGCTTCCTGCTACCAACAGAACCCGAGTGAGAAAGTTTAGAAACAAGATGTATTTCTTTTAATTTCTAAACAATTGGGACATTAGCATTCCTCCCTTTTGGGGTTATACTGTGTTGTTACGTACATTGAGAATATGAGACACATACTTTGAATTAAATGTGTGTGAGAAAGAATTCCCCTTTAGGAGAAGTAGATTATTATCTGCAAAACACAGATGCCTTCCTGCAGCCTAAGGGTGTAAGAGGACAGCCAGTGTTTAGAAGGAAGATCCTTAACATAAATGTGGTTTAACTAGAAGTATTGTTGTGGTGAGTTTGGTATTCACAAACTACTAGTTCCACATTTGTTCCCCCCACAAAGTGGATTTTCAGTGGGGTGATAATTACCTGAAATAATTGCTTCCTCTAAGCATAAAGTCATATTTAATGTCATTTGTTTCAGTTTCAGGGTTTTCCACTGAAGTTTCTTTTCACAGCACTTCACATCTTACTAGACTCTGGCTGTGAGCTTAAGACTCTTTTGACGTGGTTGGATGGTGACCCCTGTAGCTTCAAGTCTTAAATGAAACAAACCATCTCCTATTGAAAATAAGTGATGTTATTAAAATATACCCCAGATAATCCATAGGGGATGAAATATATGGGGAAACTGTTGTGTACATAGGTTTTCTGACTGTAAAGTACATTCAAATAATTTAATAAAGATATAGCATCACCCAGGTGCTAGGCATAAGTGGCCAGCAACATTTGCAACGTCCACCAAATGCACCTTGCCCTACTACAGCATATTCAAATATGCCATATTGTAGGGAGGAGAGAGCTAGTGCAATTCCTGCTTCAAACTAAAGATGCTCTTTTGAGATTCGGAAAAGATCTTAAAGGCCCCCTTTCTCCCTCCCAGTCACTTTCATTTCATTTGCACCCAGGACTTATTGTCTGAGGCTCTCCCTCATTGCAATACATAAGGATTTAACTTCCACTTTAAAATGTTGTGGGTTTAAAAAAATAATAATTTTATTCATCTTGATAATGATAATGTGCTGAAAGCAGGGCAGCAGACCATTAATACATGCAGTAGTATTCTGACGATATGAGAACAGTTGGCTCAGTGTAAACAATCCTTTCCTACCGAGTGCCCTAAATTGGATTCAGACATAGGGAACAGAAGTCGTCTTCCCCTCTTAGGAGAAGCTTTAAGATAATGGGTCTCCCATTTTCACCCAAATAGTGCCCTTGTAATCAGTGGGGCTACTCAATTGAGTGAAGTGAGTGGGATTCAGCCTAAAGCCTCTAAAAGTGGAAGCCCTGCATGTCAGTATATGATGATAAAACAGAAAAGGCGAACCTGGCTGCTTCTGCACAATAACCTCCTGTTTTCAACCCAGATGAGAGAGAGACATTCCCATGCACGTTTCACCTCGTGTAACTTTGTCAATATGTTACAAAATCCCAGACAAACCAGCTGAGGTGATGAGAAAACTGTCTTGAGTAAAATTCTTTACTCCGCTAATCTTAAAGGTCCATAGGCTCTCCCACCAGATCACAAACCACTCTCAGCAGAGCCCAGGGTATCCCATTCTCATGACATCTACTAATTCAGTATTTATATACGGTACCTTTCACAGTGGCACAAGTCAGTCTCCAAAGGATACAACAGCGCAAACTTGATGGCAGCCAGGGGGATGCCACTAATGGCTACCACAATAGTAGTGGAATAAATTACCTGTCTTACTGTTCCATGTATACTACTACTAAAAAGAATGTATTGAAGATTGAAATTTTTGGGCTTGAAAGCAACATTTAATTTAAACCTTACTCTGGGAGATGCATGTTAACCATGACGGGAAGCAGGCATCTCAAAAAAAACAAATAAAAACATTGAACCCGGTTAAACAATGCCATAACCAAACAAGCCAGTAAAGTGTTGGGCACAGGTTGCTAAGATCCAGTGGGTCAAATGCAAATAATTTTATTTACTCCCTTTGCAAATATTCAGACAGGAGGAAGTAGGAGTTTATAATCAGTTCAGAATGAAAATATAAACTGAAGCCTCCTCTACATTTTTTTTCTACACCTTTACTATAAGGAGGAAGTTCATTATGACTGGAAGTGTAATTTGTACTCCTCAGTAAAGTAAAGCTACACTTAAATAAGTGGGCTCCACTGTATGCACACTTTTATTATTTCTATTACCCTAGGAGCCCCAGCCATGGACCAGGACCCTGTTGTGGAAGGAACGTACAAATATAGGACAAAGAGACAGCCCCTGCACCAAAGAGCTTACAAACTAAGACCTCAGCTAGTACATGTTAACAAGGGGAAGTTTCTGTGGAGATGTGGAGGAGCTCTTGTCTCCTCTTTCCACTGCCATTTTCCCTCTAGTTACTCATCAGTTTGAGCTTTGTATGCATGCCCATGCTGTTCCCTGGACTGATGCAGACCCACTTTCTGGCCTGTTGGAATTCCAGCTCTTTACTTATTCTCACCACTTTCCAAATAGTGTTTCTAATTGCCAAGGTTTTGCAGATTACAGATGCTGTGTATGTGCAGTAGGAACTAATACTTTCTTTGAAGATAGCAGTTGCACCACCTGTGAATTAATAGATTAGCTGGATAGAGATCAGCTGAGCAAATTGTGAAGCCATAAAGTGATCAAAGGAAACATTTTACTAGTCTTCAGAACAACCACTATCTAATTTCGGCCATGTCTATATTTTTTTCCCCCTGTACTGAAATTCATGCTTCTGTAGCTAAATTACTTTCAGCTCAACTGCAGCTTGTACTTTCCAAGCAATTTTTTCTTTCTCTTTCATTGACAGAGTCCTAAGCAGAGTCTGTGTTTTTGCCGAGTTGGTTTGAATTTATTGGAAATCTGTCAGTGCTGTTTCTCACCTCTTCTTGGTAAAATAAACAATTTTCCTCCTTTCCCTATGGCTAAATCTCCTAATCCAAGAGGACTTTCTGCATATAGGGATGCCACATCACTCTTGGCTACTTTCTAATGTTATTCCCTGGGTGGGATTAATCTTTTCTAGAACACACACAGCACCACTAAAAGGAAAGTGGTAGCCGCTGGCTTTCTGGATAGGCTCTGAAGAGTGTCTTCCCATGAAATGTTTGGTCGCCCAGACCTATATTATATGCAGTTATATTGACCCTTTTTTTTGGCAGGGTTCCCTTTTGTTTTCTTTAATAGCCTATCTCAGGGCACGTCTTCACTACCCGCCGATCCGGCGGGTAGCAATCGGTCTATCGGGGATCGACTTACCGCATCTAGTGAAGACGCGATAAAATCAATCCCTGATGGCTCTACCGTCAACTCCGGAAATCCACTGTGGTAAGAGGCGGTAGCGGAGTCGATGGCGGCGTGGCAGCGGTCGACTTGCCGCCGTCCTCACAGCCAGGTAGGTCGACCTACAATACGCCACTTCAGCTACGCTATTCACGTAGCTGAAGTTGCATATCTTAGGTCGACCCCCCGCTGTAGTGTAGACCTGGTCTTAGCCTCACTTGTTGTTCCGGCTGAGAAGGGATGTAGCTGCCTTCAAAGACTCTTGGTGTTGGCCAGAGAAAGCTTCCTAAAAGTGATGTTAGCATCGCTCTCCCATCCCAAGGAGCTGCATGTGTTGCCTCTGCAGGAGGCCCACTCTCTGTCAGCCCTTGAGTTCAGAACCAATCTGTGCACCTGAATTCTGGTCCGTTGTGTAGTGGTACAAAGTGCTCCTGCTAAACCACCTGGCTAGCCTATTCTGATCATTGTAAATCTGTTCATTTTATTCAATCAGTATTTTTTCTCCTTCCATTCCTTCTTGGCTTCAATCTTTTAGATTCCATATGTAGTAACTTTTTAACTCTTAACAGCTGCAGTATAGTCCTGACATTTCATTCTAATTGTCCCAGAAACTAAAATTATACATATCCTATCAATTTACTTCCTTGTTTTCTGTGGATTTCCCTGTTGCCTTGCCACTGAGTCTTGTGTACTTTTGTGTCAAGAAAGAGAGTAGCTTGGGCAGCTTTTCAAAATTGAAAGTCAAAGCAGTAGGAGCAACAAACAACAGCAGATGTCACTGCATGGAAATATCCAATCAACAGACTGGGAGGGTTCTTTTTAAAACCCTGCATTTCCCTGAAACCAGAACATCTGGCAATATTTGTTTAAAACTTAAAATATAAATAAAGAACCCTTCTTTTTTGTGTGTGGCCAAAATGAAAATGATTGGGTTACATGCTCATGCTCTCATAACTCAGTATGTGTGTTTAAACTGATGCAAAACAGAGAAGGAGAGTTTGAACTGGAAGTAATTCAGATGGTACTCACTGGCAAAACACAGTGAGGCTGAAGTACTCTCTGTGTACAAAGTCCAGTGGCAAACTGCCAGGTGAATTACCTCAGTCCATCTTTCGAGATAAGAGAACCAGAAGTACTCCTAAAAGGCCTGTTTGAAATATTTTGTTTATTCTTAAAGGGCCATAACCTGCTCCCTATGCAGTTAATGGAAGTTTTTTCTTTTACTTCAGTGGAAACAGCATTGAGTCCAAAGTCTGTGGGTATAATTTTTCTTGTATCCTGTTTAGAAGATACATTTTGCTTAGGCAGATTATAGACAATGTGAAAATATTGTCAAAGTATAGAAGAGGTTTTCTTTGTTTCTTGTTTTGCTTTTCATTGTTTTAAGGGTATATTTTTGTGTGGGTTCTTATTTTCTGTGTTTCTAAGACCACGTTAAAACCAGGTTTCTCTTCTGATAAACACAGCAGATGGGCATGCACTCACATATATCAAATTATACACTATAGGTAGGGCTGGTAGCACCACTTATTATTAAGGTCGCCTAACATCTCCTATTATAAGGTTCTGTTTTCAGTTGCTTATCACTTGCTAAACTTTAACCATTTGGGATGAATTTTTCCTTCCTGAGTGTCTGTCTGCCTCAGGTTGAATTATTTTGAAATATTTTGCCAAAACAGTTCAGCTATATCTGAGAACAAGGTTAGGGGGAAAAAATGTTGAATCAATGTTAAAAAATTCTGGCAACTTTTAGAGCCCCCATGCTGTGAAACAGGAACTTGATATTTGGTAAGGTATGTCGTCTTCTGTTCCTGTGAAAACCAGTCCAAATTTGGTCAAGTTATAAGCCTTTAAAAATTGCTGTTTGCACATGCTCAGTAGAGGCTTCTTAGATTTTAGCAGCTATATTTCCACAAGATTCTGTCTACACTTGGGCTAAGAAGGACTTTCCCTGCAATTGCAGCTTGGGTGAGGTGTGGCTCCTGTGCCCACAGAGCCCCCTCCCACACTCTGAACCCCCCATTTCTGGACCCATCCCAGAGCCCACACTGCCAGGCCAGAGCCCATACCCCCTCCTACACCCCAACCCCCTGCCTCAGCCTGGAACCCCCCCACACACACATTCTGAACCCTTTGGCCCCACCCCCAGCCTGGAGCCCCCTCCTGCACCCCAAACCCCTCATCCCAGCCCCACCCCAGAGCCTGCACCCCCAGCCAGAGCCCTCACCCCACTGTAATCCATCCCCCTGCCCTAGCCCAGAGCCCCCTTCTGCACTCTGAACCCCTCATTTAAAAACACATTAAGACCGCAAAGTGGAGCACTCAAAAGTTATGAAATACCAGTTTTAAAGTTGTCTGTGCAACCTTAATTTAACCCTTTGTGCATATGCATTATGGTACATAACCACATACTATTTTTCCCCCACAGGACCCTTGTTCTTTTAAGAGTGTGTGTGTGTGTGTGTGTGTGTGTGATATAATATGCAAGATAGAACATGTGACAATCAGAAACTTAAATGTTGTGGATACCAGGCCCTTATTGCCTTGTGAAAAGACCAGACTAGTAATTATCTAGTTTAAGTATAGCCACTAATATACACACTAATTTTATTTCTTAATTCGAGTATATTAGATTTTCATAATTGAAATAAATTAGACTGACATATAATGAAATATATGTTTTCATATATAATGAAAACAATGCAATTCTGTATCACTGTGTGGCTTCTCCCCATCATGCACATTGAGGACTAGAACTTGCAGCAAATCATTTGCGGCATGATGTTGCTACATTGCATTTGATTTTTGCATCTTAATTTTGGCTTAAAGGAATTCTTTATTCAAATGCACCAGCTCACAACATGTCTTTCATTTCTAATACATCCACTGCAATCACTGTAGGGGAGAAATAACTAATTTATTTTGTGGTTGATGCCCAATGTTAATCAACTGTGATACCAATTAGTTTTGCAGGGAGTCTGTCGTATCCTAAAGGAATTAAATTCAGGCAGGATTATGAACAGCGTGAATGCTGAAATAAGCCATTGTACTGTAAGAAAAAACTAAACTGGTAGTTGACAAGTGACTTTTAAAAAATTGCCTTACAGAAATCAGGAATGGGAATCTAAAGGCCATTCTAGGACTTTTCTTCAGCTTGTCTCGGTATAAGCAGCAGCAGCAGCAGCCACAGAAACAACATCCGCAGCACCATCCATCTCAGCAACCTCCAACAGCATCCCAGCAACCAGGGCCTCCATCCCAGTGTCCAGTCGGGGTGCAACAGCAACAGATGCCGGCTTCACCCCAAATACAGTGCCAACAGCCCCAGCAAGCTGCACATCATCAATTAAAAGCACAACCAGAAATGCAGTCAAGGTGGGATGTTTTCTATATTTTTTTTCTGTTTTAAGACATTTCAGAAACAAAAACAGCCTCTATAGTAGTTTCTCCTTAGAACAGAAGGTATTTAGCATCTCAGCTTATCAGAAGGTGAAAGCTGCATAGCATTCAATTTCACACCCCTTGAAGTCAAACTAGCAGCAATAATGAAGTTCTGTCTGTGGCAGCAATATTCATTTATACAGGTTTAAAATGCCTGCTACATGAGTAAGCAGGATTTAGTTGTTGTTGGTTTTTTATTATTATTTTATTTTTTTTATTAAAGTGTGGTGGCTTTATTTCTTTTGCTTTATGCTAGTAAAGCATTTAATTAGGTGTACTTGTCAGGCAATAGCACAGTCATTTACACAAAACCAAGGATGGTGGCCTAGAGGACACTAACAAGATTAAGTCTGGACTTTATATTAAATATATCTTTACAGGGGTTCCACTAAGCCTGGTGATTTGTGTCTTATAGTTTTTTTATTTTAAGATCCTTGCTGAAGCGTTCGGATAAAAACGAAAGAAATCTCCATTAAGAAATACCTTCACCATTACTGTTGGTTCAAATCCAGCCTAAGTTTGTTATCCAAAAGTCATTACCCATCTGATAGCTGTTTCATGGCTTATAAGAAATGAGTTTGATGGTCTCACTCTGGTTGTCATTAGACAAATGTCCACATTACAACTGGCACCTTGTTGGCAATCCCTGAAGAGAGACCAGGCATTGAATGTACTGTGAGGATTGAGCTATCCTCTGATACTCAAAGATGGTCCTTCCAAGTTAGATTTCATGCACCATAGTGGAGACAGTGCCCATGCTGTATCTATTCTATGTACTTCTGTCTATTGGACTACATACCCCTGTGAGGGCAATGGGATTCCTGACGGGAGTAAAGTGAGCAGGATTTAGCACCACTGAAGACATACTTGTACACCTCTTTTATCTCCTTTTATCATCCCCCAACTCCTGATTTGTTTTCAGTGTAACACTGCAAATCAGTTTGTAATTTTAAATTTGAGTGCTACAGCAAGGCTAGTTTCCAAATACCAAAAACACCACCAGAGGTATAAATCCTTAAGATGAGTCTGGCCAAGTGGGACAGTTGTCAAAGCTTCTTCCATTTTTGGCCTTTCAGCATAAACTGGCTTTCTTTTTATTCAACAAAGCAGGGATTTTTTTTTCTGTAATTGAACATAGCCATTTTTCTTAACAGCCATATGAAATCATCATAAGCTTCAGTGCAGAATAATTACTGTAAAATGAAGTTGAGCAACAAGAACTTGTTTCAGTGATCCTTTCCCAACACTTGAACATTGGTCTGGTGCCTGCAAAGTAGTTTATGAACTGAATTAAAATCAAAGTAATTTAAAAAAAATCAGTCAAAACCAAACATCTAACTTGAGGATTTGTATATTGGGAGAGTTGTGATGAACTGTAGCATGCATTAATGTTACCAATTCGTTCAGTTTCTTCAGACCATTGTCTATAATAAAAAGTTAGAAAGAAACGAATAATGAAACTTGACTTTGCAGTAACATACAAACCTAATCAGTCTAGGCTAGTGCTGCACCTCAGTTCTGTATCTGAACCTAACACGCATTATAGAAAATGAATCAAGTCTGAGGAGTTATGCTGGGGGAGAAGTTCTTTGTCATGTGAAACATATGGGAAAAACTCCCTGTTCTAAAATCATTGGCTCAGCTCAGTAGCGTTTTGTGAATGTTTCTTCTTTGCTCACTCTTTTTCTTCCGCTTTTTCTTTCCTGTCGTACAGTGCATCACCCAGGGACTCATCTCAAAGCAAAATCATCCGATTCACTCTCGGTCAGAAAAAGACTTCTAGGTTAGCACTTCTTCCTCTTCTGTGAAGCATGGATAACCCTCCTTGCAAGATTTCCAACTGCATGTTTAGGGTTCATCTTTAAGTTATTTGTCTGATGGTTTGTAGCCAAGCATTTAGAATAGCTAAAATATACGCAGTATTAGAGACCATCCCCTTGTGTTCTCTTTAATACTGTGTATATTTGGTCAACTTTTCTTTTGTTAAATAGGAGAGAGGGTAGAGTCACTCTGGTTCACAATCATGCTGGAAGGACATAACGAGTGGGGTCCCACAGGGATCAGTTCTGGGTCTGGTTCTATTCAATATCTCCATCAATGATTTAGATAATGGCATAGAGAGTACACTTATAAGTTTGCGAACGATACCAAGCTGGGAGGGCTTGCAAATGATTTGGAGGACAGGATTAAAATTCAAAATGATCTGGACAAACTGGAGAAATGGTCTGAAGTAAATAGGGTGAAATTCAATAAGAACAAATGCAAAGTTCCTTCCTTAGGAAGGAACAATCGGTTGCACACATACAAAATGGAAAATTACTGCCTAGGAAGGAGTGCTGCGGAGTCAACAGTGTAATGCTGTTGCAAAAAGAGCAAACATAATTCTGGGATGTATTAGCAGGGGTGTTGTAAGCAAGACCCGAGAAGTAATTCTTCCGCTCTACTCCATGCTGATTAGGCCTCAACTGGAGTATTGTGTCCAGTGCTGGGTGCCACGTTTCAGGAAGGATGTGGACAAATTGGAGAGAGTCCAGAGAAGAGCAACAAAAATGATTAAAGGTCTAGAAAACATGACCTATGAGGGAAGATTGAAAAAATTGGGTTTGTTTAGTCTGGAAAAGAGAAGACAGAGAGGGGACATAACAGTTTTCAAGTACATAAAAGGTTGTTACAAGGAGGAGGGGAAAAATTGTTTTCTTAACCTCTGAGGATAGGACAAGAAGCAATGGGCTTAAATTGCAGCAAGGGAGGTTTAGGTTGAACATTAGGAAAAACTTCCTGACTGTCAGGGTGGTTGAGCTCTGGAATAAATTGCATAGGGAGCAGGGCCGGCTCCAGGGTTTTTGCCGCCCCAAGCAGCCCCCCCCCCCCAAAAAGCTGCAATCGCGATCTTCGGCGGGAGGTCCTTCGCTCCGAGCGGGAGTGAGGGACCCACTGCCGAATTGCCGCCGAAGAGCCGGACGTGCTGCCCCTCTCCGGTGTGGCCGCCCCAAGCACCTGCTTGGTAAGCTGGTGCCTGGAGCCAGCCCTGCTAGGGAGGCTGTGGAATTTCCATCATTGGAGATTTTTAAGAACAGGTTAGACAAACACCTGTCAGGGATGGCCTAGATAATACTTAGTCCTGCCATGCGTGTAGGGAATTGGACTAGATGACCTCTCCAGGTCCCTTCCAGTCTTATGATTCTATGTTGGCAAGAAAATAATGGACCTTGGTCATTCTTGTGAGCTTTTCATTTTGAAAAGGGAAGGTTTGAAAAGTGAAGATTCACACAATTTCTGTACCAGTTATTCTTTTCATTTCTATACTGTTGAAATTACTAATGTCAGGGCTAGTTTTCTCTTGGGTAATAAAAAGTGGAACTTAGTCAAGTGTGTCAGATGAGACAAAACAACAGAGTAGATATATATCTCATCACTGGTCCTGGACTCCCTAGTGCCCTGTAGCAGAGAACGCTAATCTCCCTGAAAATGAGTAATAGGTGTTTCTGTCCATTTTGGCCTTAATCATAGCTTGACTTGAATGCCAACCCCTATGAGCACCTCACAGCAGCACTTAAAAGAGCTGCTCTAATCATTATTAATACCTTTGGTATTAATCATGGACTTTCTTGTGATTAGTATTACTCTTGATATTATTATGCTGTCATATGTACTTAATTAGGAATTCCACTGTAGTTCTGCATTAACTAGTGTAGTTTATTTGACATTTTTACTCCTCTTGTGCACTAACCAGTAAATTGTATCCCTTTCTGTAATGTGGAAATGTAACCGCATTACTCCTGTCCTATAATTTGGATTCACTTCCCCCACATCTTGTATTTTATTTGGTGAAGGGAAGGTCTAGGTATCAGAAAGATGCTTTGTGCTAGAACCCGTACTCTGAATCACCTTTTAAGCCTTGTTGATTCTCCCTACTCTGTTTCCCTCCTAACACTAACTTGACACCTGAGACACATCAGGTTCACCCTCCGGCATGGTTACAGTCACATATTAGCTAGCTAAAGGGGCTGAAGAGAAATAACCGAGAGTGTTCTCTTAACTTTGTACCTGATCTCTGCTAACAAGAAGCCAGCAGGTCTATCCTGAAACTAGATTTTTCCCTACAAAGGTTATGGCTACAGAGCTTACAGCTGTAGAGTTGCCATAGCCAAAGTAGCTACATACACTTCCAAAGTGTCCTGGGCAAGTAAAAAGATATGTGCTTAAAACAAAATTAATCAGATAAACACACATCAGGAATCTGATGGAAGGATAAGTGCTTTGACAATATATCTTCTTCCTAAGTGTTTTATTCTTACATGTATTTTCTATTTTATACATATTTATATAACTAGCAATTACAATAATGACTGAATTGACAACCTGTGCTCTCCTCTGCTGGTCAATGTGTCTGGTTTTCTGAGCAAACCATTTTGGTCCAAATCTTTACAGCACTATTGAGGACTGTTTAGGAAGAATAACTTTTTTCTCATCCACTAATCCTACCAGGAAAAAAAAAAAAAAGAGTAGGGAACGAATTCTAAAATAGTCCAGTAGCTCTATTGTGGGGGTTAAAACATACTAGGTAACAATGTGGAGTCTTTCTTTAGAACAGACTGTCAAGTGATGTGGCCTGAAGGCTCTTCCTGCCTGCAAAAGACTGAATTCAACATCTATTAAATAGTATGGGCTCTGCATGAGCTCTCTTGCCCTGCTAACTTCAAGGAAAACATCAAAAATGGGACCGAGAGCCCTAAGCGTTCATGTTTCCCATCTTTTCTCCCCACCACCTTCTGCCTCTTCATTTGTAGCCTTCTTTTCAATAGATAAAGTATTTCAGGGTGTTCTAAGTTTAATTTGTTTTTGATCAATACCATATATAATTTTCTAGCATCCCTTAGTGTTGAAACTGGCTGAGGTTCTTCATATACAGTTGAGAACTTAAGGCGGTTGTCTGGGATACAACAAAGTAAACCTCAAAACCCATAATGTTATGTGCCAGAGGCTGTGGTAATGTGAATTTATAAATACAATATTTTTGTTTTTAGTGGTGCCCATATATTTTGTCCTCCTCTGAGCTTTGGAAGCATGTGCATGCATGTGTTAACATTTATGCTTTTCCCTTTTTTATTTTTTCATTTCCCTTTCACTAATCTCTGAAGAGTTGGTTGATTTTTGAAAGCAGTGTTAAAGCCCCTCTCCCGACTTTCCAGCGCTAATGGTGCTATAGATGTAACAATGATTTTGCACATTGCATCCCCCATGGCAGTATCCCCTGAGTAAAGTTTTACTACACTCTGATAATAAGGGCTCCTGGATTAGGCTCTTTGGTGGTACACTTCATTTAGGTCACAGTGATTTTATAGACCTTTTTTTTTTTTTTTACTTATGCTGAAAACAATAAAGGTTGAGAGTAGCTCATGTCTTTCAATCTTACCACCATACATGACGTGAGCAGATTCTGGCTTTTAGCCTCAAAAATGAAGATGTCACACTACTTTTCAAGGTACTCGAAAGTCTCAACAATTCTCTACAGGTATGTACTTTGAGGGCATTATTTCATATTTTGTTGTATTTCATTTATTTAGATTCATAAAAGTGTGCTGTACATATATTAAGACTATGATTTTCAAGGGTGCCTCATCTGAAGGAATGAGAAGCCCCTATCTTATTCAAATTCACTGGGAGTTGGTCATCATCCTACTCTAAAACCCCAATTTCCTCTCCCCAGAAAAAGCCTGATAAAGCAGATAAAGCTTGCAAGCCTGGGCTCTGCTGGATCAAAAGGGAAATGCGTTCCAATGAGGACCCTTCATTGACAAAACCTGACTATCAGCATCCTGCAGTTTAACCCGGGGGGGCTGTTCAGTTCCTCAAACTCCTCAGCTGATTCCACTGCTGTGCTACTACATGGGGAGAGTCGTGGTTTCCGAGGCAGCCAGAACTCAAACCTTAGAAGGTTTTGTAGATCCAAAAATAAACAATATTAACCTTCCATTGAAAATCAGTTGGTAGCCAGTTCAGTTCCCAGAGCACAAATATAATGTGCTCCCTACAGAGAAATGCCAGTTGTTAAGCAACAGCCACATTTTGCCCCATTGTCTGTTTCTGAATTGGATGTAGTCCTGTGTAGAATGCATTTCAGCAATCTAGTTTAGGAACATAAGGCCAAATTTTTACACCAATTTTACAGCAGCATAAATCCACTGAATTCACTGGAGTTGCTTCTTGTTTACACTGGCATAAGGGAGAGGAGAATAAGACCAAGGGCTACAGCACTGAAGAAAAATGATTGAGGACCTGATTCTGCCACCTTTACTTAGATTGAGTAGTACTTCTAGTAGTCCCATTGAAACCAATCAGACTACTTGCCACGTACAGTACTAATCAACTTAAATAAGGATGTCAGAACTGGGTTCTGAATGTTTTAAATCTGAAAATCACATCTTAGAATAGTACAATATCCAGTTCAAGGGGTTTTCATGATGTAAAGCAATTCAAACTACTACTGTAGTCACTGTTATGTATATTTTTATCCAGGATATTTTGTGGTGGCTTGGTTAAATTCCTTACAAAACCCACAAAATTCTCTTGCCTTGCTCCCTTTATTCTCGGATTACGCATGGTTTTCAGTTGTCTTTTCCTCTTCCAAATTGTTGTGGTTTTTCTTATGAGTACTTTGTCCTGTTTTCTTATTTTTCTTAACAGACTTCCAGGTCCCACCACGAGGGTATCTGCTGCAGGCAGCGAAACCAAAACTCGTGGGTCTATCAGTGCCAACAACCGGCGCAGCCAGAGCTTTAACAACTACGACAAATCCAAACCTGTTAATCCACAGCCACCTCCATCAAATAGCAATGAAAAAGGTAGGTGCCATGAATCTTTTGTACTTCCTCAGATCTGCTTTGCTTTGGTTTTGTTCAGTGGAAATGGAGTATGACTGGAGCTCCAGAACAGATGGAAACATCTCTCTGATATGTGGTCTTTTGCAAGTACAGGGTCAGATCCGAGGGCCCTTGCATAGCTTTCACTCAATCCTTCTGTAGCACACTTCCACTGAAACCAACAGCAGTTCTTCTACTAAGGACTTAATAAAAACTGTGTCCGAGATCCTTTTCCCACTAAAGTTGGTAGGGTCTTTTGCTGTCAACTTCAGTGGAAATAGATAAGGTCACTGGGGTGTGGCTGATAGGTATTTAACAAAAAGAGGTGACAAAAAAAAATGTGCCAGAAGGAAATACACTTGAATGAGTAAGTGGCAATCTCATGTATGCACAGGCATTTTTAAAACAAGACTGGGGAAAAGCTTAGTAAGAGTCAGAGTAGGTACCTGCATTTGAGACCTTCCCTCCCCAAAATTTGTTTGTTTTCCTTTTAAAACAGTCCCATTGCTAGAGATGTGCCTCTCTTTTTCCTATGGCCCTCTATGGTTCCATGCTTGCAAACTTGTCTTGAGGCCTGAGATAAAACTGATTGAATTCAATGGGAATCTTTATATTGACTTCAGTGAGCTCTGGATCAGGCATTCTTCAGTGCATGTTGCATAGATGAGGATTTCTGTTAGCAGTTTGTTTTGACTTTGCTGTAGATCTTCATTGTTCCTAGCCTCCTACAGTGCTTTGTCATCTTTTTTTCCTGGATAAATTATCTTTCAAAATAATTCCAGCCACCACTCCTTTATTTTTCTTGTTGACAGGCATCTCTAAGCTATCACAACATTTAACAAGCACTCATGCTTGATATCCCATTGTATTACTTCTGAGCTTGCTGTATACATAATAGAGAAAAAACATAATGCAAGGAAGCTCTCTCAGTGGTGTTAAACTTCAACTAGATAACAGAACAGTTTAGTACTAAATATGACTGTAGTGATTCACACCAGGCATTATGTTTCAGCATGAATTTAAATATATTCCTCGTACTGAGGAACTGTAAATAAGTGTGCCTTTTATTTTACGACCGTATGATACAGCTCTTGCTTTATAGATCAATACTAGTTTTAGGTAGGAAAGAAAAATGTTCCTTCTGTTCTTTAAGGTATTGATTTTTTTTTTCTCTCCTGCTGCTGCAATTCCACCTCTCCTTTTTGGTTCTTCACTAGTCTTCCTGCTATGTATCTTCCCACTGTGTCAGTTTTATTTTCATCTCGATCCCTGCAGCCTTTTACAAGAGGGAGAGCAGAGGTTCATGTTGATACAATCTACAGCTCTGCTTCCTCCTGTGAACTCTTTCCCTATAGAAGGAGCTGAATGAGCTTCACTGATTTAGAATGTTTATAAACTTGGGGAGGGGGAAGTTATGGTATTTTTAGATTTACTATTTTCTTTGCATTCACTGAAATAAATTATTTATCAATTGTTCAGTCACAAAAAACTCAATTTCCTACGTTGTAACTAATTCCTTACAGACCACTGCAATATCAATACTATCAAGACATCATCTTACTGCTACTAATTGTGCCATCCAAGATCCTACTTGCTCAGGTTCATCTAATAAGAGCAGACAGCAAGTTAACAGCTCTTGGACTAAGGACTCATGGGCAACAATTCTGACCTCATTTAGGCTTGATCTACACCTAAAACTTAGGTCAACCTAGCCACATTGCGCAGAGCTGTGCAACGTAGTTTGGTTGACTTAACCCCCACTGTAGATGCAGCTAGGTTGATGGAAGAATTCTGTCAACCTAGCTACTGCCTCTCGGATAGGTGGATTATTAAATTGACAGAAAAACTCCTTCCATCTATGTAGGAAGCATCTACAATACAGTGGCACAGCTGAAGCTCCATAGCTATGCTGCTATATTGTAGACATACCATTATATAGGAATTAGAATTAATCAGAAGGGGCAGAATTGGGACCATAGTTTCGATCTGTAGCTGTGCCAGTGATTCTCTGTGCCCTTGAGCTGGTCATTAGAAGACATACTTTCTAAAAGGTAACTGTTTTGGGTGCCTCAATTTTGGGGTGCCTTTGTGATAAGGGGATGTCTCAAGCCCAACAAGGGAATAAAAGTCTTGTTTGCTGTTACAACATTAAACAGTTAAATGTGGTCCAGAGTTTCATATCAGTTTATCGCTGGCTTACTCCCATTGAACCAATCACCAATAAAAATCTTTGTAACCTTTTCTTAAAGACACAGAAGAAGAAAAACAAACAGTTAATACTTTACACTTCAAATGCTTTAAGTGAGGCTTTCATTTTAACAGTATTCCTTATTCCCTTTAGCTGTATAAATTCTTTTATAGGGAAATCTGTTTGACAGTCTTTTAGATGGTATTAAATGTCCTCTTGAGCAAGAAAAACAAAGTTTAGCTGAGATGGTTTGGAGCTACTGCTCTTCTTGGAGTCCAATCCTGCTTACTTTAAGACAAAACACACACAAAAGGGTAGAGAAAAGAAAGATAGTAAATGCAGCTCCTGATCGTTGGTGCTGATTTTCATTTGCAACTTTGCTGCTGGAAAAACACAGGCCAAGCACATGGACTTATTAGCCGCTCTGAGTCCTGGCATTAGGCTGTTTATGATGTTGCTTTTAGCTGCCTTTCTGGTTGCAGGCTCACAGCAGTTTTGCTAAGGTGGAGTTGTCTTGGCTGACTTAGTCAGACTCTTATACAGAAGGCAGCAAGAGAAAGATAGGATGGAGAAGAAATAAGGTGAGGAATGAGAATAACACATGAGGGAGGGAGCCCAATTTTCAGGTTCTGTTCATTATTTAGCCTCAGCTGGTGGAGGTGGTAATGCCATTTGGTTTCCACTCTCTGGCTCGGTCTGATTAAGGTGTCTTTCAGGATGAGGACAACAAAGGTCCCAGGAGATGGAGGAGATGGTAGCCATACTTGTAAAGTTTGCTCCCTCCAGTTCATGTGTCCCTCTGCTCCCATTGGTGACCCAATGATAAGCAGTGCCCAAGAAGTGGTAGCAACCTTATCACATTAAAATTAACCAATCAAAACACATTTTGGTACTTTCAGCTATAAACATTTCTCACATTTCTAAAGGTTTTTTTATCTTGTTGTCATGACAACCTGGACTTTACCAGGAGCCTTGCAGATGCCTTACTAGTTGTTTTTTTTTTTAAACTTAAACAATCCAGTTTGTACCAGTCTATTTGTCTCCAACTTCTGCTGATTTTTATAAACATTTTTATGTAGTAGCTGGAGTTGGACTTTTGTTACCTTAGACAGCCTAGAGCCAACTCTGCACAGCATTTCAAGTTGGGCATCCAAAACTCAGGGGCCGCTTTTCAGAATATGGCTGTTAACCTTTCTGTGTTGGGCCAATAAAAGCTATTACCTCACCCACCTTGTCTCTCTAATCTTCCTATGTTTCAGTTTCCCTATTCATAAAATGGGGATGATAATACTTCACTACCTCACAGGGATGCATTCCCTCCCTCAGTTTCTTCAGTTCAGCTTTCTTTCACACATACACTCTTGCCCTTTTCTCCCCGAGCTGTCCCCTTAGCCTCTCCCCTTCGCTGTCCCCTCTGTTCACTTTTCTTCCCATTTAGCTTATCCCCTCCTAACTAAACCCACCAAAATAAAATAAAATAAAAAATATGGAACTAACATGATGTTTGTCACCACCACACTGTACATGCTTCTTGTGTGTTCTTCTCCTTCCCCTACTCTGTGTCTGTCTTGTCTATTTAGATTGTAAGCTGTTTAGGGTAGAGACTGCCTAATAGATGTTGAAATCCTTAGCTACAAGGCATTGTAGACGTATAATTCATTTATGATTTATTAAATTCTGATAGTGGAAGAAGGAAAATGTTGAATTGTTCCAAATGAGTCCTCCATGTGTGAGCTTATTCTGCATAGCTTTTTTATTAGCTGATGAGTTAACTATTGTTGTTATCATAATTTATTTGTAATGCAAAAGGCACAAGAAGCCACAATCAAATTTGGGCCCCATTGTGCTTGGGTGTGTGTGTGTGTGTGTGTATATTGTGACAAAGTTCCTCCTCTATCTTGGTGGGTCCTGCGCTTATTGGCGGATTTTCTTGCCTCAGAGATTCACCATGTGGGTTGGGGAACAGCCCAGAGACCTTCCCCTCTGGAAGAACCCACAGTCCAGGTCAATTGGGAGGTTTGGGGGGAACCCGGGCCCGCCCTCTACTCCAGGTTCCAGCCCAGGGCCCTGTGGACTGCAGCTGTCTATAGTGCCTCCTGTAACAGCTGCATGACAGCTACAACTCCCTGGGCTACTTCCCCATGGCCTCCTCCAAACACCTTCCTTATTCTCACCACAGGACCTTCCTCCTGGTGTCTGATAACGCTTGTGCTCCTCAGTCCTCCAGCAGCACACCCTCTCAGCTCCTTGCACCTCTTGCTCCTAGCTCCTCACACTCGCACCACAAACTGAAGTGAGCTCCTTTTTAAAACCCAGGTGCCCTGATTAGCCTGCCTTAATTGATTCTAGAAGCTTCTTCTTAATTGGCTCCAGGTGTCCTAATTAGCCTGTCTGCCTTAACTGGTTCTAGCAGGTTCCTGATTACTCTAGTGCAGCCCCTGCTCTGGTCACTCAAGGAACAGAAAACTACTCATCCAGTGACCAGTATATTTGCCCTCTACCAGACTCCTGTACCCCACTGGTCTGGGTCTGTCACATATCCCTCCCCCCTGCTCAACGCCAAGGGGTTGGGCAGCTTGGGACGCCAGACAGTGCACACGTGACAAGCCATTGGCGTTGCCATGACGGCTCCCTGCTCTGTGTTGCACATGGAACTGGAAAGGTTGGAGGGATAAGAACCATCTGGTCACCCTTGTGTTCTTCTCCTTGTTCCGCTGCATCCATTGAAGAGGGGCATGGTCGGTCACGAGGACAAAGCTGCGCCCGAGCAGGTAGTAGCGCAGTGTTTCCATGGCCCATTTTACAGCGAGGCAGTCTCTCTCCACCACTGCATATTTTTGTTCCCTTGGAAGGAGTTTCCGACTGAGGTATAGAATTGGGTGTTCCTCCTCCCCGACCATCTGTGATAGAACGGCCCCCAACCCTACTTCCGATGCATCTGTCTGCAGGATAAACTCCTTGATGAAATCAGGGGCTATCAGTACGGGGTTACTGCAGAGGGCAGTCCGTAGGTCTGTGAATGCTTCCTCTGCTGCGTCAGACCATCTCACCAGATCAGGTCCACGGGCTTTCACTAGGTCTGTCAGGGAGCTTGCCCTTGTGGCAAAGTGGGGGATAAATCGTCGGTAATACCTCACCACACCTAGGAACGCCCGTACTTGTTTCTTGTGACTTGGTCGTGGCCAATTTTTGATGGCCTCTAACTTGTTCACTTGGGGTTTTACCAGACCTTTTCCCACAATGTAGCCAAGATATTTGGCCTCCGTAAACCCTACAGCGCACTTGGCAGGGTTTGCTGTAAGGCTAGCTCGCCTGAAGGTATCGAGGACTGCCTCCACCTTCTCCAGGTGGGTTTCCCAGTCTGGGGTATGAATGACCACATCGTCCAAGTAGGCAGCAGCATAACTGTTATGCGGGCGTAATAGCTTGTCCATGAGGCGCTGGAAGGTAGCTGGGGCCCCATGTAGTCCAAAAGGGAGAACAGTATATTGAAAAAGACCCTCTGGTGTAGAGAACGCAGTCTTTTCCTTTGCGTCTCCTGCAAGGGGAATCTGCCAGTACCCCTTTGTCAAGTCTAGGGTAGTCAAGTACCGGGCATTACCCAGACGGTCCACTAGCTCATCTATGCGAGGTATGGGGTACGCATCGAACTGGGATACTTCATTTAGTCGCCGGAAGTCATTGCAAAATCTTGTGGTGCCATCAGGTTTGGGCACCAGCACGATTGGGCTGGACCACTGACTGTGGGATTCTTCGATGATCCCCAACTCCAGCATTTTTTTTACTTCTGCTTTTATTTCCTCCCTTTTTGCTGCTGGCACCCGATAGGGCCTCATTGTTACTCTGGCCCCAGGGTTTGTGACGATGTGGTGATATGTCTCGGTTGTTTGACCCGGTTTTGTCGAGAACACATCTTGGTTCCGGAAGATCATCTCAGACACCTCATTCTTCTGATCTGGTGTTAAATCGGGAGACACTCTCACCTGTTTGGAAGGCTTGTTTTCCTGGGTTAGGTCTTTTTGGACAGTTGTGCATGCCTCTTGTGCATGCCAGGGATTCAGAAGGTTAACATGATAAATCTGTTCTTGTTTTCTGCGTCCTGGCTGCCGCACCTTGTAGGTTACTTCCCCCACGGGTTCAACCACCTCATAGGGCCCCTGCCATTGGGCCAGAAGCTTGCTTTCTGCCGTGGGTACCAACACCATAACCCAATCCCCTGGTTGGAACTGTCGCACTTTTGCCTGGAGATTGTAATGGGTTCGCTGGGCCTCCTGTGCCTTCTCCAAATGTTCCCGTACAATAGGGGTAACCCGGGCTATCCGGTCTCGCATCTGCATTACATGCTCTATTAGATTTCTCCCCTCATTGGGTTCCTCTTCCCAGATCTCTTTGGCGATATCTAGTATGCCACGGGGGTGACGCCCGTATAATAACTTGAAGGGAGAAAACCCAGTTGAGGCCTGTGGTACCTCCCGGATAGCGAACATAAGGTAGGGTGTCCCAATCCTTCCCGTCCCAACTTACCACTTTCCTTATCATAGCCTTGAGGGTTCGGTTAAACCTTTCTACCAACCCATCAGTCTGTGGATGGTAGACCGAAGTTCTCAGGGTATGTATATGGAGCAGCATACAGAGGTCCTTCATTAGCTTCGACATAAATGGGGTTCCTTGGTCGGTTAATATCTGCTTCGGTAGCCCCATTCAGGCAAAGATCCCCACCAGCTCTTTGGCTATAGTTTTAGAGGCCGTGTTCTGCAGGGGGACGGCTTCTGGGTAGCGAGTAGCATAGTCCAAAACAACAAGTATATATTGGTGGCCCTAAGCTGTCTTCTCCAGGGGTCCCACTAGGTCCATGGCTATTCGCTCGAAGGGGACCTCTATGATGGGAAGGGGTACTAAAGGTGCCCTCAAGTGAGGACGGGGACTGTGCAGCTGACACTCCGGGCAGGAGGCACAGTACCTCCGCACTTCTTCATGTACTCCGGGCCAGAAGAACCGTCGTAGGACTCGTGCCAGGGTCTTCTCTACCCCCAAATGCCCCCCAAAAAGATGACTATGAGCAAGACTTAATACAGCGTTCTGGTGTTTTTGAGGTACTAGGATCTGCTGTACCTTCTGCCCCTGTACTGATGCAACCCGGTATAAGAGATCCTTCTTCATTATGAAGTAGGGTCCTGGTCCCTGGGTTTTTCCTTCCACGAGGACCCCATCTATTTCAGTCACCTCCTTCCTAATGTTGTCATACCTGGGTCTTCTGCCTGGTCCCGTCCAAAATTTCCTCTCCCGGGGCTAATCTGCCCAAGATCTAGGGGCCCAGTCTCTGTTGCCTCTACTGGTTCAGAAGCATTAGGGTGGGGGTCAGACTTAGGTGCTTCTACCTCCTGCGTGGCCTCCTTTTCAGCTGCGCGGGTCCGCCTACCTACAAGAGCGACCCTCTGGCTTTGGGTCAATATTCGGGTTCCCAAGGCCTTAGCTGCCCTTCTTTCCCTTTTTGTCTTTCTACCCTGTCTGGGAGTGGAGAACAAATCTGGGGATATTTCAGAGAAGATTGGGGGTTGACAGTCTGCTGTGGATGCCTCATCAATTTTAGGGTCCCCATCTTTCTCCAATCCCCCTACTGGGAGTAAGTTTCCCAACCCTGGGAAGTCCCTCCCTATGAGCACCGGGTATGGGAGTTTAGGGACTACACCTGCTGCTACCTTAGTAGTGTTCCCTTGGATCTCGATTTTTACTGGGATGGTGGGGTAGTAACTAACTGTCCCATGGACACGTTATCCCCGTACGTTTAGCCTGCAGCAGCTGACTACGCTTCACGAGCTTCCCTGAGATAAGTGTGATAGCACTCCCCGAATCAACCAGTGCCGGGGTCCCTACCCCATTTAGTTTCACTGGTCTGGTATACATATGTGGGGTTAGTGAGACCCCCACAAAGTGGATTAGGGAGCATGGATCTGCCCAGTTCCCCAGGTTACACTGCATAGGCTCCTCAGCATTGGGACACTGTGCAGCTATGTGTCCCCACTCCCCGCAGGCATAACAGCTGTATGGAGCCCTAGGCGTTCCCCGGTCTCTTGGTTTGGGCAGTCTAACATCACGATCCTCTTCTCCCTCAGTGCTCCAACTCTTTGTGGCCTCTAATGGGCCTTCAGCCTCTCTTTTTTTCCACCTGGGCCCTCTTGGTGGCCCAGTCACCCGAACTTTAGGGCTTGGTGCTGCTAGTTTAACCCGGGGTGCCTCTTCCTTAACTGGTCGGGTCAGCTCCCTCGCTGTCCTTCGCCTCTCTACCAGGGCGACAACCTCATCATAGGTGGAGGGTTCGTTCTGGCTTACCCAGGCACGAAGGTCTGGTGGTAGTCCCCTCATGTATCGGTTGATGACCAGAACCGCTAGTATCTCTTCCGGACTCCGGGACTCTGTTTGCAACCACTTTCGTGCGAGATGGATGAGGTCATACAATTGGGACCGCGGGGTTTGTCTTCCTGGTACCTCCAACCGTGATACTGCTGGGCCCGCACTGCTGTCATTACCCCAGATCTGGCCAGGATCTCTGCTTTCAGCTGGGGGTAGTCTGCCGCAGCCTCTTCAGGCAGATCATGGTAGGCCTTCTGGGCCTCCCCACACAGGAATGGGGCAAGGATGCCAGATCACTGATCTCGAGGCCAGGCCTCCCGTAGGGCTGTCCTCTAAAAGGCCAGAAGGTATGCCTCTACATCATCCTCCCATGTCATTTTCTGCAGCCAATGGCTGGTCCGTATGAGCCGCGTCCCATCATGGCCGCGATTCAGCTCTGTAAGGGACTTTACCTGGTTTACCAGTTCCCACAGCATAGCTCGGTCTTGAGCAGCCTGGTCCATCAGCAGGCGATTAGTCTCTTGCTGCAGCTGCACTGCCTCCTGTTGGGTGGCTGCCTGGACACGGGTAGCCTCCTGCTGGGCCGTCATAGCTTGTATCAGTGCCCACACTACGTCATCCATTGTGGTGAAAAAAAATAAACCCCCTCCCTTTTTTTGTTTGTTTTTTGTTTAAATCACCCTCCTTCTTCTGCCACGCTGTGCACCCCAAGATCCCACTCCTGACACCAGTGTGACAAAGTTCCTCCTCTATCTTGGTGGGTCCTGCGCTTATTGGC
>NW_020664447.1:17982583-18254034 GCF_002925995.2 Terrapene triunguis | reverse complement strand
TGCCTGAAGCCCATAGCGCTCGGGCAGCTCGGCTCTTAAACAGAGCCGAAGAGTCAGGGGAGGAGCAGAGCCGCCATTTTCCCGGACATGTTCGGCTTTTTGGCAATTCCCCCCGGACGGGGGGTTGAGTGCCAAAAAGCCGGACATGTCCGGGAAAAAGAGGACGTATGGTAACCCTAGCCAAGCTCAATGTTCTCTCTCTGACAATGCTCAGTTGAATGACATTTACTGAAATTGTGTCCCCTCACTAAGTTAGTAATTTGACAGTATTCGTTAGCTTGAGTTTGCGTCTCAGAGCTCTATAATGGAATTTGCATCTATGGCGTTTTAAAGATATATGTAGCCTGTGAGGATTGAGCGATTTATTTGCAAGGTCACTCTAGTCTGATGCAATCAAGCCTGTGGCTCAGCGGGACAGCTAAACTGGCATCCCTAATAAAGTCACTGCACCAGTACACTTAGAACAGAATTATAGTTCAATGATTTTACTATCAAAACATTTCTACCCTCTTGCATTGGAGATGGCAGTCCTGCCCCCATGGGTTCTAGTCTCCTCTTGGTTATGTGTGCATAACTTCCATTGACATTAGTGATAATTTTGGGTAGGAGGTGACTAGAGCCCTGGTCCAACATGCCTGTGGTTCTTCATGCTGACTTGTTTCTTTTCATTAAATAGTATTTTTCCCCACTCCCACCCACCATCAAGTTCTTTGACCGAGCTTCACTGATCTTAATAATATTATCTCAAATGCAGTTATAGTAGGGCCCATATCTCAGCTCTCAATGGCATCAAGGGAGTATGCTTAGCACTGTATAGGAGGCACTCAGAACCTTCACATCAGGAGCTAGATGAGAAAAGACTTTGCATTTACCAGAGAAAATGCTTATATGTCAAAAAGTTTACAGTAATTTATCTTGGTAGATCAATTTTCAGATATTTTAGAGGGCAAATTATTCTTTACTTAATGATTTAGCTGTCTTTTCTATAGGTGACATTAACCCTGACGATCTGAGTTACAAACATTTGGCTATTTTCTTTCTAGAAAATTGTATATACAGTGTATGGATCAAGATGTTTTAATTGTTTTAATGTCATAACAGTGCAACGTGTCTGGTAATCTTATAACTATTTGCAATTAATCCAAGAATTTGGTGGAGCCAGTTGGTTTCATAGTTTCATATTTTCCACATGTGGACCCAATTGGAGAGTATAGTAAAACTGAACTCAAGTGTGGTTCTGGAGACATTTGAAGTCTTAATAAAATCAGGGGTTCATGACAGAATTTTGGTTTTGATAAGAATTGGAGTATTTAATAAACTATATAGGAGTTGTAAAAACAGGATTTATCTGTCGTTCTGAAATAAGGTCAGTTATCTTCCAATCCATTGTAATATCTCATGCCAAGCAGATCCCACTGTACTAGATAGATTATCTGTTTAAGGGGTTGGGAAGTTAAGAGGAGTAAGTGTTCCTAGCACCCTACACCTAAAAGTGACTGATGATAAAGGTATATGATAGATAAATTGTATTACCTCTGCATATATCATCATATATCATAGTAACAAGTAATATTTTGGACAGCAGTGCAAGAACTCTTGGTTTTCAGTTTTAGACTAACAATTCACTTTTGTCATTTAACAATTATAGTTCAGCTAATGCTTATAAAGTTTTAACCCTTGAACTACACCTGCTATTCTATCTACTGTCCTTTGTTGAAATAATGAATAAACCGGGCAAGTTCAAGAGCACAACAGGTACATTTCTCTTGGACATAAGGGATGGGAGATTAGGGCTTGCTAATATTTTACAATACGCCCCCTACTTCATTGCGTGTTTGTGGAATGGGGAAGGGAGAAAGGGAAGTGTGCCTTAAGAGGTCCCAGGCTTGGAGGGACTTTTGGGACACGTGATGACTTTATGGTATAAATAGGCCTCAGGGTAATACATTTATATTGTTTATTATTAAGTATGTTTGTAAATTGTACCTTTTAGTAATCTATGGTCTTTTCCCCCCAGATGTAAATTGTCTTGTTAGTCAATTGTCTGTGTCTTGTGGCAATGAAAATGAATTAACTGAAGCAGAATACATCTGAAATGAAAAGGACAGTAAATGGAGCATAGAGGAGCTGGCTACAGGAAAAATAAATAACCCTAAATTTGAGGAGAGATCCCATTAATCAATAAAATTATACAAATGTTTTTTTTTAAAGACTTAGGGAAAAGCTTTATCCAATATTGTTATACTGTGTTACAAAAAGGATAGATTCTTAAATTACACATATATCACTATCGTCTGTCCACCCAGCCTTAGCAAAGGAATACATATAATGACTGGCTATATCATCAGTGTGTTTTCCTCATTAATATTGACAGTACTTTGTACTTGGTTAGAATCTTACATAGAGTATAGGGCCAGACGGGACCATTGTGATCATCTTCTCTGACCTCTTGCATAACACATGCATCTACATAACACAAACCATAGGACTTCCTTGCATTAATTTCACCAGAGGATCTCTACAAACATTGAAGTAGATTGTGACTTGGACTCTGCAGCATCCTTATGCAGGCTGATCAGACTTGAATCTGGACATGCAAAACGAAGCAGTCAATGTGCACCTGCTACTTCCCATCCTGGAGAAAGTGGGTGGGGCATGATTAGAGCCTTGGCTCCATGTGCTTCTGTCCCACACACATACCCACACACACAGTGCACTGTCTGTACAACTGAGCCAGCATGAGCAAATTACTTCCATCCTTCCTCCGTTTGGAACAAAGAAGGAGCAAGGAGGCAACTGTTCATCAGAAGGGTATCTCGGAGGCACAATGCGTACCAGGGCTAATTTTGGGATGTTGCAGTTTACGTATCACCCCTTGCTCAGGGTTGTGTCTAAAGATACATTCTAGCCTGTTCTGTCCTTTACAGACGTTTATGAAATAATTCACACACAGCTTCTGTAAGATAGGTAAATGTCATTATCATTACTTTTTCTGTGAGAAAACTGCAGTGCAGAGAGGTGAACCCAAGACATTTGTGACAAAAACAGGAATAGAATTTCTCAACACCTTGTGCTGTGGTCTACGAACTAGCCTGTGATCCTTTTCACTTCATTTATCCATTGTGTAGCCTGACATTGCCCCTGATTGCTTCTTAACATTTGGCTCGATAAACTCCAGTTTGCAAGACATGGAAGAGAATGTGACTTTCATTGGCAAAACATATAAAAAATAATCCATTAGCTCCTGTCTCCTTTCATTTAAAGTGTGAACAGCTTGCAAGAAAAGAAACTAAGGCGGTGATAAGGACTTAAATATAGGTGTTATACCTTGTGACCCAGCTGTCCCATAGGGTGTGAAACAACAGTTATGTTTTTAATCTTCATTTTCAAATACCACTGCTGTCACAAGAAGAAAGCTAAGTCTTTGGCAGTACTTCACAGTATATAAAAGTGAAGCCAGACTCTTCCTGAAGTTTGTAGGTCAGTTCAGTACAAAGATTGGCCAATTTGGTGTAACATGTTAAACACAAGTGAGAAAGAAAAGAGATGCACTCATTTTTTCCCTAGTGACAGACCTTCCGTATAACCTCTTCAGCAGCCACAATATTCAATTTAATATTTGCAAACAGTAATCCTACATTTTTAAAGGAAATTAAAAGAATGCAGACTTCATTAGGGGTTTTGTTTATAATTCATTGTTCCGTTTGATTATTTTTTTTTTGCATTTTCTTTTATTTATATATAATATGTATCCTTTTCCCCAAAAGTGTAAAATAGCTATGCAGCCAAGTTTTCAAAGTGGCCACTGAGCTTGGGTGCTCCAAGTTTTGAATGCCCAGTTTGAGATACAGATGACCTGAATATTCAGAGGTGCTGAACACTTGTGGCTCCTATTGAGTTCAGCTGGGACTTTTGGATGCACAGCACTTTTGAAAATTGAACCCAACATGTCTCGGGTAGGACATCCAAAAATGGAGGGAACCAAAATGAGTGGCTACTAATGAAAATTTAGCCAGAGTCAGAAAAGGCATCACTTCATGCATGTTGAGCACCTGAAACTTTTATTAACCTCCTACTGAATTGTGGAATCAGAACTTCCTATCATCAGGCTTGTAATCTCCCATACTTCACAAACCATGGTAACACATTTCAGTACATTGTATTAGTTATCAGAGGGGTAGCCGTGTTAGTCTGTATCCACAAAAACAACTAGGAGTCGGGTGGCACCTTAAAGACTAACAGATTTATTTGGGCTTAAGCTTTTGTGGGTAAAAAACCTACTTCTTCAGATCCATGCATCTGAAGAAGTGGGTTTTTTACCCACAAAAGCATATGCCCAAATAAATCTGTTAGTCTTTAAGGTGCCACCGGACTCCTCGTTGTTTTTATTGTATTAGTTGACTCTGTACTGCAGCTCTGATGTCACTAAGCCACACCAATCCATTCTTTTCATAGTAACTTTATGTACTAAAGTAAAAGATGGGGAAAAATCAGGAGGAGACTAGGAAAACAAGAAGGGAACAGAATAAAGCAAATTATAGGCCTTAGTATCTGTGATATAAGAAAATGTGTGATGGCTGGTGTTCAGGCCTTCAAAGTTTTTATTAGAACCATCTCAAAATTTACAGCAATCAAACTTTACTGTAGCCTCCCCACCAGGGCCAGCTCCAGGCACCAGCCCACCAAGCTGGTGCTTGGGGCGGCACCTGGAGGGGGGCGGCACGGCACTCCGGCCCGAGAGCGGGGCCGCGACTGGGCTCTCCGCCCTCCCCCCGGCGCAGCCTCTGGCCGCCGGGGAGAGCGGAGCCCCGGCGGGGCTCTCCGCCCTCCCCCCGGCGCTCTGGCCGCCGCGGAGAGCGGAGTCCCGGCCGGGCTCGCCGCCCTCCCCACGGCACAGCCTCTGGCCGCCGGGGAGAGCGGAGCCCCGGCTGGGCTCGCCGCCCTCCCCCCGGCGCTCTGGCCGCCGGGGAGAGCGGAGCCCCGGCAGGGCTCGCCGCCCTCCCCCCGGCGCTCTGGCCCCTGGGGAGAGCGGAGCCCCGGCGGGGCTCGCTGCCCTCCCCCCGGCGCTCTGGCTGCCGGGGCTCCACTCTCCCCGGCGGGGCTCGCCGCCCTCCCCTGAGGGGGGGGGGGGCGGCGGGAGGCTTTTTTGCCTGGGGCGGCAAAAAAGCCAGAGCCGGCCCTGCTCCCCACCTATTAACCCTATCCCTGTATGTACATATTATACATATCAAAAGCCTTGGAAAGGAGTTGGGGTGTGTGGGGGGGTCAATTCTGCAGTCTGTATGTGATGATTTATGTTCAGAACTCCATTCATATTAATGGAAATTCAATGCACAAATTTCCCCCGCAGCACTTTGATAATATGACCTTCTGTGCTAAGATGTTTCATTCATTTTCATGATGATAAGCCATTTATAATAGCAATAGCATTCTGGGCAGTGCAATTTGATGTAAATTATTACTCTTTTTGGGTTGTTAAAGGCTCTTTTAATAATAATAATAAAAAGGAACAGGGCTCCAATTACAACTTGGAGTTTTGAAGAAATGATGAACTATTCAAGCTTGTGATTTCTGATGTCACCAGAGCCCCTCATGTAATTAAAGCCTTGTAATTCACATCTGAATTGTCAATTGTCATTTAGTCCATGTATATATAAACATACTCCTGTCTGGTTTACTTTTATGTCCTTTTACAAGTAAGTCTGTGAGTAAACTACAGCATAAATAACATCTGCCGCTGTACAATGTCACTGCTGAACTCATCTTAATTATCCAAGACACTTCTAAGTAGTCCAAACAAATGTAGGAGTCTTGCATTCATACGCCTGCTCTGTGAATCATTGGGGAGTGGATATCTTGTTAGAGATCCCTCATAGTCCTGTTCCCTGTGGCTGTTTCACAGACATGATCTCTAAACAAATAAACAGTTACCTTAATCTGAAATCTAATTTGCATATGCAATGTGCAGTGGAGAAACATTTTCTTTCTCCTTTGTACTGGAGGAGCAGAACTAGCCCCTGGGCAGAAACGCTATTGAAATTTACAAATACATATGAATCGAGTAATGGGCCTGTTATGTCAGGTTCTCTCCTTCATACAGCCTAGGGGTTCACAAAGCCATTCAGCATTTGGAATGTTGAAAGCAGTGCATCAGGTGCTCTATCCTGCAAGATGCTGGGCACTTTTACTAGGTGCTGAGTGCCCTCATTCTCCCACTTCCTTCATTGCACTTCAAGGACACTGAGCACTTCAGAAGAGGGCTTTGAATCTTGCAGGATCAAGCCCTCAAAGCATATGACAGCAATCCTGTGTGTGACTGCTCTGTTCCCCTGCCCCCCACAACTGAAAATTGCACTAAACATAATGTAAAGATGTAGTAAACACTAATTTCTTTGTGTTCCAGCTATTTTCCATGGGGTCCTAGGTAATACTGTAAGTGGACTAACCCCAATGCTTAATTTGTGCCAGTGCTTGCCAGGACTGAGCCTCTAGGCTCGGCATTTCATAGCCCCGGCACCTCTGGGCTTGCTGCATCATTTATGAATGTAAAAAAATTGCTTGAGACCCGGTACCTAATTGCTTGAGCCCGGTAGGTCCTTTCCAGCTTTCTTTATAAATATTGCTTTTTAAAAAAAATAATCCTGCAGAGGGCAGTAGAACTCTATGGGGAAAAAAACTGTACTCTAGATTTTCTTTCAATATAAATGTAAGGTAAAATGATAGTAAAAAAATAAATGCTGTTAAAGTAAAATCTAGGAAGTTTACCTCTCTACTGTCAAGGCCAAAAAAGATTTATATTTTTCAGACTGTAAAGAAGGAAACTCAATTACTGTTCGGTTCCTAGTGGACAGGTGTGCAAATCAGAAAATAATGATGATAATACTTATTATTTCATATCTTCAAAGTATTCTAAAAGCATAATGAATTCATCATTTAATTGCAAACACTGTCACACTTAATCCTGGCACCCCTGGTAGAAATCTCATGAAAGAGGCCCAAAGACTGAATAACTACAGTGACTAAACTACCATTTCAGCTCCATAAATGGGAGTTATCCCAGGTGTGACTAAGGCAACAGGGCCGGATTAACTGTTTGTGGGCCCGGCGCCAAACATATTTGTGTGCCCCCTTGGGGAATGAAGAGTCCAGGGGCAAGAGAACGGCGGGCAAGGTGGATTTGATTTAAATCATTATTTAAATCACTAGTCAGGAAGACTCGATTTAATCATGGTTTTCTACATAAAAATGCCTTCTTGGTTATAACACTACATATTCTTCACAATTCAGAGATAGATGTAGATTTCATTTTTAGAAGGTACACACTATACATTTTGAAACACTTTATTTATTTTTAAAACTTTTATTTTGAAAACTTTTCAGATGAGTTTTACAGCTATATCAGAAAATGAATGATTGTTTGGTTATTTCATTTACCAAAGATAATTGAAGCAGATATTTATGAAGTCACTGGGAGGTGAACTATCTCCAGTTCAACAGATTAATCATTAATATTTAGAGGATTTTCTTGCCAGGCTGTATTAGGAGGAGAACATCACCAGACAGACATTTAAATTGTTTTATTTAACTAAAACAACAACGTTAAGTATTCTGGATTTTTTTCTTCAACAGCAAATATAATATTTTAACAAAAAAGCATATGTCCCTCGCTTCTCACATTTATCTCCAGACTTCTTCGCCTTGTCCAGATCTATTCCGCCCCCAACAATCTTCTATTCATTGAACTTTTTGAAACTTTTCACTTTTAAAGAGAGGTAAGGGTTTGACTCTGTGTACACAAATTTGCAGAGGGACAACAGAGTTGAGGTCTGTTATTTCTCACTTCTATATATTATTTATTTAAAAGCATTTTTGCTGTTAACAAGCATGTTACCTCTGGAGACACAAATCCACAGTTTGAGAACTGTAAAACTAAGTATCTCTGATGGTATCTTCTAGACTGAGCACTGAGTCCCATTGGGTAGATAGAAATATTAACCTAAATAATCTATACAGAAGCCTGTGGAACCCCATAAGATTGGGTCCCTAATCCATGAACTATTAGAACTCATTTACAAAACTTTACTTAAACATTACCAGAATATATTGTCTTATACTATAGAATTAGAATTTATAATTCCTATTCCATGATGAGATATAATGTATCTTAATTAAAACTATCTTTAGGTAGGTTTTTTCCTCAAAAATCCGATTTAAATAAAAAAAAATCAGATTTTTTGATTTTTTTAAAAAGAAGTCATTGATTTTTATCCACCCTGACAGCAGGGCATGGTTGGGGGGGAAGGATTGGTCCCCAGCTGGAGCGAGGCAGCCAGGGGGCAAGAGCACAGTGGGGGATGGGGGGGAGGATTAGTCCCTGCTGACTGGAGCAAGGTGGGGGCCGGGGGCAAAAGCACAGCACAGTGGGGCGGGAGCTAAGGTTGGTCCCTGGAGCAAGGGAGAGGCTGGGGGTAAACTGCAAGTGCAGCAGGGCTGGGGAGGGAGTAAACAAGGTCCCCCCCTGCCCACGTGGAGCAAGTACTTACCTTCTCCCTGGTTCTAGCTCATTCTCTTCGCTCTCTCTGCACTGAGCTGAGGGTGGGGGTACACTGAGCACAGGGTTGAGGGTGCAGGGTCTGAGAGGGAGTTAGGGTGCAGGAGCAGGCTGAGGGTTGGGGTGCAGGCTCTGGCCAGGAGCTAGGGGGCTCAGGGTGGGGCAGGAGGTTGGGGTATGGAGCGCTTACCTGGGGCAGCTCCCATTTGGTGCTCAGGGTGCAGGTGGGAATGTGGGGGGGGTTATGCGGGAGCTCCCATTTTGTGCTCAGGGTGGGGATGTGGGAGGGGTGCAGGAGTCAGGGCATCGGGTGTGGGGGGGTTGGGTATGTGTGGGGGGGTGCAGAAGTCAGGGCAGGGGGCTGGAGGGGTGTGTGGGGGGGTGCAGGAGTCAGGGCAGAGGGCTGGGGGTGTGGGCTGGGGTCATGGGGGTTGCTCCCAGCCCACACCCCCAGCGACTCACAGCAGGGGGCTAGAGGTGGTATGCCCTGATTCCACCCCCTTCCCCAAGGCCCTGTCCCTGCCTCTTCTCCGTCTCTTCCCCCAAGCGGTGAGTGCACTGCAGCTCTGCTCCTCCCCCTCCCTCGCGTGGGCAAACAGCTGTTCGGTGGCAGGGGAAGTGCTGGGAGGGGGAGGGACAGGAATGCGGCACATTCGGGGGAAGAGGCGGGGGCAACGGCGTATTATCGCCTAGGCCTAGGGCGGCAAATTTGCAGGGGTGGCAAATTTGAGCACCCACGGAGAAGCTATCCTGCTCCAGCTTGCCTCCTCCGCGAGCGCGCTGCTGCGTCCTGTTTCTCTCTCCTCCCTCCCAGCGCTTGCGCCACGAAACAGCTGTTTCGCGGGGCGGGGAGGAGGGGGAACGCAGTGCGCTGGGGGAAGAGGCGGGGTTGGGGCGGGGATTTGGGGAAGGGATCAATAGGGGCGGAGAGGGGGCGGAGTTGGGGCGGGACTTTGGGGAAGGGGTTGGAATAGGGGCAGGGAAAGGGTGGAGGCGGGCGGGGCGGCAATTATTTCAGGGCCATGGGGCGGCAAAATCATTAATCCGCCACTGGGCAGGGGGGTGGGGGAGAAGCTTGGCTGCTGGCGGAGCCTGCCCCACTGCAGCAGGAGCCGGCAGAACCAAGCTTCTGCCCGCTGCCCCCGCAGGAGAGAGCGGTGGGTGGAGAAGAGCAGGCCGGGGTTGGGCCCCTTTGGAGCATGGGCCTGGTGCCAGTGGCGCCATGGTACTGCTAAGGCATATTTGTGGGGAAAACTCTTGCTCTTACTGCTTGTGTTGTACCTCTTCTGTGGAGAGAGTAGTTTACTCTCCAAAGCTTCCATTCAGCATATATCACTTGAAAAAAAACATTTTTGTAAAAAGATGCTCAGTTTCTTGGCACATATTTACTATATATTTATATGAACTAAAGTAGTTTTTAGGAAACGGACTAAATCTGGCTGCTCTGCAGATGATGCAGAGAGAGAGAGACAGGCAGATTTCATACCTAGGAGTGTTCAGGATAGATTAGACTTCTGTGGAGTGAGAATTTGCAGCAGTAAGGGACTAGATTCACCTTTGTTTCTGCAATAAAGAGGATCAGAATTTTGCTTTTTAACTTTAGGTTTTGAGAGATGTGAAATTACCACACTTTAAAAACCTCTGAACAGTGTCTCCCTTAAAAAAAGAAAACAAAAGATAAAGTATGAAGAGAATAATAGAACATTTTAAAAGACATTTTACAATTTTTAGGTCTTTAGAAATGCAGCTTTCTTTGCTCTATTGCATCAACCTTGTCTGTGTTGTATAAAATGGCCTGATAGTCATCTAGCAAAAACACACTAAGGAAAAGTGACCTTCAGTCTGCTAATCAGATAGTTCCCATAGTATGTTTGTTTGCCAAGCACATTATTTGCACATACCTAATTATTAGCAGGTACAGGTAAATGGTCAGAGATGTATTGCCATTGAGCCAAATTTCAGAGGCTAAATGCATTCTTGATTTAATAACTAAGGTCCTCCAAAATGGAAAACACACATTTTTATTTATACTTCTATTATTAAGAACAAGAGATTGTGTGACACAGAATACAGGGGGCGTGAAATCCATAAATCCAGTGAATGACTGTAATAGTGTGTTTCTATAATTCTGCTTAATTGAATTAGACATCCGCAACAGGCAAAGTACCAAAGGCTCTTGTTTTCCACAATTTAGTTACCAGGTAGCCCCCAAATTATAATGACGTAGGGACAAAAAGGGCGGGGGGAGATTTGCACGGCAAATCTGGATTTTTTTTTTTGTTTTTTTACCAAAATGGCCTGTAGTCTAAAAAAAAAAAATTTTAAAAATTGAAAAAAAAAAAAAAAAAAAAAAAAAAAGAGAGAGAGCGAGGGAGATTGACAAATTGGAAAAGGATTCAGAAAAAAGCTACAAGAATGATTAATGGTCTGGAAAAGGTGCCTTTATAGTGAGAGATTTAAGAAGTTCAGACTATGTAATTTTTCCAAGAGAAGGTTAAGAGGTTTGATCACAATCTAAAAGTACCTATGTGGTAAAGGCATTTTTGATAGTAGAGGGCTATTTAAACTATCAGAAGAGGCATAACAATATCTAATGTTTTGGAAGCGGAAACTAGAAAAATTTAGATAGAAATAAGGTGCAAATTTTTAACAATGAGGTCTTCATTCAAGTCTCTAAATCAAGGCTGGGTATCTTTCTAGAAGATATGCTATAGTTCAAATGATGCTTGATGCAAAAATTACTGGGTAAGGTTTTATGGTTTGTATTATGCAGGAGATCAGACTAGATAATCATAATGGTCTCTTCTGCCCTTAAAAGCTGTGAAAATATAGGACTAAGCCCTCTTCCATAGCTGCACATATCATAAGTATAAAATATTTGTTAAATACTTACAGTAACACTTGGATTCACAAAGGTCTCCTTACCAGCAAGTGCAGAATCACCAGATACTTTGTCTTCTAAGGGCTGGTCTACACTGGGGGTGAGGGGAGTGGGAGGGAATCGATCTAAGATACGCAACTTCAGCTACGTGAATAGCGTAGCTGAAGTCTAAGTATCTTAGATTGATTTACCTTGGGTCCTCACGGCGCGGGATCGACGGCCGCAGCTCCCCTGTCGACTCCACTACCGCCTCTCGCTCTGGTGGAGTTCTGGAGTCGACGGGGAGCGCGTTCGGGGATCGATTTATCACGTCTAGATGAGACGCGATAAATCGATCCCCGATAGATCGATTACTACCCGCCGATCTGGGTAGTGATCCGGCGGGTAGTGAAGACATACCCTAAGATTGCAAGCTCATGGTGGAAAGGACCTTATCTACTTCATGTTCTGTACTGCCTCAAGCACTTTTTCCATAATCAGCAAACTCATAATAATAAATAATAGAACCAAAAAGCAAGATATCTATTTTCCCCCAGTGGTATATGTGACTTGACCATGTAAGTCAAGTAATATTGCAATAAAATCTGTTGTGAAAAGTGTGTCCTCATATTTATTCTCCCTATATATATTAGCGTTCTGTTCAGGATTATGATTGTGACACTGAAGGATTCTTCCTTCTGCCTGGGTAGCAGCACTCATAATTTCCCAGCATAAGAGAGTTAGGGTGGCAGATTCAAATCTTGTGACATTTGGCCAACTTGACTCAAAGCAAAAAAAAAAAAGTAGACTGGCGGCTCAAAAGTAAGACAGAGCTACTGAAGATAGGATATATGGTCAGCCTATTCAAGGATTCAGCCCCTCGCCCCCAAAAATGTTTTCTTTTAAACTTTATAGTTGAGGTTACATTATATCAATGAATATAACTCTATTAAACCGTAAATAATATGACAGACTTTAAAAAAGATCAAACCCACCTGTGCCTTTTTTATCAGATGACATACAGATGACAGGTCATAGACTGTAGTTATCAGATGAAATACAGGTTATAGACTGTAGTTTCACTGTTGGTGAATGTACCAGTATGGTATGTGCCCAGCTTTCAGAGCATTTCCAAAAATTGTATATATCAATTATTATTTTCCTGCTTAAAAAGGTTTAAATAAATGTAGTTTATCTTTCTTAATATCAACTTGCCATGTTGCTGAGGGCTGTTCCATATTAAAGAAACAAGCATACAAACAAGAAGAGAAAAAGAATATGTATCACAAGCAGATATTGCTAAATTAATCTCTTTAGGCCTAATCTGGAAGTCCAGCTCACTCTTTTTGCTAATTCTGGTAATTTCCCAGGCAGTTGATAGTGGTAGTGTGGCTGAGTTTGGATAAAGTTAAAATCAAAGCAGGACCTCTGGATTTGGTCCTTTAAGTGTGGCATGCTATACAGAACATATATTTTAGAGTTTTTGTTTTGTTAAAATATTTTCTGCATTACTTTAAACTATCATTACCTTTGTCCTGAGTAAACCAAATTTTTTAGAGGCTCATCAGGATCGTTTGTCAGTTACTCTGATCTCCTAATTAGTGTAACAAAGGGAAGCTATTCACAGCACCACAATGTAGCTTCTTCTTTTAAAAAAAAATAAAATAAAAAAATCACCCTTAAAATTCTATGTCCTGTTCTGTGTCACAAAAATCATTCCAGAGTTGGTTGATTTTATAGGTCTTAAACAGATGTTTGCATTTTGGGATCATTGCATTTACCAACCTGATGAACTTGTTTGGCTCATCTGTACTGAATAGTCAAAGATTTTCAAGAATATGAATTTTAGGAGAGTTAGTTTGTACAAGTAGTTCAAGTTAACTTACATTTGTTGCAATTCACTATCTCCAAAAGATTCTTCTGCTAAGTCAATGAGCGTAACTTACTATTGTAAATAGGTATGTTATTAAATTCATATAGAAATGTGAATTTGAAAAGCCTGATATCTCAACCAATGACCCTTACATACAGTATGTTACTGTGATTTCTAAATGAGAACTCTGATATACTTTAATTGATCCTGAAAAGTCAGTGACCCTTTTTTAACAAACTGCCAGATCATCACTGAAATTGATTTTTAACTGTGCCAAATTCAGTAGCATCCAGTCCAACTCTGTGAGGAATGGAGTGAGGGTGGGGAGAGAGGTGGAGTGGGAAAGTCTCTCTATCCTAGGGAACATCAGAAAGATTAACAGTTCATTAGAGACTGAAAATTTAAATAGAGGATCTTGAGGTGAAAAAAAGATCATCCTCGTTATCAATCAACACAGCATGAGCAAGAAGAAAACTGGAAAGAACTTTTATAGAATGAAACATTTGGTTCATGCAACAAATAGCAGTAAGTTAAAGTATTTTTTCTCAAATCCAACATCCATGTTCATTAGTCTTTGCTGTTTACATTTTTGACAAGTTTTTGAGCTTTTTCTCTTTGTAAAATTCATATGAATCTAATGTTTACGTTCAGAGGTTGAAGGAGCACCCTTTTGCACGTGCTAATTAATGCTAACAACTGCAATAGTGGGTAGAGATTTTAAAAGGAAAGCATAAGTACATGAGGTTAAAAATTAAGATGTAAATTGGCTATACTTTTGAGTTTGCGTTGTAATGAAAATGTTTAGCTGCAATAAAATGGGAATATCTCCATGCTTGGAACTTCACAAATTTTAGCAGTTTCACTGTGTTAATTTTTTTTTTTTGAGGTGCTGAATGCAGGGCAGGTACTAATTAACAGTTTGCATTATTTTTACGTATTGGACTGAGTACAGCCAAAAGCACACGTGCTCACAATCCACAAATGTGTGCTGCTTAATTCCGTGTAGTTAATAACTTAACAAAGAAGTTGTGTCCCAGGTTAAACAGTGGAGGTTACATTTATATTGGAAACTGATATTATTGTTTAAAAATTAAAAAAATGCTCTAATGCAAAAAATCTCAGGCCACAGGTATACTGTTTAATGCAAAAATGCTTTTTAAAATAAACAATATATTGTGCATAGAGAAAACAAAAAAATTTCTACCTTTCTTAAAAAAAAACTATTTTAGAATAATTGTTTGTAACTCTTTCACACTTGATTTTAAAGTTACTTCTGACTGATGACCTACCTCTGCAAATCAAATTGCTGATCAAAGCAGTTTAAGTGACTGATCTTGACAAATCCATAATTTCAGTGGTATGGATGCAAAATTACTGGCATTTTTCTTCAGTTGTGCTGTGTGTGTTAACTGAAACCAGAAGTGGTGAATACCGTAATCCTAACCTATTTTCTGTACTATGATTTATGTTGAAAGCATTTGATAAATGTTCGTTATGTCCAATTTGATCCTCAGTACAATATGACTGACATGTCTTGACCGAAAACATGTTTGTGTGTGTATGTGTTCTGGTTTGAATGATCTATTTGTCTGATGCTGGAGATTTTTTCTGGGAAGCCTGTGCTTTTTTAAAATTTATCTAAAAGAGGTGTAAAATCTTCAGAACATATTTATTCCTGGTGTTACTTGTTGATCCGTTGCATTTATATCATAGAATTTGCTTGGGTTCATGCAGTTATTGGCATTTGTTTAAAGGCATAGGCCATATTCTGTGACCATTACCCAAGACTAGATTGAAAGGAATTATGCCCCAGAAACACCCCTCTGTATCAAAATTTTTCTAGAGTGCCTCTTTTCCACAGAGGAGAGGGGGCATGCTGTGTTAGTCTTTTACCAGTTGCAACTTTCTCTCCGTCTTGCATCCAGCCAGTTGCGCTAGCCAATGCAGGGAGTGGGGGTGTGGCTTCATCTGCTGTCCATCTCCCCCCATCCTACTCCCACAGCCCCTGCCTTCCTTCGCCCTATATCCTGACCCAAGATCCAGGTTGGTCTTATGCAGCTGAGTTGCAAGGAAAGCCATTACTCCCCTGTATGGATAATGGTCATGATCTAGCTCTCAGTTTTTACTTTGTCATTCCTCAGGCAAAACTCTCATTGACTTTAGTAAGAATTTGCCTGAGTGAGGGCTGTATTACAAGGTCCACAGGATTTGGCTCATATGGGTTTGTGTGTTACAAACAGTTACTAATGAATGTTGTTGGAGTTTGTTTTTAAATACAATTTACTCCTGTGATTTTAAGGGCAAATTTCATAGTATTTTTCATGGGTAGTCAGTGTAGATTTAGTAGTTTGATTTCCATTGGTTTTAATTACAGTCAAATAGCTGAAGTACCAAGGCTTTTCTTGGGGACACATACTCCTTAGTGTCTATGGGATCACCCTTCCATGTGCACAGCATCTTTAATAGCAGCAATGGCTCACATTCTTGTGTCTCTGTTTATAAGCCTGCGTTCCCTTTACAAAAAGAAACAGAATAGATTGGATGAGGTTAGTAAAAGTTGACTCAGTAGTGCTTGACAGTTGTTTAGAAATAGCTTTATGTACTTAAGAGTCTCACAGCAATAATGGATCCCCCAAAATGTAGCAAGTTGCTGTACACTTCTGTATCTGCTACCAGGCTAGGACACACATGGTGCTGCCATTTTGGTCTGCACAAAGAGTAAAATTTCTCCTCGGGAAATGGTAAGAACTTTGTTGCAAGATTTTGATAAAATCACCGCAGCTTTGCAGCATATATTCCAGATCAAAAACGGTAAGGAGAGCTCACTGACTCCTGTCATAAGAAGGAGGAGGAGTACTTGTGGTCTCTAAGGTACCACAAGTACTCCTCATTCTTTTTGCTGATACAGACTAACACGGCTACCACTCTGAATCCTGTCATAAGGTTATCTCCCAAGGCTGATTAGTTGCCTCAGCAAATAGCTATACTAGTGCTATACTAATGGCATTGATTTATACAGTCCTGAGGGATGGCACCCCCTCATCTGTTAAAAAGCCCTGATTTAGTCCCTGGCATTCTCCTGCCAAACTCTAGAAAGCAGTTTGACATCAAGCAGTTTCACCCAGGTGCCAATGGTTTTGCTGCTCTGCTCAGTTCCAGCAGCTAGAAGTAACATGGAAATTGACAAGGGCCTTTACAATGTTAAGTAGTGACCTGTAGGTGACAAGCTGGCAGCAACTTCACCTGAGCTTCTCTATCTTTTGGGTGCAGCAGGAGAAATGGCCAAAGCGGCAGTATTTTTGCAATGAAAATGCACCTCATACCATTCTTAATTCTGTCTGTTAAATCTTACGTGGTGTACTAGGAAATCTCTATATTCTACTTCTTATATTCAGGCTTCTGATTAGAGCAAATCTAATGTAATAGTGGTGAAGCATTAAAGCGCATCTTAAGGAGCCTGGAAAGGAGTTTTGACTACAGTGTATATACATTTCTAATTCTCAGATAAGCTTCAAATGTCTTGGTTAGCCTAGAATCTTACTCTACAACGTTGCATTGTGAATTCTTCTTTTAATTAATTATTTATTGGTGTAATTTTAATTTTGTGTTATGATTTTTGTTGCACTTTAATAAATCCACATTGCACAGTTTTAACTAGCCACTATCCTACTATTTATTTTTCATTCATTAAACATATTTTTAGAGGACAATTGGCCCATCTCAGTTAATCTTGACTGTATGATTACATTGTGTACCCCATGGGGTAGCTTAAAGACATTGCAGAGTAAATCCAGCAGTACAATACAGTTATAGGACAAGATACAAGTATGCAGTAAATCATGTCCGTGCTTAATCTTACAACAGTTTAACTGGCTAAATTTGGCATTTCAAAATATGCCCAGATCATTTTACCTAAACAGAAAGAGTCTGAAGTTTCAATAACAACTGAAATAGACTTATACAAGACTGAGAAACTTTGCCATAGTTGGTATAAACTTTAGGAATATTAAAAACAAAATAAAACTATATTTAAATAACGTTTTGAAACAGCCGGCAAAAGCCAGGAAACTTAATTGGTGTCCTTAATTTGTACAGTTCAGCAGGAAAAAAAAATCAAAACCCAATAGTGAAGCTTAAACCGAATCTTGAGAACCTTGATGACAATGGAACTATGCTGATTTATACCAGCTGAGGATCTGGCCCAGAATATCCTGGTTGTTTGATTATTGCTGCAACAATTATTACACATTTCCAGTTTTTAATTTTTTTTTAATATAAATTTGCATGTATTTATTGCTGAGTGAATTGATTCAGATGGGCAGCCACAAAAACTGAAGTCCACTACTCAACTACAGGACAGACACAGCAGCAATGCTAGCTTCCAACACTGCTGCACAAATGCCAGTGTTTTTCTACCCTCACCTGGAAGGGACATCTCTAAGGCAAGAGGGTAGTTCAGTCTGCGTGGTCCATTCGGTCTTCGGCCTCTTTGCTGAGCCTGCATAACTGTCTTCCCCCACATTCAGTTCCTGTGTGGGGGCCAGCTATAGTGTAGCTGAAAAATGCATACTTGGTGCTAGTACCATAACCTCCCCAGGAGGGGCAGGATGAGAATGAAGCCATGGCCCCACCCTTTCTTCACATCAATTTATAAAGTTGCAGGGGTAGAGCAGAGTGCATGCTGCACTGTCTCCTGGAGTGGCAGATCTGCCACTGTTGTATTCGCACCCCAACAGGAAATCTGGCTGACTCAATACAATTCCTCCTCAGGGCTGTTGCTTACAGTATGCTCCATCCTACCCTCCAGCGCAGGCTGTGGCTTTGAGGCACCGTCTGGACCTTTATGTGGTGAAGTACTAGAAAGTACATAATGATGTCCATGCTGAAACTCTTCTGTGCTGGCAGACTTTTTTCTCCACTCCAGCTACCAGACCTTATATAAACCAACTAGGTCAGAGGGGGAAAGGCAGTCTCATTGGTCAGAAAGCAGAGATGGAAGAAATCCTGGCCTATAAGAGGGAGTTGCTCATAGAACTACAGCAGGTGCAGCAGAAAAGACCACGCCTGTGGGCATTGGCCATTTTGATAGCCAAGTTTAACAGATTTTGTGTTCGTGTGTGTGCATTGGTATGAACACAAACATTAGCAAAGTATTTGTACAGATACAGATTTCAGATCGACTCACTCACTTAAAATGTAAATTCAGTCTTTTAGAATGTGTTGATGTCATATCTAGAAAGAGTTTAAGGCCACATGAGACCATCAGATCATCTAGTCTGATCTCAGGAGACTATACTTTGTGTTCCGCAGGCAGAGAACAGGAGAGAGAGACTAGGCGTACCAATATTTCGGGTTGTCAACCCTCCAGAATTGTTCTGGAGTCTCTAGGAATTAAAGATTAATCTTTAATTACAGATTATGGCATGTGATGAAACTTCCAGAAATACATCCAACCAAAATTGGCAACCCTATCAATGTTACTTTACTGTTACTGTTGCATGTTACACAACTTTACTGATTGGCAGAGTAAGTCATTCAGTAACAAATATTGTCTAGTTTGATGTCTGAGTGCCTGCTCAGTATTATCAGTCTAAATTTTTCCTAGTGCTTGCCATTTCTATATCAGAGTTCTGACTGAAGTTAAAGTGTGCCCAGCTTGGAACACTGAATATTAACTTATGTATATCATCCAAGTGAGGGGGTGCAGTTACAGCCCCTTGTCTGCAGCCCATTAATGCCTTTTGATGGCTCTGTCACCCCAGGCCTTCAGGGATTTATTTTTACAAATGAGAGAAGTCTTTAAGAACAATGAACAGGGGTGGTATTTGTTTAGGTTTAAATTAAAAACTTACTGGTTTCGAAAGGCAGTCCACTTGTCTCATTATTTCATAGTGGCATAACTTGTATCCGGACGACAGAGGTCCCTCTGGCCTTGTTCTTAGCCAGTCATGTGGAGAGTCTTTTGAGTTTTACTGTAACTAAACAAAAACAACAAGGAATTCAAGTGTCTTAGTCAGTTATGTCAAGACAATGAGCGAAAAGTGTTGTCTGGGCTCCAGCTTTTTTCCCCCCCCCCACTCCACTCTCAGAAACTGCTGAGTCTTAATGAAATAAACCCACAAACAACTGAACTGTTTCAAATACTGCAGCTTAATGTGAACAAAAGAGGACTTTGCGGAAATGTGAAAGTTTCCTGACTGACATTTCCACAGATCTTGGACCCGGTTTTCAGAAGTGCTGAGTATCCAAAACGGCAATTGAAGTTTACCATATAGAGCTTACCTCCTGCTGGGGGGAAATAATGCTCCAGATTTCAAGGAATAAATGTGACTTTTGTTTCATATTACAGAAAATTAAATCCCCTCTAAAGGGGAAACATCTTGATAGAAATCCTGTGAGTAAAAGTGGAAGCAAGCGATTCTATCCAGTTCAGTGAAGTGTATTTCTTTTCTGTTAAATGAGATGTTTGTTGTACACTTCACTATGGGATCACAGAGCATTTCCCTTTCTGGGAATCTCTGCTTTTAAAGAAAAAAAAAATGATTGTGCACCTCATGTGGTTGCTGTTGCCCCTGCCGCTGGCATAGGCTCAGTCACTATTCCAGGGCAGATAGTGCATCCTCCCATACCAGAGGGCCTGCCCAGTCAGGCAGTATGCTCACTACAGCTCCATAGGCAGCAGCATTACTATTGAAATGGTACCTTTTTTGTTAATCATAAAGTTTGCTAATTTTGATAAAGGCCATGTGCAGAGCTACCTCATTAAGCAGATTCTTCTGTACATGGGCTCATTATTTAAGCTTGTGGAAAAATTCCAATTTTACAGTAGACTCCTGATAGAAATATGTAAGCCTCAATAACCCCTAAACATTGTTTGCCAAGCATGATGAATTACTAATAAGGCAAAGGTGGCTATCTGGTATGAAGCCTTCTTTGCTGTACTCCTTCGGTAGTGCCAGGAAAGAGGATGGTTTGGTGGCTGGACGGGGGAGGAATCAAGATACACCAGTCATTCCTCTACCCTGGGAATGGAGCAACACAACAGCCTTCTGCAGTTGTGAGACTAGAATAATGGCCATAGAACTGGTCTTCTACCACTTCCTAACCTGGACTTCAAGTGTGGATTTCTCTCTTCTCTGCATCTATTACACAGAATGCAGCCTGGTTACTTAAGCTATGCACTGGACTAAGGATTTGTCTTTTCATGAGAACATTTTGTTTGTTCCCCATAGCTGTGAAATCAAGGGACCTTTATATGCTTTAATGGAAAGATACTGTAAAGATCTTGACCTTTTTACTGAGAATGTTGAGAACATCATCTGTGTAAGTGCTGCTTTTTGCTGCTTCTAGTGACTGCATTTCAGATGGTTTTCGGTTGAAACAAATGAGAATGCACTTGTTTAGACTTAGCTTGACAAATCATAGGAAATAGCATCTATTTTCTCTAGCCCTTATTATAATATGTGCTCTCAAAGATTTAAGTGGCTAATTTAAATCATAAGACTCTAGATTTTCTTTTCTCATCACAAATTGATAGGTCTGCAGATGCAGTTAAGGTTTTACAAGAGCAGCTGAAATCTGATTTACCCATATTACAGTGTATATTGGCATTGGTACTAGACCACCAACATCTTTTTAACAGAAACATTGGGAATAAAATGGACTTCAGGCCAACATTTTGTCTTTGAAATGAGGAAAGAAATGATTATTTAGCCTAGGCTGTCTTTTGGTTTTGAACACATTTCATTTGTTGTCAATTTAGTTAATGTAGGCTGCCGAGGAAAGAAAACATCTCCACCACAAAGGAACACAAGGGAATTAATAAACTTATCATAAAACTCACTCAGCTTTTCATCAGGTCAATGCTCTTTTGAATGAACCTTTCCCTTCATACAAGTATATCTTCTATGCTGGGATTTCTGGTTTTTTTTTTTTTTTTTAGGAAAAAGAACATTTTAATACACACTTTTGGAGCAGAACCGAATTCTTTTACCAATATAAGTGGTTGGTTTTAGTAGGAATAAAAACATTTGGCAAGCTGGTTGTAACAAAGGAACAGATAATCCTAGATGATTGGAATTTTCTTATATTGAAGCAATTTTCTGCCCCCCACAGAACAGTTTTAATTTGGCTATCTGGCTTCATGAGGTTTTACACATCTTATAATAAAAGCAGAGATGCAAAGTCAGACATTCATGGACAACAAATGGTTTTCCCTGGAAAGTATTAGATACAGAAACTAATAATTGCATTATACTGGTTCATAGATTATTCCAACCTCTCCCCTCCATCTAGTGCAATATTCCAATGTTTCACAACGACCTAAGTCTGATTGACACCAGCATAAATCAGGAGTAACTCATCTAAAGTTACTGGAGTTACGCTAGTTTTACATGTGTATAAGTAAGAGGAGAATTGGGTCCCACATTTAAGTGTGTGTGTGGTGAGGGACCAGTGGCCACTGTGTGTGTGTGAGAGAGTGGGAGAGAGAGAAGGTTGGGATTGAGGGGGGGAAATGGGATTGAGTAGACAGGAAAAGGGAGAGATTGAAAGAGGGGAACTGGGAACCAGGAACTCCTGAGTTCTAACCCTAGCACTGATACTGTTCCCTTTGTAAAACCAACAAGGAGTCTGGTGGCACCTTAAAGACTAATGGATGTATTTGGGCATAAGCTTTCGTGGGTAAAAAACCCACTTCTTCAGATGCATGGAGTGAAAATTACAGATGCAGACATTATATAATGACATATGAAGAGAAGGGAGTTACCTCACAAGTGGAGAACCAGTGTTGACAGGGCCAATTCGATCAGGGTGGATGTAGTCCACTCCCAATAATAGAGTGGCTCGCTCATTACAAAAGTAGTTTTGCCTCTCCTGGAATTGACACCTCCTCATCTATTATTGTAGCCTTTTCCAAGTCACTTAATTTCTGTAACAAAGTTTTCCCTTTGTTAAATGGGGATAATACCTTAGGCGTATCCCTGAATATACAAGGCCACTCCTCCAGAGTATTGGTGAGTGCAGAGGTAAGGTTGCAGGAAGAGTCAGATAAAGCATGGTCTGGTGGACTAATCTAATCTCAGTACTTGGCTAAAGAAGCAGGGAAAATGTACATAGATTAGAGACAGACCATTTCTTAGATGTCATTTTTTAGTATCCTCATTTGCAATCACTTAACAAAGTGATTAAAACCTACAGTATATTAAAACAAATGTACAGTTAACTGACCTACCTTTAAAAATCATTTATTGACACATATCTAAAATTGGTGGTCTAAATCCAATACCTTTCCCTTTTATTTGAATGCTGAATTAGTTTGTTCTTTCCCTAACTTTTTACTTTCTGCCTTATAACAGAAAAATGGCAGCTTTTATGCCATAAATAAGTTTTTTTACTTTTTTCTTAAGTTTTTAACAGCCCCCCCCCCCCCCCCCTGCCACACACACACAATTTCTAATGTTCACAGGTTTAGTTGTGGAAAAAAATGCTGGAGTGTTCTTCATCAATATTTTCAAAGAGCCAGGTTCTTTATACATGCTGAGCTGCATCTTACGTCGTGGTCCCATTGGACTAGATTGTTACTTTAGGGACAGCCCTCAGCAAGGTATAGTTCAGAAGCTACACCACCCCAAGAGTAACCTTTAGGGTATGTCTACACTGCATTTAAAAAAGCATGGCTGGCCTGTGCCAGTTGACTTGGGCTTGCGGGGCTTGGGCTAGGGGGCTGTTGAATTGTGGTGGAGAGGTTCCAGCTCAGGCTGAAGGATCCTGCGAGGGGAGGGGGTCCCGGAGCTCAGGCTGCAGGCGCAGCCTGAACATCTACACCGCAATTAAACAGCCCCTTAGCCCGAACCCAGGTCAGCTGAGCTGGGACAGGCCAGCCATGGGTGTCTAATTGCAGTGTAGACATACCCTTAGGGAGCATCTATAATGCACCCTTCTTTCGGCAGTGTGTAGTGTACATACACATATGGTCCCCCTAGCAGTGCCGGGTTTACAATGGCGCCAGTGGCACCATGGAGTCAGGCCCATGCTCAGAAGGGGCCCCGGCCTGCTCTGCTTGCACTATGCCCTGAGACCCCTGGTCTGGGGGGGGGGGCTCTGGCCATAGGGAATTGGGGGGGGGGCTATTCTGGTGTTGGGCAGGGGGGCTGTGGGACATGGCATGGGCACCCCGGAGGCGAAGGTGCATGCTGGCAGCATAGGGCCACGTGGGCCATTGTGCGTCTGGTATCTGCCGGTTTGTAAATAGTGCCCTCGCACTGGGCTGGGTAAAGCGGGGCCGCCCATGCCATGCCCCATTGCCCCTGGCTGGCCCTTCGCTCCGGAGACCGACCCCCTTCCCCCTCGTGTCATGCTCCATTACCCCTATGGGGGGCCCACAAAAGGTTAATCTGTCCCTGGGCCCTAGTATGGGTATAAATAGTGTAGATGGTGAAGCATGGCTTAGGTGAGTAGATTACAGACACACATGAAGGGTATGTGTATGTACCTGAATACATTACCCTATGTGGCTCTCTACTCGCCCAAGTCCTGCCTCCCTGTCTACACTGCTATTTGTAGTGTCCTGCTGCCTCCTTGCAGCTGGAGCCTTTACCCGCTACAGGAAAGGCTCTGGCAGCGCTCTGCTGCTGGAGCAACTCTGGCAGCAGTGAAAGGCTCTGGCACCAAGGAGCTGCTAAAGCTCCCCCCCCCCCAGCTTTTCGCTGCCATGTGTAGCTACGCACCGCAGTGTGGACGTGGTATGCTGTTCATTGCGGAGTGTGTAGCTACATGTATGCTATCCACCACTGCCAGTGGTATGTTGTGTAGATGTAGCCTTAGAGGCACTGTGTTTCAGGCACAATTCTTACCCTGCTTCCTCCTTGCTATGGATGGGGGAAGTGGCATCAAAGAGAACCAAATTACTGCCAGAAACCTGGAGTGAAAAGCAGTGGTGCTGCAGCTTTTTGAAAACTGGGAGGGGACAATATCACTGACTGCTCTTCAAGCAGCTCCTGTCTTTCTCATCCCCTTTTTCCTCCTAGCTGGGAGCAGAGTTGATGGCACTGGATCCTCCTTTTCCCTCCCCCTGTGACTCCTATACCATCCAATGCATTTGCTCCACACTCCCTAATCCATATGATTGAGTTGAAGTGCTGAGCTCAGGCAGAGAGAGTGGCACTCAAGCACCACCTGGCAGAATAGGATGTGGGACACTTGGGACTTGATTCTGCTCCTACACTGGAGTAAATCAGGAGTAACTGCATTGAAGTCAATAGAGTTGCTCTAGTTAAACCTGTGGTAAATGAGTTCAGAATCAAGCCCTTGGTGCCCCTGTATACTGAGGTAACCATTGCCTCTCTCCATCTACCTGAGAAAAGCTTTCCGGAGGAAAGGGCTAGAAAGACCAGCCACTCTGGTAGTTGGTAGTTAATAACAGAGCACTGGAAATCTTCCCATTTAAGTAATGACTTCTCTTTTAAAAAAATTACCGTTAATTCCTGTTATTCCATTTGGTACATAACAATGTGAAATGACTCTGAGTGTATTGTAAAGGGATCTCCAACACTCCTAAAAACACAGATCTACACTAAGTCATAAAGATGTATGTGCTTTAAATCTTCGGGAGGTCTGGTTTGGATCATACGAGTGAGGTTAACAAAGCTATATCTTCAGTGAGCAGCTGAAAGTGAAGTAAAACAGCCCCTGTGTGGTTGCAGCGGTTCATGATTTACAGAACTGAATTCACAGTGCTGCTCCGGCTGCTGAAAACGTACGTTCTCAACTGCTGTTTATTTTTAAATTAAAAAAAGCAGCTCTATATTCAGTTTACTTTATTGCTAGAGGGCAGGGAAATATAGGTAAAAGCCGTTAATCCCCAGCAGGCTGCTGGGCAGCCGAACAGTTAGGGATGACAAAAGTTAATTGGAAACATGAGCTGTTTAACAGAAAACATATTTGTGATAATTGAGAGAGTAACGTCTCCAGAAGGGAAACTTTGCAAAGAGAAACTTCGGAAGAGGAGAAGTGGCCACTGATAGGTGAGTAAGCCAGTGTGATTTTCAAGCTCTCTTTAGGTGCTGAATTTATTATTTAAGAAAAGCAAGTAACATTAAAAAAAAACTAAATAAACGAGATTCATGCTCACTGAAGAAGGGTTTGCAGTTACTGACATTAGCTCTTCTTGCAGCTGGATGTAGTTATTAGATAAAAATGTATCACTTAGGTTCACTCCATGAATAAGGATACAATTGGTTTTATTTTTGCAGAATGGGATTGTCTCTGTTTTTAATGGATATCAGAATTTGAAACCACCATTAACTGGAAATAACTTCAGTGTTGTTGTTTTTTTCTTTTTCTCCATGCAGTTTTTCTTTTTAAATACACTTGAGGTTTTTCTAAGAAATGAACTTGAACAGTAAGGATTTTTTTAAAAGCAGAGGGAAAGCCTTGGTCAGATAATAATGCACATGTAATTTCTAATGAAGATGCAGTGTAGATCTACAGGACTCTCTAAAACACATCTGGCTTTTGCATGTTTAACTTCATTTAGGTGTGTTTGTAAAACTGTGAATATATGTAAATTGCCATAGTGAGAGTTTTCTGATTTTTTTTCCTCCCCTCAATAAAGTAGCAGTCTTACTTTGTTTAGTGACCCTGCTGTAGTTTGTAATAATGAGAAATCTTTCTCTCCTAGTAGTAGTAGTCTAAAGCACCAGCCCTTTTACGGTGGAAAGGAATCGCATTAATCAGAGCTGTTTTAATACCAGGTACTACTGTTTGTTTGTTTTTCCCAGAGCCAGCAGACAGTACAGCCTCCCAGTCCACAGGAATGAATGAAAATGTACCATCTTCAGTTCAAAGCAGCAGCAGTACAAATGCTGTTAGTTGCAATAACTCATCGGCCATACCCCAGCCCAGCTCTGCCATTAAACCCTGGCGCAGCAAGTCCCTTAGTGCGAAGCACACAGCCACGTCTTCCATGTTATCTGTAAAGCAGCCAATTCCAGAGTCTCCAAAACCACCTTCAGAAATGGTCAAAGCAACTCCCAATGGTCAAAAATCCATGCTTGAGAAATTAAAACTCTTCAATAGCAAAGGAGGCTCCAAAGCAGGAGGAACATCCCTTGAGTGCTCAGGGTCTCGGGACACTAGCTGTGAAAGACTAGAGGCACTTCCCAGCTTTGAGGAAAGTGAAGAGATAGATGCTGCAAATCGGAATATGAACAACCCAGGACCAACATCCAGTAGCCCCAAAATTGCACTGAAGGGCATTGCACAAAGAACTTTTAGCCGGGCACTGACTAATAAGAAAAGTTCCCCAAAGGGCAGTGAGAAAGAGAAACAGAAAGAGAAGGAAAAGGATAAAAGCAAAGACATTGCAAAAAGGATATCCGTAACGGAGAAGCAGGAGATGAAAGAGGAGCCAAAAGAAGAACAGACAGCACCAGCTACAACAGAGATGCCAAAAAAGTCCTCCAAGATTGCAAGCTTTATCCCTAAAGGAGGAAAGCTGAATAGTGCCAAGAAGGAGGCCTCTGCCCCTTCGCACAGTGGCATACCAAAACCAGGAATGAAAAACACCACAGGGAAATCCTCAAGTGCCCCAACTTCTGCAAAGGAAGGTGAGAGAAGCCGCAGTGGAAAACCTGGCTCAGGGCTCTCTCAACAGAAGACCCAACTAGACAGCAGGAATTCCAGTTCCACTTCAAGTTTAGCCTCCTCAGAAGGAAAAGGGATAGGAGGGGTGTCTGCTCTTAACAGTAGCAGCAGCACCCAAGCTGTCAATGGGCCAGTTAGTACCACACAGACTACCGGAAGCAATACTGTGAGTGTTCAGCTACCTCATCCACAACAGCAATACAACCACCCGAACACTGCCACAGTAGCTCCTTTCATGTACAGGTAGGGTGTTTTGAACCTGAAATTTTTATCCATTTATGATATGGTTACTTGGAGGCATGGGGAGAAAAATTGTACAGCGGTTGCATTGGTGCTGACAGTTCTTTTAAAAAAGTGACATAATTTATCAAGTTACTGTTAAAAACCAACAGTCATAGCTGAGATAGTTATTGTTCCCAACAGTTAATAAGTAAATTATTGCTTCCTCAGATACTATGTTTGCTTAAAGCTGACTTTATAATACTGGCTTATTAATAGTATGTATACAGTGTGTGTGCTTTAGATGTAATGTTTATATGGTTCAGCTGTGGCAGTCTTAGCTTGTGGTGGGTTGAGTGGAGTTGCAGTGTAGCACTGGGAGCTTCTGTAGGCATTGTGCCTTAGGCAGGTATGATGTCTGCAAAGCTCTGTCCAAAACTTCCAACTGTTGGAGACACCAGTTCAGCTCCATTGGAGTGTGTGCCCTGTTCGGCGCCCTAATGTAGATAGTCCAGCTGCTGATTTGGTCATTTTTAACATTGTGTTGATCAGACTGGCTTTTATATGTCATAGTGTTAAAGATGGTTGCAGTAGTTGGTGGCCCCTCTACACCAGTGCTCCTGATGTTGCTAACAGTGGTGAAGCTAACTCAGTGTTTGCAAGGCTGAGATATGTATAGAAAATGTCACTAGTGGAGATGAGGCCTAGGACTGAAGGAAGAGCATGGCTGCAGCTCGATCCTTGGTTAGGGTCAAGCATTCATTCCCCAATTAGTGGGTTTTACTCTGTTGGTAGGTGTTGACTCAGGGGAGCTGGGCCATAGCTCTACCTCCTCCACAGATCTGTAGCAAAGGTGCATGGAACAATCCTTGCACTCAGGGAAGCAAAAGGATTGATAGTATGCTCGGCCCCCATATGGGAACATAAAGTGGGATCCTTGTGCCTTCTGCCCCCTCCTCTTGGGCTCCTGCCCATTGCTGGACATAATCAGGCCAATACTGTTTTTCTGCATTGTACAGGATATTTATAAAAAGCTGTGCACGCTTCCTGCTGTGCCAGTGCATGAAAATGAGCCACCTGTGAATGATTAACCTGATTAAGATACATATTAATATTACATTCTTCTTGGTGTCACTATTAAAATACATATTAAATTTTCTGGATTCACCCTGCTCCAAAACCCACTATTTTCAAATCATCACCAGTGCAGTATCTTATGTTTGCCTGATGGCGAGCTGGACCAAGCCCGCTGTTTGTTTACAAACCCATTAGAGGTGCAGCTCTCTGTTTTGAGCTGGAGAATGCCAGTGCATTTCTTAGCATTATAATGCTCTAGATAAAGATTGAAAAGACCTCTGTGTTTGAGCCTGTCCCCCAACATGGGACATAACATAAGTTAAACTGATTTGCATAGTAGCCAAAAGGACAAGTAGTGCTCATATGTGTATATATATACACACACACACACACTCTTTTGAAAAAATGGACATAAAATTAAAAAACATTTTGAGCTGGCCTCTCTCATATTCCCCCAGTATTCATGATCAGATCTCAATTGTTACATTTCTTACCCCTATGAACATGCAAGGGTGAGTTAGGCATTGGATTGTTGTCTGTTTATGACTATAATGTCCTGATGAAAAAGCCAAAATAAAAACCAGTGTAATAACTGACTTGGAGCTGATCTCCATTCAGTGTTTTCAATACTAGTATTATCTGAAGCATGAAAGCAGCTGAGCTGCTAACCATACTATTTTTATAACTCTAATAACAGATTGGTAGTCTCAAGGTAATATTTATTTGACCTTTCAAAAGAATGCAAAACAAACTGTACAGTTCTGCCAGAAAAATTGCTGCAGACTTGAAAAAAATATCATATTTACTTGCCCAGCCAGAAGTCAAAGTGAAAGGTCAAAATGTATCATCTTGTTTTTTTTGAAAAATGAAGAGGAAAATTAAATCCATGCTTAATAAAAAGGGATCCAATCACTACTAGTCTGTACCTATTTGGAAGGCCTGAGGAATATCATTTGTAGCATTAGTTTGTTCCAAACTTTAAACTCTGCCTATTACTGTTATTGTTGTTTATTCGTATTACCATAGTGCCTACGAGCCCCAGCCATGGACCCAGACCTCACTGTGCTAGGAGCTGTACAGATGCAGAACAAAATGATGGTCTCTGCCCTAAAGAGCCATTATGTGCTAGACACAGCTGTAGGGGACTCCCAAAGGAGCTAGTGTATCTTCTTGATTTTGGGGTCCTGCCCACCTGGGTGGGATGTCAGCAGCTGGGTTTGAATCTGGCACATCAGGATGTTAATGCATGGGGTCCTCTATTGCCTGAATTCAAAGATCCAGCTCTATTAGCTAAGTCTATGTTAGGCTCATCAACCTGTATCTATGGCCCAGCCAGCACTAGAAGGGGACAGACTGCTACACTGAGGGCACGTCTTCACTACCCGCCGGATCGGTGGGTAGCGATCGATCTATCGGGGATCGATTTATCACGTCTAGTGTAGACGCGATAAAATCAATCCCCGATCGCTCTGCCGTCGACTCCGGAACTCCACCGCAGCGAGAGGCGGAAGCGGAGTCAGCAGGGGAGCGGCAGTGGTCGACTTGCCGCCGTCCTCACAGCTAGGTAAGTCGACCTAATATACGCAACTTCAGCTACGCTATTCACGTAGCTGAAGTTGCGTATCTTAGCTATTCACGTAGCTGAAGTTGCGTATCTTAGGTCAACACCCCCCCCCCCCCCCCCCCCCAGTATAGACCTAGCCTCAGATGTTACAAGAGCAGCCTCAGATTTGCTCTAAACTATCTCAGTAGGCAATAGCTGTAAGGGTCTAAGGGGGCAGTTCACTATCTGGGAATCACTGGGAACAATCTTGCCATCCCCTTCCCCTGCCCACAACCCCTACACAAGGAGCTGAGAAGCAGATAATCGGTTGTAAATATACTTCTCCTCCTGTTTTTTTTAAACTGCAAACAGAGAAATTGTTATACCCTATTGTATGTTTCCACATGGTCTTTTAGCTGAGATCAAGAGCAGTATCAGTGAAATACCTTCTGTATCCTCCTATCTAGGAACTCTTTCGTGCACTTAAAGGAGGCTGCACTTCTAACTGCTAACTGCTGTGGTCCTAAGATCCAAAACATAGTGTAACCAGTAAAATGAAGTGATCACAGATTTATACTAATACATAATTGAAAAGCAGATTCTCAGAAAAACACCTTCCACTGAATAATACCATGTCCAAAGTTCTTCTTGCAGTCAATTGTTATTATTTTACCTAGCTGTTCCTTTTAAAAAAAGAACTAGTGACATTGCTAGTTAACAAAGGGAATTCTGCACAGGTGTGAAGAACTGTCACATATAAACTCCATTGTTAATGAAGATCAGGGTTTCAGCCCAGTGAGTGCTGCTGAACATTTGAAATGTCTTAGTGTCTGGGGGTCTGTGAAGTCTACAATTTGACTATGAATATTTCATTTTTTTTTTTTACAGTTCAGTGCCTGTTTCCGTTTCTAGGACATAGCTCAACATGGGACTAATGAATTATGTAAAGTCAGTCTGCTAGTGTATTCTAGAGAAAAGGACACAGTGGATGATGGCAGGTGCAGTTTTATCAATGTTACACTCGATATATTTTTGGTGGTGAGTGACTGCATATCTCTATTTGTGTTGCCTTTAAGATCACAGACAGACAATGAAGGGAATGTAACAGCTGAGTCCGGCACGGGAGGGGTGAGCATGGATACTGCTCTTTACACTAAAACTGGACAGCCTGGTCTCGAAGACCTTTCAGGTAGGTCCTGGAAGATGTCTTGATAACTAATTGTGTGCATTGTATATAATGAATGAGAGTGGGCTAAATGAAGTTTGTTTCCCCCTCAATAGGGGAAATTTAATTTATGTGGTTATTCCTAGTGCCTTGTTTTGGGTGAGTTCTAATATTTGGTCCTTCAGAAACTGGGTAAAGAGCAGAGTTTTGGACACTAGGGGCTTAGTTCTACAAGATACTGAGCATTGAAATCATTGGGAATTGAGGGTAGTTAATATCTTGCTTTAACACCTTGCAGCAGACATTCAACATCTTGCCAGATTTGACTAAAATATTCCTCAAGAGCCCCTAAGGAAACATGTATCTGATATGTTTTCCATTTTTTAATATTTTCAGACTTCAGAGATTGTGGATTAGATAAAGCTAGTTCCTTTGGCATTTTGCATTAGTTTATAACTTTGGGGAAACCCCAACATTGTCACATTCTGTCTGAATAATTTGAGAAGTAGTGTGCTTTAGCGTCATGTTTGCATTTCCCAGATTTAAAACGATAGGTTAACAAGCTATTTCTTGTTTTGAAAGTTTGGAGTTTTGACAATTGCTCATTCATCATAAAATCAGTCATTCCATCTGTACAAGAAAGGAGAGTAGCTCTCTACAGCATTCATCAATTTGATGACTAAATTAATGGGGACACTCCCATTGCTGCAATGAGAAATATAAAACCAATTTTAACTTACTGTGTCTATTGAATAAGAAGTGTGCTGAAATTGATTTGGATTAAGATGCTCTGGGTTGTAAAGTAATTTCCTGTGTTGTGTGGATTCTAAAATTCCTGCCACTGCCAGGAATAGCTGATAATTAACAATACATGTTCACCAAGTGACTTTTAGCAACAACATTGCAGTACAAATGTGAGTTGTGCTGGTAAGTCTTTGGTGTGTCTCCACCCTTCATCCCTCTTTCTGTTTTTAGAGAACTGTGTGTCTTTGTTTATAAACGAAGTATGTCTTTAACATGTCTCATAATTGGGGTATCGCTGTAGAGTTCTTTATCTAGTTAGTTCATGCATTCTCCAGACTAATGTGAGCTTTGGAACTGATCCTTCTGCTTGGGAAGTCATGTGGCTATAAGCTTCACAATTGGATTAATTTCATATTTCATTATATATTCTGCCTTTGCCACGGTTACACCTGCATGTACGCATGCTGACCGCAGAACCAAGAGGAAGAGTCAGTGGTGAAGAGGAGAGCAGCAGGAGTGCCCGTATGCACATATCTGCATATATAATTTATATGTAAATACATGAAATATTAAGCAGACAAACAAATGGCATTAGGGATACAGTCCTTGTGAACGTTCCTGCAGTGATACATAAATAGAGGAGGCAGTGCATTGTTGGTTAGAATTGGGGGAACAAGCATTGGGCTTCCTGAGTTTTCTCAATAGTGCCTCTTAATCCGTGTGTTATCTTAGGCAATTCTTCCAAACTATGTATATTATTTCCATTTTACAAATGGATAAAATGAAATATATATCTCATTTTACCCATTTGTAAAATGGTAATAATACCTAGTTTACAGAGGGTTTTCAGAGCCCTTAATGGAAGATATTATTTAAGTTCAAAGTATTATTATTTTATTATGCATGTTAGTTTGAGATCCAAAAGTACACAACAGCAGCACAATCTGTATATCATACAATGTGGATCCAAAGAGGAAATTGTTTAAAGCCAAAGTCAACAGATAGTGGTATTCAATCAAGGAGCATTAATGGAGAACAAACAAAACAGTTCCTCAACCCCAAAAGAGAGGAAATTTTAAAGAAATAAATCAGACTTTAATGTCTCTTGTTTTGTCCATTCATGCATGCAACAAACATTGTTGCTAATGAGTTACATGTGTATATGGAGAAATGGAAGTAAACAGTTCACAGACACTATATACAGAATATCCATGAAGAGAAGAATCTTGTAAAGAAGGTGATTAATGTCTTAAGTGTAGTCTAATTGGATATTTTCAATGAAAGTCAATATGTCTTCTAAAGAGCTTACAACTGATCTCTGAATATGACTTTCTCTTTGGAAAAACATTGTCACAATTTAATTTTGTGAGTCTCAAAGCAAACAACTTTAACAGCTTTTACCTCAGCTAAGCCTCTTATCTGTGCTCTTAATAGCTTATCTAGATCTTGCCTTCATATTTACAAAAGAAATAATCTGTGGAAAGAGCACTTTTATCAGCCATAGTCCTAGAAATATTATTTTTAAATGTTCTTTAGTGTTGCAATAATTTGCAGACTAAGGAGTGTATAAAAATGTTTACATCCCAGAGACTCTATGACTGAGAGAATTGAGCTCTATTAGGTTTCTATTTCCAATCTTGTCAGGTCAGTAGTGATGAAGCCATAACTATCTGATGGTTAGGTGGTCTATGTGAAATGCATTATTAGTGTCACTCTGGATCCCAGAGACAGCTGTCCACATCATGGAAAAACATCACTAACATGGATGATAATTGGCCCCTTGTTATCTATCTCAGAAAGGCCAAGGACTGGATGAATATGAAACTACTTTCTTTTCCCTAGAGATGATACCTACAAGTCAGAGCTGAGGCACATTGATGGGGCATCATGGGACATTTGCACTGATGTCTTGGAGGTCTTCATCCTCCAGGGCTAGCAATTTGGCACCTTACACAAGCACTAAATTTACTTCAAGGGTTGAGAGAAGCTTTCTTAAAGAGCAGCAACTGTTTGGAGACTGTTTTCAGTCTTTACTTAAATCAGAAATTTTAATTTTAATGTGTAGATTCTCATCTGAACTAACCATTTTGTGGATTAGTTCAACTCAGTTTCATGGGAGCTTTTAGGAAAGAAGGCTTCACTTAAAGAACATGCAAGAGTATGAAGACTGCAGTATTATCAAAAATAGCTAAATTTCAGATATGAAGCATTTTGCTATTTAGCTGTCTGTTGTAAACCTTTTGAATGAGCTCATTCCCTGCTGTGAAGTGGGCCTAGCTAATTAGCAGGGTTTTTTTTTTCTTCTACATCCTGTGTGGAGATTTTCTAATTCAGTTATGCTCCATGCTGACAGCAAGCACCTTGGTATCACTAACAATCGTAAGTCACTTCTTTTTAACACCCAAGGAGCTTTTAAGTAGATAAAATATAGCTGAGCTAGCAGTGAAGTGGTTTTTAATCAATTACAGAGAACAAGTAAGCAACAGAGGCCACTAGGAGGTTTTATAAAATGGAAGTAGATTCCTTTTCTGGTCCAAAAACAGGTAATATGCTGTTTCAAATGGACCATCTTAGGGAATTCCTTAAGAATTTCCTTAGGGAAATAAAAATGGCCAAGAATCCTTATGCAAAGCAAAAAAATAGTTGTTATGGCCTTGAGGATTTAAGTAACATATCAATGTGTTCTTGACTATTGCTGGTCTAATTTGGAAGGTTTCTATACTGTTATACAATAATTCGCTACTGGAACATGAATCATGCTGACCTGAATGTGTTACAGCCTGCAAGGGAAATTAATTTGAGTTCCTACCTAAAAAACAGAACAAAACTTTCTCTGTATCATAATGCGTTCTGGTGACCATACCTGCTCTGTAAAGCTCATTTACATGAATGAAATAGCTGGGCAGGCAACTGCATTTGCTGGAATACCTGGTACATCATTCAGCTGTGGAGCAATTAATAGACATGGTTTAGTTTGTTCCCTAAACAGCAGCTTTCTAATAATCAATTTGATTTATTTAAAATGAGAAAAGGATATCTACTGTGATTATAACCTTGCAAAGAACAGGCTTTATCAAGTACATGTTCATCATGCTGCCAGTATGGGGAATGGAGTGGACTGCCATATGCTCTAATCATTCTGGCTATTAAGCAAAAGTGTACCTGAGAGGTTTGAGTAAAGTCCAATACAAAAATATTTGGTTACTTTATGGTTCAGAGAAAGCCCATGAAATGAAGTTAACAATGCAGCGCTATTCCTCAGTCTGGCCAAGGCAATGGAAAGCTCCTTTCAGCAGTGAATGAAATCCTACATCATATTTAGTGTGGGATTGGATATTAAATAATGTAAAGGCAGGGATTTGTGTTTGACTCAGAGCCGTGAAGAGATGATAGTGCATGTCTTGGCTATTGCTAATTAATGTGGGCTAGTTCTTTCTTTCTAAAGGTTTGTTATTTCATAGGGGAGGATCCAGAAACTCGACGATTGCGAACCGTCAAGAACATTGCCGATCTTCGACAGAACTTAGAGGAGACCATGTCCAGCTTACGGGGAACCCAGGTCTCTCACAGGTAGTGGCATGAATTGCTTCTTTATTGAACAGTGAAATAACTGTGTTCTTATATTACCTGTCCCGACTCTGGCTGGGTTGTGCCCTTGCAAAAATTATTAACACTCACAATGGAGGAAATTAAGTTGGCTAAGCATTTACTGTGCTTTTTTCTTTTATTGAAAGCACAGATTCTGATCCTTGTTTAGTATTTATAAAGATTTATGAAGAGTAAGCGGTGGTGGTGCAGGGAACAGGACGGTTGGATATAGAAACACAGTCATAGAAAGAGCAATGCTTGTTAAGTGCATTAGGTGGTGTTTGAATAGAATTGTGCAAAGGTTACCATTTAAAATGTTACTTTGGTTTACTTATGAGTGACTTTAATGCATTTCCCTCCCCAGATCTATAATATGCTGTTTAAACAAGCAGGTGAACTGTGTTTGACCTACTTGATAAAGTGCATAACTTGAATTCCTGACTGGTCTTTGGACCAACAAAGCTTTATAATATTATTAGTGATGCGAATGTACAATTTTTTTAGTAAAGCAGTATTTAGAAATCTCCAGTAATATTTAAAATATGCTCAAGATAAGCAAAAGCTGTGATTACATTTGAACATTCTATGAGCTGTTGTTTTAAGTGCTCAACAAGAGGCTTAGGAGAATATGATGTTTGGCCGCATGAAGGGCCTGATCCTGTGAGGTGCTCAGCTCCCTCAATTTCAGTTGACTAATGATGCTGAACCCTTCATAGGATGAAGCCCTAAATGAGCTCAGCAGATGAAGGTTTGTATTTTGGCTAAGCCTGTGCCAGTGCTTCCACAGATGAACTCCCAGTGCATCTGTTTTCCTTTTAAAGTCTCGATTAAAGTGACAGCTCATTATGATTTAATTACTGTAGCCACAGGATACTTAGGCCTGCTCATGGTTCCACAGGATTTATCATGCTGCGAGTAGCCTGAGCCCATTTAGTCCATTTTAGCCAGAGTCCAGTATAACTGAGGGTAACAGTATGTATATTCAGCCAGAAAGGAAATCAGGATTGGTTGGTTTGGTTTGGGAGAGGGAAGCTGCAGCTCTTGAAGAGGAGAAAATAGACAGCTTATACTAGCATTTGTCATTGAAGGGAAGCAATATACTCGTCTATACAGGCATGAAGAATATAGTGTATATTTGAGCCTTAGAGCATTGACCCAGGCCAATGGGGGCTGCGGGAAGCGGCGCGGGCCAAGGGACGTGCTGGCTGTGGCTTCCCGCCGCCCCCATTGGCCTGGAGCGGCGTACCGCGGCCAGTGGGAGCCGCGATAGGCCAAACCTGCCGACGCGGCAGGTAAACAAACTGGCCCGGCCCGCCAAGGTGCTTACCCTGGTGAGCCGCATGCCAGAGGTTTCCGACCCCTGGTGTAAATAGATACAAAATTCTGAAGTTTGGAAAAACATATGAAATTAGTCTAATCTTTATATAACTATTTTTTCCCTTAAGTCTTCATTGAGAGAGGCAGAAGGATTGTTAGCTATCTTGAGCATCTCCAAACTGATAGGGTATTTTGTGAATGCAGCTAGAAAGTAAAGTGGTCTTTTTATCAGCTTAAGCCTCCTGCATGGAATGGTGACAGCATCAATTATGGGTTAGGTTTGACTGAAAGAGGAAAAGTTGTGCTTGGATACTGGGAAGAATCCATGCCAAAAATGAATAAACAAATAAATAAATAACCCCCTCTCTTTCTACTCCCTTCCCCAACACAACACTGATGGCCTGGCTAGGGAGACCCTTTATTTTTAAAGTAGTGTTGTTAAGGTGTGTAAAATACATGAAGAGATTTGTTTTAGGCAAATGCTGTTAAGTGTCACCTGCAGTTGATACCTTTGCCACTATTTGGAAGTTATATTCTTTTATGATGTATGCAGTGGCATCACCTGAAATCTAATGGTTCTATACCATGTCAGTGAAGACTAAATCAATTGTTTTTTTAAGCACATTGGAGACCACGTTTGACACCAATGTCACTACTGAAATAAGCGGTCGCAGTATTCTCAGCTTGACTGGAAGACCAACGCCTTTATCGTGGAGACTTGGGCAGTCCAGCCCCCGCCTTCAGGCAGGTGATGCTCCATCAATGGGAAATGGGTATCCTCCAAGAGCCAATGCCAGCCGTTTCATCAACGCTGAGTCTGGGCGTTATATGTATTCAGCACCTTTGAGGAGACAGCTAGCATCCCGCGGTAGTAACGTTTGTCACATGGACATCTCAGAGAAGGGTGGTGATGAGATAGATCTTGAAACCATCAGCATGGATGCCACTGGCTATATGAGCGATGGCGATGTTCTGGGCAAGAATATAAGGACTGATGACATTACGAGTGGGTAAGTAAAAGTAATTTGGCTCTTCATGCATAATGGAACTGTGCATTTTTCAGTCTTGTACTGTTGCTTTAAATGGGTCAATTTAAATGGCTACTTAAAGGTAGCAAAGAGATTGTGCCCATTGTTAATGAGAATTTGGAGCGCAAGCTCCCAGCCACACTTGAATGAGTGGTGGCTAGAGTCTTACTCATGTTGTCTCTTTCTTCCTTTCACACTTAAATCAGAAGTTTCTGTTATTAGTTCTGTGATTAGCTGAATCTCTTGAATCTACCAGCCTGACCTAGAACTCTTATAGGAAGAGCCTTTTCCATGGAATTTTGGCACCTAAGGTCTAGACAGAAACGGAACCTCAAATTGTTAGACGTGTTTGAAAATGGTGGGGGGTAAAATCCCAACTTTTTTCAAAAATTTTAGTTTGGAAAAACATAAAATTAGTCTAATCTTTATATAGTTGAGTTGTAATCAAAATTTCAGGTGAAGAAAAAGAAAGGATTTTTATTTTAAGTGAATTAGACACATATTTCTAATAAATGTTGAAAAGTGTGTATGTAACATAGGTTCTTCTCTCTGGCACCATTTTCAGGAAAGCATCCGTATACAGCAAATCACTTAATCATGTGCTTAATTCTTCTTGAAGTCAGTGGGATTTTATTACATGATTAAAGTAAGGCATGTTTTAGTGTGTTCCTGAAAAAGAACATACTCATGGGCATGCTTAAATGCTTTCCTGAATTAGGGTCAGTGGTTGTCAGATGTTTGCTGCAATGTTCATTGTCCCCACAAGATGGTGAAATTGTGGCATTTTTTACATTGCAACTGAAAGTATTTCCTGCGTATCCCAGTGATTTCTCTGAACTTGCAGTAGAAAGTCTGTGTGTTTTCAGATCACCAAAGGGATGTGTTTTTACATTTCAGTGGATGGGGAAAAAATTAGTATGCAAGATGCAACTTAAAGAACAAGTTGTAGATGAAAATGCGAGAATTCTAAATGATGGACAATTATTTAAACTTTGCAAGATTTTAAGTCAATATTTTAGCATTTCTTTGGCTGGGAAACTCATTTTTATGTAAATACATCAGCACTTGATTTATGTTACAAAACTCAAAATCATTGATCTGAAAATGATAATTTTTTTATAACTAGTCTTTTCCTTTTTTTGGCAACATTACATCCTTTTTTTAATCTTTAACATTTTAGTATTGTTTATAGTAGCAATGGCTTTGTCAGAAGATTTAGAGCCCCTTACTGAAACAGAAAGCTAGAATCCAGCTGTTTGCCAATATGCAACCATTATTATGAAACAAGGTTCAGCAAATTTAACCACAGAGGACCCTGGAAACCTCCAATTGACTCTGTTCTACCAGAGAGTTTGGAAGTTTTGCTTACATTTTCTTTTTTCCTTTAGGGATCATATACTAAAGAATCCAATGGGAAAGCTGTTTGGAGGAGATGTAGTAAATTCTCTATTTTATATAAGGAACTACTAGTTGCTAGTGTACAAACACACACATTCCTAAAATCACTCATGTTTACACAAAATAAAGCAGCTTATGCCTTTGTTTTGCAATGTTTATTGTGCTAAAAGTTATCACTCTTTCCTCAAGACAAACGACCTTCACCCAAAACTGGATTTGTAAAATTGACGGGAAGAGAAAGAAAATGATTTTGACTATTGCTGTGGTCATTATAAAAGACGTAGTGCAAGATCTGTGTGGGTTCTAGATAGTGAATGTAATTTGAAGGGAAGGGCTGGTTTTAGCTATATAACTGAGAGAAGTTTATTCTCATATGGTAAAATACCCCCATGTAGAGGGAAGACCAACTCACCACCTTAGTCCCACTTGGGCCCTATTTTGAGAATTTAATTGGTGTATGGGTCTAGTGCTGGCCCTCTGAACATCTCATCTGTAGCAGTCATGGATTATGATAGGAGTGGACAGTAACAAGTTTAAGGCAAAAACATCTATTCTCTCAGATTATACCTGCTGAAAAGGAGGATAGGCCTGTCCAGTGAAAAAGAATGACCTTGGTAGAACTATGGTTTTCTCTATCTTTACACCTTTTTCACAATATTAATGAGCCTGTCTGCAGAGATCTGTCGTATGTTCTGAACCATGCGTATAAGGCTACTGTGTGTGGCTCCATCTAATGTTTTGCTCAGGAAGTTCATTTCTTAATCTGAACTGAAAATTGTCCTCAGCAAAATCATAAGATGATATTGCCAGCTTCAGTACCTCACATTCTAGAAGTTCATCTTACAAACAAGGATGTAATTATGAAAGGCACAGAAAAAAGAGTTTAAGGTCCCGGATGTACATTTCCAGAGACACTAGAGACTGTATAGATCTCTACATTTCATTTTTTACTTTGTACTAATTTGTCACCCTGCACTATATAGCAGTGAACCTGCTGAAGTTCAAAAATATAACACTAGCCTTTAAAATATTGAATAACAATCTAGAATGGAGCTCACAATGCAATACGCATGAAATAATAAAATAGATTAAAATTTGGTTTTACCAAGCATTTCTCTCATTTCAGGTATCTCAACATAATAAGTACCAGTGGTAGCATAACTGCATAGGCCAGTAGAGCAACCATTATGTACTCAGCAAGAGCTTACCTGTAGTATTGTATATTACAGCCTATTTAATTGAGGGAGACAGAATATGAGACAGGACTCTTATCTGCTACAATTTTTCAAAAGTACTCTGGGATCATTGCCTTTTACTCGGACGGCCAACCAAAGACTGATAGAAAGGACCTCAGTTTCAAGCATAGGATCAGAAGCGTGGCTGTATATAAATGGCATTTTTCTTTCTAACGTATATGTGTCCTTAATGTAGTGAATCATGTCTGCTGCCCTCGCTGACTAAAATGTTTTTATTTATGTGAGCACTGCAGAACCAATATAGGTATGGGAGAGTGAGCTGGACTCTTTTCTGGCTCACGTAGCATTATTTTAATGGTGAACTAAGTTCCAATGACAGAATCTTTATTACTGGTGATGTCAGAGCCAGAAAGTCCAGGTTCACTTTGAGATAATTTATCGAGTTTGAGGTTTGAGCAGTTGGGGGACAAAAACCTACCATATTTACTTATAAATGCGTGCACATTTGAAGTTTGAGCAGTCACAGAGACAATGCAGTACCACACAATGCTGACTTTGGAGACATTCTTTAGAATATAATCACATGGGAAGGTTTCATCAGAAGGGAGGCAATCCTCCAATACTGCATTGAAATGACAGCCCCGGATATTATCCCAATACCAACTGGGGGACTTGAACTTCTGTCTTGGAGGCGAGGGTGTTACCCTCAGTGAACCCCGCTGACCCCTAATAATGCTGGATTGCTGTCTTCGGTAAGAAAAGATTGTTTTGTAACCTCTTCCCTGATGTGAGTTATTCACAACAGAAAATGGGATAGCAGTGTATCTTAGTGGGACAAGGGTAATATAGGATCTAGAAGTGAGAGAACTTGCTTGTAAAGACAGCATTGATGTGGTTTGCTGCACAATGGCGCTTTAAGATAAACTGGAGGACAAATGAGCCCAATATTTTCCTAAGTTATGCTACAGAATGTAGAAAACAGCACAAAAGGGCATTTATAGCATGAATAGCCCTTTATTAGTTGGTATACATTTCACTTTGTCATTTTCAAAATTGCTGCAATGCTGTAGTTTGAAAAACCTTGGATCTGTGTTTTTATTGGCAAACTGATAGGAAAGGAAGCCAAAATATTTGTTACAGCCAAAATAAATCATTTTAGCCCTTGGTTCCTGAGGCTTTCTTTTAAATGCACCAGGTCATGGGAAGTTCCATTTTTCCTGCCTTCCAGTGCTGTTCAAGAAGGGTTCTGGCAGAAATTAGTATTGATTTCATAAGGTTAGAAAGAGTGCCATTCCTTATGGCCTGATCCAGCAGAAAAATATCTGTGGTCTCCCAAACCTTTGCTAACCTAGGAAGACCACAGGTGCTGGATCTGCAGCAGGCTGACCCATCCAGGTGAGAAATTGACTTCTTCTGGAAACCAAAAAGTTGACAAAACAAAGCAGCAGCGGATAACTTGAATTTTCCTGGAGCAGCGAGCAAACAAGATCCTGTATCACACTCCCTGGTTTATTAACTCCTATTGGCTGTGTAGCTCCAGGCTTTTACAGGCCTTGATGTGAAATAATTCATTCCCCCTAGGTGGGCTTGGAATCATGTAACCTATCTACTTCAAAACCAAAGCAGTAGTTTTAGGGAGACTTTTAACCTCCCCCAGATCTGAAGAGTGCTGCTAACTGGAAAGGGCTTGTGACCTGATGTGAGGATCCACAAGTCTTGAACCCAGGTCCGCGAGCAGTCTTGGCATCCCAACCACCATCTGGCAGTTTGCTAGTGACTGGTGAGCGATGTGGCACTGCGCAGGGGAATCCTGATTGTACAAGCGCCCGGTCCTACCAATTGGTCCGGCTGCGCTGTTTAAGCCAGAAGGCGACACAGGAAGTTGTCTGTGCATCTGAGTGAATTCCTGTCTGGCTGCTACATAGGACCCTGCCTTCTTGCTTGACTTCTGAGCTCTGCTTTCCTGACTTGTCCCTGATTCCTGATTCCCTACCTGTTGCCATTTCTTGCCTTCCTGTCTTGTTCCTGATCCCTGCCCTGGTCTCTGGCTCTGACCCTTGGCTTGACTCCTGACTCCAATTCCAGCTCTGACCCTTGGCTCGACTCCTGATTCTCACTCTGGCCCTGATCCTTGACTTAACTTCTGGCTCTGAGCTTTGGCCTAACTCTGACTCCTGCTCTAACCACCCATGTCCTGGTTGTGACACCCCCATCCTCCCCTTGATTTTGGTTTACTTGTCAAGAAGGGCAATTTACTCTAATCTCCCTTTTGCTAGGATGTTCATTTTCCTTCCGTATATTTATGTATGAATTTATTTATGTGGTTGTACACATGCACACACATATTGTACACATGCACACACACATGCCCTGAGAGATCCCTCTTTGCTTATTTGAGGCTTTGTGGTTTTTAATGATCTTCCTACAAGGACTGTGAAGTGAGGATGTAGAGCTGAAGTGGAGAGAGATTCAAAGGGAGAGCAGGTTGGGACAGTTTGGGAAGTCAGGCTTTCTCATGGCCTACTGTCACCAGAATTAAACAGGGCCACAGATGGGGAATTGGGAATGGCATTTTAGCTGGCAGATTGTCTATCTGGTGCAGGATCTTTGGAAGAGATGTACCCACATAAACTACATAGGCCAAAGCAATCACTGAAGCTGAATTTTATCACAAGCTGAATTTTAATATTCTGTGTCTATAGTACAGCAGATAAGAGTGCCTTACTAGAGAAGTGAGAGAGAGGATGGATTTGCTTAGGTGTTGAGTAACATGAACAAGATTTTTATGTGACTCTGACGCCTCTATTGATTGATATTGCAATATGCTCTCATTGCCTATCTAGTTATTGTCTGGAAGGCATCTTAGATTCTGAAGTTATTTTCCATTTGCACGTGGCTTGTCAGTCCTTCATTAGGGTCGAGGTGAGCACATTTATTGGAAAAGAAGGGCTTATATATTTCACAAGAAGTAAGAAAAAAGTTCTTGCTAATAATGGTTGCTTTCTTACCTGTTCTCTGTAAAAATGATTGCTGCTACAAATTGCTGCTACAGATTGCTGCTAATGAGAAGTAAGGAGAGGTGAGCTGGTGAAGATTAAAATAAGAACCTATTTGACTTGCATATTATTTGAAGTTTAGTTGTCTCTCTTTCCTCAGTATTTTTCACTGTTTGTGTAGCTGTGTAATTCTCAGTTTCTGATGGCACTGGAAGCATAGGTGCTGCCATTTAGCATGAGAAGCCTGTTCAAGCACTGTATGATTTAAGAAGATCTACATTCAAACTTTTTGTTGTGTATCCATTCTGCAGTTCTGAACCTTTTGCTTTCTACATCTCAGTATGTGTACATGCTAGTTAAACTGACTCCCTGAATTAGAATACTAAGCCCTGGTCTACATTACAAATTTATGTCATGTTACTACTTACTTACTATTTTCCACACCCCTGAGCGACACTGTTATACTGACCTAGCCCTTGGTATAGACAGTGCTATGTCAAGCCCTAAGCCTTAAAATTCACTTCTTCTGAAAAAAACCATCAGTGTTGAATTGGCAGCAGCAAAAATGCCATCACTCTTCCAGTAAATTTAATAACCAAAAGCCTGTGCTCTAAAGGCCCAATCCAAATGCCCCTGAAATCAATATTAGTCTTTCCTTTGACTTCAGAGGCCCTAAGGTGGAATTGTCCTCTGGGTCACACCACACATTTTGGTTCTGGTTTGTGCCATATCTATGCAAACTATGAAAGCACTCAAGGATGGGACCATGTCTTTCTTTGTATCTTTTACAGAGCTGAGCCCACTGCTGCCACTCAACAAATAATAAATAATGATGATAAGAAGATGGAGTAAAAGCCATCAAAATCCTGCATCCAAACACGCCTCATCTTTGGGGTGTTTAAAATACAAATATGGATCAAGGCCCAAATTTTGAAGCCTGGGCCAAATTGCAATGTTATCGCCCATTCAGTACAAGATAAACTTTGTAACCTTTTTCATATCCATGCTCTGTACCTTGACTGATTCAAATTAATTTCAGTGGTTTGGTCATTTCATTAGGCACTGCAGATTAAATGGCTTAGCATGCATGATAGGACTTGATCTAAGTATGAATAATGAATGAAATTGAAAACTACAGATACCATATATGGCTGCAATACTCCATGACGAATAATCATTAGAATTCTAGTTTGTTATATTTTCTCTTTCTCTGAATGTGCTATTTGTTTGAACTTTCTTCTGTCTTGTAGGAACAGGCTTCTTACATTTTGATCTTTTTAATACTGTAGCACAGTAAATACTGTGAGGGTAGGTAGTTAATTGATTTCTTTATTTTTACCTATGCTAGCCCAAGGAGTTCTAAGTAGACTCAGAACAACTCAGTCTGCTATCAATGACCTTTATGAAATGGCATTAGGAAATTCTGACTTCTGACTCCTCAGAGAACTGTTGTGATATCCAGCTTTGGATGTAGGGAATTGTGGCTGTCCCTGTGTTGTAAAAATGAAAAGACCAAAAATAAGGTAATATTCAAATATAAAGTAAATCATGCCCTGAGAACCATGCCTAAAAAGAAAATAAATAAAATATTACATTAAAAAAGCTATTCTGAGTGTTAATATTACCCATTTAAGCATGCAAGTCAGCAAATGTCAAAGTTAATGTTTCACACTCAACATTAACTGTGTCTCTTGTGAATAACAACACAGTTTTTAATAAGTTGTGACTAACTACTTCACATGTAATACAATTGGATATCACAGAGCTTTTTCTACAACTCTAGGGCTCCGTCCCAGAGGCCTGAAGGCATAGTGCTTACCTACAATAGATCCTTAAGATATGACTACACTGCAAAGAAAAACCTGCATCACTGAGTTTCAGAACCTGGGTCAATTGACTTGGGCTTGCGGAGTGTAACAGACTTGACTTGGTCTCATGGGACTTGAGCTGTGGGGATAACAATGACAGTGTAAATATTCCTGCTAGGGCTGCAGACTGGGGTCTGAGACCTCCTTTCTGGGTTTCAGAATCTAGGCTCCAGCCCAAGCCCAAATATCTGCACTGCCATTATTAGCCCCGCAGCTCAAGTCCCATGACCCAAGTCAATTGACCTGGGCTCTGAGGTTCAGTGTGGGGATGTGTTGGGTGGTTTTTTTTGTAGTGTAGACGTACCCTTAGAAAACAATGGGACTACACATTTTAGGAAGTACTATACCAAGTCATAAATGTTTGCAGGATCCAGACCCTTAAATAACTTAGTTGGAGTTACACGACTGCACAACAGTCAGGAGTAGGAATGTCTTAGCCAGTGACAGCCAGAAAATCCCTTATCATTATGGGAGAGGGGGAAGAAGCCCACTGGGTAACACTGTGGCACCTGACTTCCAACGCCCATGTGGGCTTTCTGCTTCTTCTCTCTCTGGTCCCTGGTCAGAGTGAAGGAGTGGGGAGAGCAAGAGGGAAGATATCTCAGATCTTTCCCAGTTACCCTCAGATTGGCACTATGCCATAAAAACAGAGTCTCCGGGTTTCTCCAACACCCACCCACACCAACGTTCCCAGGGACCCCCAGCCCCTCAGCAATTCCTCTTTCAGACTCGCCCATATCCAATGGCTTTGCCAGGACCTTTGGCTGTGCTAGCAAGCCTATAAGCCACGGCCTTCAGCTCCCTTCCCCAAGCCTCATTTGATTCTGACCTGTTTGAGAAATAGTTTCCTACCTGCCCAGCAGGTTCCTGGGGGCAGGGGGAAATCAATTACTTTGTTCTCAGCATTGAGAAAAGTCACATATGGAGCTGCACAAAATTTGTCAGGTGGGAATGGGTTACTCTTCTGGAAGGGGGGGGGGGGGGGGATTGGTTCATAGTCCTATCCAAGAATGCCACAGGTTGCTTTGCCTTCTTTACAGCTAGGACTGAGCAGGCTGCTACTTATGCAGGATATTTCTACGCTTTAAACGCTACAGCAGTGCAGCTGTACTGCTTCACTGTAGACACTATCTATGCCAACGGGAGGGTTTCTCCCTCGGTTTAGGTAATTCACCTCCCCAAGAGGCAGTAGCTAGGTCGACAGAAGAATTATAGTGAAGTCCAGGCCTCAGGCACCCGTCATGCCATAGGTGGCTATGACATGGCAGCTACCTGAATGAGGCTGCCAGGGTAACTCCTCTCCTGTCTCCCATCAACACTTCTGGGAGCACATCATCTAATGTCCAGGCTCCTATTCTCAGAAGGCTACTCCAGCAGCACCCGTAAGAGACAGAGAGCCAATGTGTTGCTGTGCTGAATGGGAGCCCTGAACAGCTGTTCTCCATGCCAGTGCCTGCTTACTTAGCCACAGTTGGGAGTTGAAGAGTCTGGAGTCCCCCTCCTCCAACAAATGCCATGATTACTCTCATCAGTCAATGAAGGAGTTGTATTGACGGATTTATATAAGGAGGAGAGAGAGAATGGAATAGTTGTTTGTTTTGTTCCCAGGGTCAGGGTGGAATGTATAAGGAACAGTATTTTACCCAGGGTGTGTCACATTTATCACCAACTGAGGTGGAATTTTTGTGTATGGATTTTGGTGGCGCATCACTGTTGTGGAAGAATGAAGGGAAGAGGTGATGCTGTTGGGATCTCATTGTGATATTTTGTCTAGACTGTGTATAACAGCCCTCATTCTTAGATTTTTAGATCATCCACTCTATTGTAAATAGTGTGGAATCCTTCCTCTCACACTTCTGTGTCCTGTATCACCTTCCCAAATCCAGCTCACCACACCCTTGCAGCTCCCCCACAGCTGGGCTTCTTCCCCTCCACCCTATAAGGACTGAGAGGGCTATCCGCTGTAGTGTTTAGGCTTTGAAAAGGTGAAGGGAAGTGGAAAGTGATAATCAGCTGCAAATGTGAATGAAGCAACACCAGAATGGAAAAACAGAATGGGCAAAAAGAACAGAAAAGAGATCCATTGTGATTCATGGTGGGGCAGTCCTCTGGGTCACTTGCATCAACTGAGACCTATAACATCAAATGACATTTGCTATTGTGGGCTGCTCCTTGGTACAAGAAGAAAATGAAAGGTAATTACCATCCTACCCTTTTTTTTTTTTAATCTGTAAAAAACCCTGTCTGCATACACATGTAGACACCAGAGCAGGGATTGAATTGAGGACCTTCTGCACCAAAAATATAGGTTTACCATTTGAGCTAAAGGACACCTCATTTAGCTGTAAGAAAGGAGTAGACTGTAGGACCAGCCACTAGAGGGAGATACAATCACATACACTAAACCAGAGGATTACAACTCCACGTAATTTACAGTTTAGATTGTTTGCATTGAAGAATTGGATACTAACGCAATTTGAAATGCAACTACTTATTTCTTTCTAATTGTCTTTTCCCTGTTTTTGAAGAAACAGCACTGCCCTGATTTTTTTTTTTTTTATATATATTTTTCTTCAAAAGTAGCTGCTTTTCCTGATACCATTAAAAGGGAGAGCTGGATAGTGGGTCAATGTATTTAATCTTGTCATTTATATTATAGTGGCTTAGGTTTGAATAGTGCTCCAAAGATTAATACTGGGCAAACGCCTTCCCTGCGCAGCTTACAATCTAAAGCAGAATTGGCAACGGGAGGCTGTATCAGTGTCTGAAATGTTTGCCTAATGTCCAGTACGGGAACCAGGATTTTGAATCAGGACAAGCACGTGCATTTTAAATTTTTTTTAAGATCCTCTGACCCCAAGAGAGCCCTGCAGAAATAGTGACAAATGGACTCATTTTAGTAAAGGCCCAGTGCTACTGTTAGTGTGACAATTATCAAAACTCCCACTAACTTTGGTTGTGCAGGATTAGACCTTAAATAAGCAACTGTGGCTATAAAGCATATAGAACATACCACTCATATCTGAGATCTAATCTAGTACAACAGTAAGCACCAAATCTCTTACAGGAGATGATGTGCTTGATACCCATTCTTCTAGCAAAGGAAAGATCTCTTTACTGTAGAATATCACCAGCACAGCTGTGGACTTTATAATAAAGTGTGGACCCAGGAGACCAGGCAAGCAGAAATATTCTTAGGCCTCAGCTGAAGTGACCAAAAATTGTTACTATGTGACGGCTGTTCCATGGCGTATGAGAAATGTGTCCCAGTTCTAGTCCCAGTGGAGAAGTATCCTGGAGAAGTATGTATTTCACAGAAACCACCTCCCCATGTTAGTGGCTTTCCCAGCGGAAAGGGTCAAGATTAAATTGGCATGGAGAATGAGCCCTCCATGGGGGAGCTGCTGCTTCCACTGCTACTGATATAAGTATATTGCATTTACCTGGTTTCTCAAACTAAGCTGTGAAATTCACTCATGAGATTTTATTAAAAGAAATTGCCTTTCTCACCTATCTCTTAGATGGCTATCTTCTTCTTCGCAACCCCAAACAATGATTGCTATTCCAGAGAATGCAAGGTATGGCTGGGGGCAGAGGAGTTATTCTATACTAGGGCTTGTCTCCCTCCCTCCGTCCCCCACCACACACACCCAAAGTCCATCTGTTTTGCGCAATCTAATTAGATGTAAAGTGAAGTGCACACTGGGTATGAGTTGATGTGAACCTGAAAGGAAATATTTGGATTGCATGTTGAGTATTTTGGCCTTGTGACAACAGGACCATGCTGAAAAAGCTCAGGACCTGAGCACATTCCTGAATGCCTTCGCTGAATTGTTGAAATGTATGTGAATCAAAACTTGGAATTTAAACCAGAGACAAAACCCAAGCTGACCTTGCTTGGCTGGTTATTTATTTCTTTATTTTTTAATTTAAAGGCAGGCTTTGTGGGCAGGGTGCATGTTCCACCCTTTGGCTAGAAAGATAAAATGCTGAGCTGATGGTTGGCAGTGGCAGGATGATGGGTGGTCAGGCAAGATTGATTGGTGACAAGAATTTGGCAAAAAGTGAGAGTCAAGCTTATGGTCCAGAATATTGTCAGAACAAAAAAGGCAAACCCAAATTATACTAAACTGAGAAGTTTCTGGTTAGCAGTGGTCCTTCAGTCAGTCGAGCAGCAATAATGATATTTAGTTTAGTCATATTTTAAGATGATTTCCTGGTTTTATCAACAGGCATATTTTGATCACATTTATCGTACTTTATAAGCAGTAGTAGAGATGTGCTGTTTACACACATCAAAGCTTTAATGTACTTTGTTCTTGTCTAACTAACCACATTGACTGGATGTTGCAGCACTGACACTTAGCAATTAGTAATACCCATGACACTGTGTAACTGAAGCCTAGAAGAGTAAATGTTTGTATTGCCTGATTGGAAACCTTGAGATGACCAATCTTTTGGATTCACTATCCTGTCTGGACTTTGATTTACTTGAGATGATGAATTTAATTTTATTACTGAGGCAAAAAAAGTCCTTGGAATGTCAGATTGTATGTTGAAGCCTAGAATATCCCTTAGGCTGTATATACTGTACTCACAATTTGAGAATTCTGCTCTCCTGGCTATCTGTTTTGAAATTTAGCAGCAAAGCTGAATAAGTATGAGAGTTGTCAGATGTGTAGCCATAAGCATGCTGTTGGTGCTCTGTATACATGCGCAAGTACAGAGTGCATACAAAAGTCAAGTGACTTGGCCTGCTAAGTAAGACTTTGGTTGATCTGTGGTATAACTTGATCCTGTTTTCTGTATGTGCACTTAGGGAAGGGGGAAAAATCACTTAGGCATCAGAAACATCTTAAAAATATTGAACTTGAAAGGATACGCTACACCATACAAAGTTTCAGGGGCACTTACAGGGGTGTAGTTGGCAAAACAAGAGAGCAATTCAAAGATCTAAATTGCCAAGGGAACTCAAAAACAGTTGAAACAGAAGAGAGCGGGGCACTTTTTTTCTTTTGCCTAGAAAGTGTACCATGTATTGTTTTGTTTCCATTTGTGCCATGCACTTTTAATACACTATTAAGGATGCCTGTGTAAACAACACCTGTGTAGTCGAGAGGCACAAGTGTGGAAAATTAATTGTATTTCCTTGTTGTTGAAAAGTAAAAATACTGAGATGAGTCCTGAGGGATAATCCACAGAAGGTAGATAAGCTCCTTATTATCAGTGCTTCATTGTCCAGTCTAATTGTTAACCTTGTTAAAGCGTGGCTGTTAAATTCTTCTGAGGAACTAATATTTACACATCTGCATAAAAAGTCAGTGTTTGGGGGCCTCTGGTTGTTATTACTGAAATGCCAGAAAAGTTCCTGAACTATGTCATTTAAACTTTTGTTCATTTAGATATTTAAAGAGTGTTTGACATTGAATGTGTTAGCACGGTACTTCTGATGCAGTAGTCTAATAAGGCAATTAATATATTGTCTTGTAAAGACAAGTAAAAAAATTAAACAATATTAGAAGCACTATGTGCAAGCATACTGGAGACACTCTATCACAAGGGAATAAGGAAACTTTCCCTGGGCTGATGGACACAGCGAGTGTTGTGGTTAGTCTGAGGCTGGCTGAATATGAAAGAACATCATCTTAGGTGTAAGAACCCATTGCCACACACCAATAGGTGATGACTGGGGACACTCTAACAGCAGCCATGGCACTGAACTAAAGGGTAGGTCAACCTTCACAGCATCGAAGAGGAACATATTTATGTAGTTGCTTATCAGGAGTTGTACGGGGAACATGAAGACCAAAATACATGTGAGAGAGAAAATCCTTCCTTAGGCTATTCTAGCATCCTGCATTTCTGCTTTGGAGGTACATCTGTTAGAGTCCCTTAGTCAACACAGTGGGTAAGGCTTAATGCTCTTCCTCGTCACTAAATATGCATATCACAATATATTATAATGTTATTAAATACAACCCCTTGACACTGGCTGACACAAATCCCAGCTGCTATTACCAGGTGCTTAAAAGTAGTGAATTGTGATGTATCAGGACAAGACTAGATCAATGTCAGTGGTAGCATAGGCATTCAATTTCTTCTTGCCCAGCTGAGCCTGTTGTGAAGGCAAGAGTATGAGAGAGCCTGCATTCCACTCCCTTGGACAGAGTGTTGTGAATTTGTTTCAGAGCCTTTCATCTGTACAGCCCAACGTACAGTCCAACCTGTTGTAAGTGACCAATGATGGCATGACAAATGCTTAACAGAGGTAGACAGGTACTTAATAATAAGGTGTAGGATTGGCCCCTAAATTATGATGGGAAGCAGTTACGGCCAGTAGTAAGTGTTTGCAGAGTTAGGCTCTTAATGGTATTTATGCTTCATAAGAACACTTCTGTAGGCCTGCCTTTCTTCTTAATTTCCCTAATATCTTTACATATGGGGGGAAGGGGTCTCATAGCCAGTTGGCTCCTCTGTTTCCTCTCCCCCGCAGCCAACCTATAGGAGACAGAGTAACCCACTTCCCCATTCCTCCATGCACAATATAGGAGATGGGGCCCTCTCCAGCTCCCCCATTTGGCCCCAGTTTGGAGTTAAGGCATCACTCCTTTTAGTCCAACCAAATTTCTCCCTAACTAGGGGAGGGGCACCCACATACTTAGATAGAATTTATGTATAATAGCATTCCAGCTGTAAAACTTTTAATTCTACAAGCTGTGCTACTTATTTGACAATGTTAAATAAAACTCCTGTCTATCTAATATTTAAGAAAACAAACCCATTATGCAATTTTTTTATAGAGCGAGGTGAGACTACATGATTTGTAGCTGTTATAAGATTTGAGTTCACATATTTTCTTTTTGCCACACTTTAGTTTTCCTTAAAAAAATAAAAAGTAGTAATAAAACCTGCACACATCATTATCAAAGGTGTTGAGCACCTGCAGCTCCATCGACTTATATTGGGTTTATAGATGCGCAGCGCTTCTGAAAGTCTGTCCATGAAAAGCTAGTATTTGTGCCAGTTGGCACAAGTACAGAATTATCTGAATGTATCTGATTGCTGCACATATATACAGAGGGTGAACTCCTGGCCTCATTGAAATCAACAGGAGTTTTTCCATTGACCGGGATTTCACCCAGAGTCTGCATATTAAGATTAGTTAGTGTATGTAGTGTGTATGCACAATATCATAATTTTCAACTAGTATCACATCTATTTTAGCTTAAAAAAAATCTTGGAAATTAGTTTATTTTATTTAAAAGGATTAGTTATATGCCAGATGATGATGACAAATGCAGACCTAAAAGCTACATTTTCAAAGTGTGTAACAGGTACACTCACAATAATGTTTCTGCATTTGAGATGCAAATCGGTCATTGCATGTGCAAACAAGTAGTTGCAATTAGCTGATTTGCATATGCAGATGTGAGTTTTTGCAACATGCCTGTAGTATGAACATTTAATGATATGGTCTTACATAATTAGAGTGGTATACTTTTTTCTATCTTTTTTTTTTCTTCTGTGATTGGCTATGAACAAAATTTGCTCTTCCATTTTAAGGATTTTATGAGTTTCTGACAAACAGAATGGAAGACCTGATGTAAGCTATGCTCTAGCAGTTCCGGAGGAACAGTTATAATTCTTTTAAGCCTCCTTGTTTATTAAATTTGGAGAAAAGAATTGTATCTTATCCCTGTAGACTCTGGAGAACTGAGAATAGCCTTGTCCCTAGATTTACTAGCTTAGCAACCTCTTTGTAAAACTCCCAACAGGGACTCTTCTGTTGTTCTTGAACAGGCCCAGTACAGACCTATATAGCTAAATCACATCTAGTGCAGGGTTTTTAATTTTTTTTTAACCTTCCTGTCTCATGTAATTGTAGTAATTGAGTCTGGCTGTACAGTCAGCTAGGTTTGTTATCAGAGACATTGTGACAGAAATTATACAAAAGTGAAAAGATGGAGCCAGTGCTGTCTGCATCATGATTTTTTCCCTCTAATCCATGGCTATATTATGAGTTTAAGGCTAGATTGGCTGTTCTTTCTTCTTGTGAGCAAAAATAGGCCCCAGTAAGAAAAATCAGTAATTGGCTTTGGTCCTTTTAAAACAGAGGAAGAGATCATAGGAGTTTGGATATAATTTTGGTGTTGTACCACTATTTCCTTAAGAGTGACAAAAGAATTGAGAGGATATAGGCATTTCAATTTACGAGTCACTAAGGTATGTTGAACTGCATGCCAAAGATATCAACTCTACCACTGTAGCTGTCATATATTTATTTGATTATAGCATTGTTAAATAGTTGTACAAATACATACAGATATAAAGCAAGAACAAAAATATCCTGTTTTCTTTGGACTTTATGAACTTCTTTGCATGTTATTTTCCAAACGGTTTTAAAAATCTAGTTCGAATGTTTAATGTATATGCATTATTTATAAGTTAGTTGTTATTCCAGAAGAAAATTAATTGATCTATGTATTATCTTCAATCTTTGTAGTAATGTGCCATGCAAAGTGTTGTTTTGGTATTGTTGGGAATTTTTTTTAGAGGATTGGGTATGAGATTATTGCATTTTTTTAAATTTACCAATTTGCAATTTATTTGCACTAAATAAATGCAAAATATTTTAACAATGTTTGTGTCTGTTGGGGGTATACTTTATTTGCTTTAGAGCATAAATGTTACACTCATTTAATTCAGTAAGAAGTTTAAAAAATATTTGACTTAAATTTTAAAAAGTCTCAGATCATGATTCATAATATCAATAATGAAAAATATATTGAGGGTATTTTTTAAAAGAACGGAACATTTGGGATGAGGTGTCATCTGAGATGTTTCAGTTGTTCATTTCTCAAACTGCCTATATAAAGATGTGTTGCACTTACAGTCAGCAACTCCATTCATTCACTTTTTTAAGCTATTAAGAAGAAATGCTCTCCTTTTTTAAGGCAGAAAATGTCTTTTAACTATGTTACAATGAAGTAATAAATTTGTTCTGTAAGTTATTGATCTGTAAAGCTGGTTTCTAGATAAACATTCAGAGTATCTATGTCCTGAGGTTTTAAGTCCTGTTGTTCTTTACACCCCAGAACTATATAGATACTTTGAATTGTTTATCTAGAAACTAGCTTTGCAGATCAATAACTTACAAATGAATTTTTTGCCCAATTATAGCATAGTTGAGAATGTTAAAAAACACAATTAAAGTAATGAGATCATGTATATAAAAATCTCAGTGAATATGTTTAAGGTTTATATTCTCATGCTATTCAAATACAGAGTATATGATGTTTTTGTTCATTTGTCCTGCTATATGATTATATCGTTTGTCAGCATATATATATACAACTGTATAGGGTGTATGTGTACAAAATACACCTACACACGGCATATTAGTTAGGGGGTTCTGTCAACAGCAATGCTGTTCCAGGGGGCAGGAGTTCCAAAAGAGAAGGTATTCTTTTCCTACTTCGACTTCATACTGTCCTGGGCTGACCCCAGTGAGAACACTCATATCCCATTAAGACCATAGCTGGATTATTGAAAGAAGAGGTGGTGAGATTCGTCCTCACCCTGCCATCATTTCCACAGCAGATTGTCATTTTAGGATGAAATCACAAGTCAGGCTGGTATTTTCATGCCTGCACGGAATCAGGGATCTCTAGACTGTTCCTATAAACCTCCAGTATAAAGCAGAAGGGATGCTTTTAGTACTTGTACTATACATACCCTGTTCCTAGTTGCACAGCAAGTTTCCTATATTAGATTCTCTGTAGTGATCTAGAAAACAATTGGGAAATGAAAACTAAATTGGATTGCTTCTCCCCCCTCCCCCCCCCATCATGACTAGGGTGGAGAAAGTAAATAAGGAAGTATTATTTACTCCTTCTCATAACACAAGAACTAGGGATCACCAAATGAAATTAATAGGCAGCAGGTTTAAAACAAACAAAAGGAAGTATTTCTTCACACAGCGCACAGTCAACCTGTGGAACTCTGCCAGAGGATGTTGTGAAGGCCAAGACTATAACAGGGTTCAAAAAACAACTAGATACATTCATGGAGAATAGGTCCATCAATGGCTATTAGCCAGGATGAGCAGGGATGGTGTCCCTAGCCTCTGTTTGCTAGAAGCTGGGAATAAGCAACAGGGAATGGATCACTTGAAATCCTTTCTATGTTCTGTTCATTCCCTCTGGGGCACCTAGCATTGGCCACTGTTGGAAGACAGGATACTGGGCTAGATGGACCTTTGGTCTGACCCAGTATAGTCATTCTTATGACAAAACTAGATGCAAAAGAATTTCTGTTTGCCTTGTTGGCCATGCAGAAGTCCACAAAATACAGACTTATTTCATGTTATTTAATGGTCCAACATAATACATTTCAGACGGATCTCTGTTTTGTTTTATTGGACTGGACCCACTTCAGGACAAGGATGTTATAATATATGGAGATATACCTATCTCATAGAACTGGAAGGGACCCTGAAAGGTCATTGAGTCCAGCCCCCTGCCTTCACTAGCAGGACCAAGTACTGATTTTGCCCCAGATCCCTAGGTGGCTCCCTCAAGGATTGAACTCTCAAACCCTGGGTTTAGCAGGCCAATGCTCAAACCACTGAGCTATCCCCCCATCCCCTGTCTTATTCATTTGTAAAGCTCCATATGCACACACAGTCCTTCATAAATATTTAATAATAATAATAAACCACTGAAATGCAGCCACCTCTCCGGTTGAGGAGGGTAGTTACGGACAGACAGCACAGTGCACAAAAGTGGAAGAGCAGCCACTTTTGGCCAGTGGTGCAAATCCCCTTTTTCACACAGAGTGCTATGAGATCTTTAATGTAAATGTACAGCAGATAGGACCTTGGGTGCAATCCTGATCCTACTGAAATCAGTGGGAGTTTTGTGAATAACTTCAGTGTCTCCAGGATTTCACCCCCAATGTTTTAAACAACACAAAATAGCTGGGGAATGAGTAAAGAGAGCTGAAATCACAAGTCATTTAGGAATGATGCATGTGCGTTTTTAATGAAAATTGTATTCCTCCTTCTTCATATTTGTCTCATTTTGCCTGGGGGTGGAAAAGAGAAGGGGGAGGGGGCACTGAGTTCAGGGCCAGAACTCAGCAAAATGACTCTGGAGTAACTGAGAGCAAAGCTTGCTCTGTCTCTGAGTACTAGGTATAAAATGGATATATGAACACCACCAAAAGTGTGGAAGTGCTTACAAATTGTTTTACTGAACATTTGATATCGTGTTTTGTTTTTTAAAGGTACATGACTGATGGTGGTTTGGGCCTGTACACTCGTAGACTGAATCGGCTACCAGATGGGATGGCTGCAGTGCGGGAGACACTGCAGCGTAACACCTCACTGGGACTAGGAGATGCTGACAGGTATGCTAGTGTCAAGCAAATGCATGTTTAGATTGTGCCTTTTTACAGTGTCATAATTTGCAGCTGCTAATGCATGTTGAAATTCAGGTAAACAGCTGTGTAGTGGGATTTCAGTAGTTGACTATCTGGTTGTAAGGGCTCTAATACTGTGTACCACTTAATGTGTTAGGACAAGGGCACAGACACAGCAGAAATCCTTTAAAATATGGTCCTCTGATTGTAATGTGGGTTTCTCAAGTGGGTTTTTGTGAGCTGGAAAGAACAAAAGCATATTTTAAAAATTCTACTTTTAATACATTGGACTTGAAAAAGAAAGGCACAATTCTCTTCTCACCTTCATTGACGAAACTTCATTAACTTGAATGAGGAGAATCAAGCCCAGAGACTGGTATGAGGGCTTTGTCAGGTTATTAAAAGGAACACGATTAACTGGAGAGAAGAGAATTTAGGGAGGTTGATCCAAAAGGAAGCTTCTGCAGAAGATATGTGACATGTACATAGCTAGGGTTGTGACGAATAGAAAAAGCTGAGTACTTTTGCTTTGTAACCGGATTTGATTAGGACTTCCTATCCCCTCCCAACCATCGTGCTTGATGAATTTAACGTAAGCAGTTGATGTATTGGTTGAACCTAGCCTTTGCACTGAGAACATTTGCAGAAGGGCCCATGCATGGCCTCTACATTTCCATAAAGTGCCCCTAAGTAGTAGATTTTGAGCTTCACTTTTTAATCAGATTTTGAAGTTAGCAAATGTTTTTTTCACCTTTCCTGGAACATATTGTAATAGACTTCATTTGCTGTGGTTGAGATCTTCTGGTTGGTGACAACTAGATTAAAAAGGGTATAATAGTATAGGAGAATCTAGTATAGGAGAATCTAGGTGTGGTTTTTGAGGAGATAAGATCTGGATTACCTCCCCCTCTGATGTTTACAGCATCTGTCACACTTTCATTTGGTATGAAAATCTTCCTGAGTTCTATGTGCTAAGTCACTTGCCTGAAATCCAGCCTGCCTGTGTGTGGTTTTCTTATTTCTTACAAGAGCTTTTTATTTCAGCTTTAAATAAATTCCAGTTAGAGGAATCATGTCACATTGCAAAAGAAAAGGCAATTACTTGCTAGTAGCAACTTGTTACAGAGAAACCAAAGAACACATTTGGTGAAAGAGCTTTCATCATCCTCATAATTAGAAACTAAGGAGAATGGGAGAGAGAAAGAGGGTTGTTATGAAAATAAATCTTATAACTTGAGTTGGAAGAAGAAACCATACAAGTACTGAAGGCTGGGTCCATGTTGCTGACTCAGGAGCAAAACAGGATCATGAGCACTAGATAGATTCCACTTCGTCCCAGATACTGTGGCTTTATTATTAATAGTTTGGTTAAATCCTTTCTCATTAGAATACAGTAGTTGTATTTATCTATTTGTCTTAAACAGAAGTTTGGTGCATTCTGCTATAGGCTAAGGCCCAGAGTTTAAAGGTATTTAGGTGTCGCTGTGCTCAGTATTGCAATGCCTAGCATACCTAGGAGCCTAAATCTCAATATCAAAAGGGATTTAGGCACTTAGGAGCCAGAATCCCATGGACAGTTGATGGGAGCTAGGGTCCTACATATCTAAATCCCTTCTAAAAATGAGATTAAAGCTTCTAAATCAGTTACGTGTTTCAACATTGAGCTCAGCAACGCGTAAATATCTTGAAAAATTTGAGTCTGTGATTTGAAAAAAGCTCCTATTCAGTCATTGAGCATTTAAAACATGAGATTAAAACCAAGGGCTCGTCACATGGGCCTTTGCTGCATGGCAACCAGGATGTGACCGTGCACTAGCCTGCTGCTCATTAATGTCCCATGTGGACACTGCACAGCACACTGGAAGGTCCATAGTGCACTTTGACATATTGCTGTTTGAAACGGGAGTTTGTCAAAGTACATTACTGTACTTTCAGCGTGCTGTAGCAGTGACCACATGGGATGTTACTGTGAGGCAAGCTAAAGCACTATAGATTCACACCCAGATGTGTGATGTTGTAATGTTTTGTGTAGACAAATCCTAAATTTTAATTCATTTCTCAACTGAACTTTTACTCTAATGAAGGGTAATCTAATAAAATGATATAACAAAGGGTTAGAGTCTACTCCATCTATGAACAGAGGTTAACGATTGTTCAGTTCTGCTCAAGTAGTTTACCTAGAAAATATGTATGAAGATTAAATTTAGCTCACCATAAATAGCTGTAAACTGAATACAATGAGAAAACCCAGTGTGAAAATATAGCAAATCACACCTAAATGGTTATTTAGTTAAAGAATTCCCAAAGGAGTTTTTGCAATTTGCTTACCTGTTTTACTTACTAGTGTTATCTCATGAATTGTAGATGGCTAGTAGAGAAGCTTTTGTACATTAGCTCTATTAGCATAAAACATAGCCCTCACAAGGTACATTTCCCCCTGTAGCAGGAGAGGAAATCTGAATTAGGCAGTTTAATTTAATGCTTGATTGCAAGGTTAATGGAATCATCACACAACACAGCTGAGTTTATTTACTCACTTGAAGAAAATTTGTGTGTGTGTGTGTGTGTGTGTGGAACAGATAGCATTTTTAATGCCTTTTTATTGAGTGTTTTTTTAAGTTTGTAAATTAACCACCTACGGTTTCATCTCTTCCATGTTTATGGTTTGGTGTTTACCATCTGGTTGCTTAAGTTTGTTTCACATTGTCAGACAGGGCTGCTTGATCTAAGGCAGGGGTCGGCAACGTTCGGCACGCGGCTCGCCAGGGTAAGCACCCTGGCGGGCCGGGCCAGTTTTATTTACCTGCTGACGCGGCAGGTTCGGCTGATCGCGGCCCCCGCTGGCCGCGGTTCGCCGTCCCGGGCCAATGGGGGTGGCGAGAAGCCGCGGCCAGCACATCGCTCGCCCGCGCCGCTTCTCGCCTCCCCCATTGGCCCGGGACGGCGAACCGTGGCCAGTGGGGGCCGCGATCGGCCGAACCTGCCGCGTCAGCAAGTAAATAAAACTGGCCCGGCCCGCCACGGTGCTTACCCTGGCGAGCCGCGTGCCGAACGTTGCCGACCCCTGATCTAAGGCTACATTAGGTTCATGCTCAAAGCTCACAGTTACTAGAGTGCACGTAGTAGAGGGGCAGAATATGGATCTCCGAGTTGAGAAAAAAGTTTAATATATCTGCGTACAAACATTTCTTGTTTCTTTCTGTGTAGATAATTTGAGACTGACATCTAGCTAAATTACTGTATCTTCCCGAATAGCTCAGAAGACTATATTAGTGAATGTGACTTTATCAAGAATAACTTCAAAGCTACTATTAAATATATGATAAGGAAATATCAATACATCTGTCTTTTTTAAGCCTTAATGAATGAGTGCTTATGAAACTACTTTTGAGTAAGAGTAAATTGGATTATTTCATTTTTTTACTTTAGTTTGAGATTGGAAAAATTTGAATATTTTAATATGAAAAGTAAAACAGCTAAAAGGATTTAAATCATGCTTCACCTTTGCAATGGCCAAGGTTATAGCACAGTCCAGGAACACAATTATTGAAACTGTACATTTCTGCGGTAATGTGGGAGCAGATTGAGTTTAACTGTGTCACAGGAGTGTGCTATGATGTAACTATTTCCTGCAACTCAATAGCATTTCACTGCATAGACAAGAGTCTCAACTAATCTTATGATGATTATAGACATAGGTATGGACCTAAGAGAGGCGATGCACTGTGAGATACAGGAATTAAGAGTGAAACTGAACCAGAGCAGAATAAAATCAAGGAAATATAAAACACAAATGTAGTGATGTTAATATGAAAGTCGGTCAGTGGAGAGAAACCCAATATTTTTAATGCAGTCACCACTAGGGAATCTTTTGGATAAATGTGTATAACTCAGCAACATTAATTTTGTTTCACTAATACCATCTTAATTCCTCTCACTTACACCAGTGTAACATTATCTACTTCCATGGTGTTAATCCTAATTTACAGCAGTGTAAGAGGGGAATTAAGCCTAGGGACTTTTCCCCATCTGCTCCAACTTCATAGTAAAAACTGAAATAGAAACTTCAAACTTGCAACCACCTGTAGGTATCAGTGATTAAAACTGTGGATGTCACTGGTTGTGTATTTTTACAGTGCCTTTCACAATAGGCCATTGTCTATAACTAGGGCTCCTAGGTGCTGTGGTAACACAAATAATTAATAAAAATTGTTGCAAGATAAAGATCGGAGCTAATGGATGCACACAACAGAATGAAAAACTAGAGACCTTTTGACAATGTCAAAAGACAGTGGCAGAGGACAGAGCAAGTAATGAAAAGCAGACAGCCATAGCCAAGGAATAGATGTCTATGACTGAAGAGTGCAGAGGAAGAAAATAACATAATTGTCAGCCCACTGACCCCGAGAGCAAGTTATAGATAGCAAATAGCTTACTGTAGCCCTAGTACTGTTTAGACTCTAAGGCACTATGTCCTGTCATCATTCATCCCATGGAACTGCATGTGAATTGATGGTAGGTTGTGACCTTTATTAAATTGGCTATAAACTGTACTATTGAATAGCCTGTGACTTGACTGGAAAATCCTTCATTTTCCTCATATGACAGTGTTGTGCAATTCTCACATATCAGTTTACATCTAATTTAATTAAAATATTCTGGGCAGATTAATTGCTTTTAAAGTCTGTATTCATTTTATGTACAAAGACTTTAAACAACCACAGCAAATTTCAGAAGAAAAAAATTGGTCTATAAACCTAAAACTAGAGGATTATACAGAATACAAAAATATTAATGCTTTGCCTGGGAGTCTATGCCAAATGTAGGAAGAGGTTCTTTTTTACATCACACATACATATTCTGTTGTGTTGTATGTTTTTCTCTTTAAAGAATGTAATACTCATTAGTAATATGAAATATTTATTTTAATGGCTTTCAAAAAAGCAAAGATTGATTCCTTTGGAAGAGAGTTGACTCTCAGAATGACAGCATCTACAGCAATTTACCTGAGATGAATGGCTACTTTTTAGGCAGTGGGAAGAAATCTGTATTTCATGTTTGCAGGGAACTTGAACAAATGTTAGGTGCAAAAGAAATGGTAATAACAAATGGGGACTTTCAATAATAATTAACAGTAATACATTGGACTTATTTCACTTTTCATGAAACATCTTCATGCAGCTCACAAAGGCGGGCAATATTATCCCTGTTTTAAAGCTGGAGTACAGAGAATGGTTAAGGGACTTACCTAAGGTCATAGTACAAGCCAGTGGTAGAGTTAAATGTAGGTTGCATTCCTATATTTTGACTCTGAGCAATAGACTACACTTTCATGGTGTAAAAACTGTAGGTTGAAGCATGCATAGGATCACTAGTTGTGAGTTAACGTTGTGAAGTATAACAGGATTACATTGCTTTAAAATGACAAGGTTAGTAGTAAGTTGTGTTAGTGCTCAATGGGGGATAGAGGTGGTTATATTATCTGGGTAGACATGGGAACTAGGAGTGCACTGCAAAAGAGTTGAGAAAAAGGTTGTAGATGTGATCATTTTGGAAGTAATACTCTCAAGTAATGCCATCAATTTTGGCACGATAAGAATACTATCACAGATGCTGCGGTAATATAAAAAGATGAATGGACTTATTTTTTTATGATGATCATCATGAAAATGTTGCCATTTACCACATGTCCCATACTAATGTTAATTACTTGTAAATAGTAGCATTTTAGTGGAAACTGTAGTGGTATCTTCCTTAGCTGAAATAAGAGAGACACGGTGGGTGAGGTAATATCTTTTATTGGAACAACTTCTGTTGGTGAGAGAGACAAGCTTTTGAGCCACAAAAGAGCTCTGTGTGGCTAGAAACTAGACTTCCTCACCAACAGAAGTTGTTCCAATAAAAGATATTACCTCATCCATCTTGTCTCTGTAATATCCTGGCTACAACTACACTGCATACAATAATTAGCTGAAATAGTACAGTTATTGTTACAGTAAGGTGTCTCTGTAGTTCCTGGCAAACAGGGTGATGAATCCTTTCCAGAGCAACGGTGAACCAAAAAGCCCGTCAAAAATGGTATGCACCACAACAGTCATACTCCTCTCATCTTGGATTCAGTTTTATATAATTATGCTACTTTAAGAAGGGCAGCATTATATTGCTGTCTGTTACTGAAGTGCAAAAAACCTATTGAAAACGTGTCTGGAATTTAAGACAGCCTTTATCCTAAAATGTTAAAGCATGACTTGTTACATTTTAACCTTTAGGTTGTCAGCGCCTTGATTGCTTAGAGTCTGAGTGCACAAGCAGATACAGAACAGCTTTCAAGGTTAATGTGTAAGAAAACTATTTCAGTATATTTTTAACTCTAGAATACTCGTGACAATCTCTCTCCCCTTCAATGGCTTCTCCATGTGCTCACATGTTAATCCCTTATGCTCAGAGGCAGGCTGTTTCAGTGCCTTTCTTATCTGAAATTGTGAAATTGCATCCAAAGTCTTGTAGCTCACATCAGGATTTCCTAATTTTTGTCAGGCTGGAGAGATCTGAGTTAACCAGAGCCTTCATCCCACAGCAGAAGTGCAGCTGCTCTTCCAGCTAGTAGTAGCAACCATAGGAGTTAAGATGCTACAGTTGTTGCCATTAAAATGCTGTCATTTACCTCCTGGATTTCACTTTCCTACCCCCAACCCTTCACCTGCCTAAAGCCTTAAAAATTGCAAGTGCATGTGGTTGTGGGACAGCAATGTGGAGCAGGATACCTTCAGACAGGTATCAAATATAGTAGGTAAAATATTTTTTCACAAAAAATAGTGGAAAAGCCATAAGTCTGGTAGATTTCAAATCCATCAAAGCATAAATATATATTAACACCTGTGCAACATCTGTGCACTAAGTCATGCAAACCATATGATATAAATATATATACAGTTGCTTAATAGCAAAATCAAAGGATTACTCAGATGTTCAATCCCACCAGATCTACCACTCAGCTGCATAGTCTGCTTAGATTTTATCAGTAAGCTCAAGAAGAAGCGCCACTCCAAAGATGTAAGATGTACTTTGGTGCATGTCGATAATCATCCCTCAGCCTTTGAAAGATACCATGTTTATCTTGAAAAATCAGATACCACAGCAACAAAAAAAACAAGTTTCTTTGAAGCTTTTGGCCTTGGGATCTTGTAACAAAGATCAGCTGATTAGAATTTCCAGCAGTAACAATACAATATACCTTTATTTTGTATAGTATCTTTTGTACAAGCTGTAACCAAAAATGCTTCTTAGGGCTAAATAATACAATTACTATATTAAACAACAAATAAAAGCAGAGGGCAAAAGTGTAGAGGCCAGCTCTGGGGGCTTTGGGGTAACAGGCCCTGACAGATCAAAAGACATTCTGCTCTCAGTCCAAAGAAAATAGGACAGTTATAGGGCAGGCACCCTTGGCCATAGGTCCAAATGAGAAAATAAACACAGGGCAGCTTCCTTGTGCCTAGATCAAATGGACAATGATTCCCATTCTATGATTCTATGACAAAACAAATAAAAATAGATACTGATTAAAGTCCTGGGCACAAGCATAGACCTCATCCAAACAAGACAAGCAGATAATTATCAAGTTTTTCTTCTTCCCTCACCTGTATCTGGTTCAGGAGTCTCCTGGGCACAGAAGCTACTAGAGAACAACTCCTCCCCTTTCTCAAGAACCTTCTGCCACTGCGGAGCTACAGTACTGCCACCCAGCAGTTTAACAAGCCACTCCTGCCAGCTGCTCCAGGGCTGGCAGCTCACCTTGGGTAGTCTTTCCAGGCTAGATTGGTCTCCATAGTTCAAAACTCACATCCTGAATTGGCTTCATCACAGAGATAGATACTAAAGACATGGAATGGATCTGGACCCCAGAGAATGATACCTATCTTTACTCCTGGTCTGTCTAGGCCACCCCCAGAGATAGCCATTGTGGGCCTGATTCTCCATTGCCTTATACTTGGCGTTTTCATTTTACACTTATGAAAGTGGGTGTAAAACACCACAGATCTTACCTGTGTACTTTAGAAGGAACTTCTGACTTTTTCAAAGTATTGGGTATTGCTTCCAACTATAAAACCATGTTGACCACTAGTCTGATCCAGTATGACTAATCTTATTTTCCTACACATCAGCCTAAATTTTCCTAAAGTGTTTTTTCTTTGTGTGTAAGCATATATGTGTGCATGTAAATATAGTGCTGTATATGCAATTCAGAGGCTATGTGAAGCCAGTGATATTTTGTATTTCCAGTGCCATTGCCTGGAACTAGCATTCTCTGTTACATGCAATTTCTTTTAAAAATGCTTTGGGCATTAAGCTTGTATTCCATGAGTAAACAAGTTTTGCTGATACAAAGGCCATTTTAAACTGTATCAGGGACTTTGTGCTTTGCATGACAAACCAAAGAATGTACAATGTTCGCTGACACAGTGCAGACCCTGTTATTTAGTTTTTCATGTCTAATAGCAACAATGTCAACATAGTCTCAAGATTGACCTACTCTAGTAACCTCTGAGTTTAGGATTTGGAGATTGAATAGATAAAACTAATGACAGTTTTCAAACTCCAAAAGCAGATTCACATGTTTGTACTACTTGACCAGCTTGAAGGTTTTGATATGGCTATAAAGCAAATGTAAAGAGAGTTGGGGCTGAAGGTGGGTTCTTTTTCAATCTGTGTGCAGTCTGAAATGTCTCCTTTTTTAAAAGGTGAACACTACAACCACAACTCCTATGGCCTGTGTTATATTTTTGGTAGTTCGATGATACACAGTGCAAAGGACTTTTTACTTAAAAAAAAAAAAAAAAAACACCTCAGTGCTTAAGAAATGCTCAGGAGACTGAAGTCTTTAGCCGTTGTCAGGTATAACTTGGGTGATAGTGGTGCAAGCTTTCCCACACTGTTCTGCCAATATGTGCCACTGCTGACCTAGAAAAATGTCTAGGGGTGAGAAAATAATGTTGTTTCCATGCCCATTTAATGATTGGCTTCCCTGCTGAGGTGACCAAGAAAGCTATTTAGTTGGTGTTTTTTTTGCAATGGGGACACCTTTCCATTAGAAAATGGATAAAGACTGCCAACTCATTTCACTTACTGTGATATGATGACCCATGTGACTCCTGTTGATAATCAATGGCAGTGGCGTGGCATAAAGCCCATCCAGCACTTGGAAACTGTACCTTTATGATTTCTAATTTACCTCACTTGGACAGTGCATTAGGCCTTTCAGTGGAATTGTCCACAGTTGTATATAGCACTAGTGTGGGATGACAATTATATTTGCTTGTATACCGCAGATATCTTTTCAGTTGGTATGTGATTCCATGTCATTTGTTAATAAACAAATTTCATCTTCATAGCCAGGAGATTAGCATTTTACACAGTGACTTTACTTCTGCAATAATTGTACTGCTTTGGAAATTATATAAAAAACAGGCAGTCCATAACCATGATAAGCTTGTCTCTCATCTTCCTTGCTGTGCTTCTTTTGGCTCTTTTATCTTCTTATCTTGAGTTGTCTTCAGCAGACTTGCTGAATTTTCAGTAGACTTACACCAAAACTTGCTTGCTTCAATTCAGTGAATAAGAATTGTCCTTGGGATTAGGACACTAAATATCCAAGAGAAACTATAAGGGTTATATACCAATGAAGTCAATATATTTACAAGATTACATATTTCATAAACAACCACCTCCCTCAGATGTTGTATATGGCAGCTTGTCTACTGGACAATGACTTTAAAGGAGAGAGTTTCCCTGTTTTCCTAGGGAACTAAATGGAGTTCTTCCTGCCTGAGCAATCTCAGGAAAAACTGAATGGGCCACACAATCTAGAACATGTGTCCCTGACTCGACACACCTTAACAGTGCTGCCATCCGGGGAGATGATGGGATCTGACAAAGTGAAGGTTCCTTCTTGCGGCCATCAGGAAAGAGTCCCACTGACCAAATCCACCCTGGTATCTGCATTTTCATAAAGGATTCACTCCCTCTCCCCACCCCCACCCACATTGAGATTCCACCCGATATTTGTAAGTATATCGCTTAAATATATATATACTAAGTATACATTAGACAGTTACACACAATACACTGGAAAATCTTTGTCAAGGCAGCTACTGTAAGACAGTGTAACTTATTTTTTATTAGTAGTAGTTTATTCTATTCAGTTTTTCAGTAAAAAATAAAGCACTTGATTCTGATTTAGCTTACAGCTGTGTAACTTGAGGATAACTCCTTTGAAGTAAATGGAGTTCTATTTTTGTAAAATGGGTATAAACCCCAAAGGGCTTCAGGGAACTCTCTCATTGTGGGAGGCCACACTCAAGTATATCAGGGTATGAATGGTCAATAAGTAGCCAGAGGGTCACACTGGACACTGGAACTCTAACCTTTGAATAGTATCTGAGCAAAGCCCCAGGTCTGAGTTTAAAGAATTTTAGTTGCTTAACTTTTCACTCCTTAACTGACACGAGCTCAATTCAGCTGATACTGCCGTGCTGCTGCATGCTTTCATCTGCCTCAAGTAATTTTTTATCTTCTTAATCTAATTTTAACTTTAATTTGCATCTTCACTAATTATTCTGTAGTTTGAGTTACTCTTAATTTGCATCAACTAATTAATCAGTTTGTTTTTGGAGGAAATGAGATATTCCTTTGAATTTTTCAAATAGATATCTCCTCCTGACCCCCCCAATTCATGTTCTAGCATAGGTGATTTATTCTTCTCATGAAACTTGCAACCAGGAATGTTCATAGTAACATTCCTGGCTGTGCTTTGCATTTGTTTGAAACTATTGACACTTGGTAGGTGCTATCTGATTTGTATGTAAACAGTTCTGGGTTTCACTTGGTTTTTGTTAAGTTTTTTGATTTTCAGAGAGAACAAAATGCAGGCTCGATACTACATTCCATGTGCCCACACATCTGAAGTTGAAAAGCTGTTTTGGATGTGTAAGGAATGAGGGATCAGGACTGTATATTTTTTGTAGAATAGTCAGAGATGAAAACATAGAAAAAGGAGAGGAAAAGGAGGAGGGAAAATCATAAATGAGTAAGCATCACAAACCAATAGATACTAACATCCTCATGCTGGGTGAAGTTCAGATACTACTCCTGTCTTCAAATTGGAGTAGGAGTGAGCATCGTGCTGTTCCTTGTCTGACTACAATAGGGATACAATTGCTGGTTTTGTAGCTTATCCGTACCTGGTATCCCATAACACCTAATGTGCCAGCTCTAAGTTTTGCTGTTTTTTGTTTTTTTTTAATATCATTAGTTACATAGTGGTGCCTTGGGATTAGTGGCAAACTGTAATAGTCAGCATTCTTTACTATTGTGGAGGAGGGTTGGGTTTTGCCCATAGCCCCAAAATTTAGACAGTGTACACTCAGATGCCTTCTCTGTGGCTCAGAGCTCTGTTAGCTGAGTTTTTGCAATGGCTGCCTACTGTTCCTTGATTTTTCTCTCTCTCCCACTCCCCGCCCCATTTCTGTTCTTTACCATGCTACATTGCTTACAGTCAGTTCAACATGAGGCTGCTAAACTTTTCTTTCCCATGAATCTTACCATGTGTCATCCATCCTCTCTCCCTGGCCCTGCCCTGGTTGCTTAAAACAACTCTTTCATCCCCTCCCATGTCACCTGCTATTTCCTCCATTCTACCCAAGCTGGCTGCTTCACTGTCCCTTTTTTCTTCCATCTCACACTGTCTTCTCTGCAGCCTAATTTGAACACTAGCCCCCATTAGCAATTGCTAAGATCCCTCTGCCTCTACTTTCATGAAGCTATTCAAACCTTTTCTGTTAAACAGATGTTTGAATCTAATGGTCATACCCCACTTTGTAAAAGTTGTTCTCTTGTGGAGTAATATCAGTCACTGATTGGATCTATAGATTTTAGCCCTTTGGGATAGAGACCCACTTCATGCTGGAAATTGACCTGCTGCTATAAAGAGTAGAGAACATTTGTGGCATTGTATGGATTTTCAGAAATGATCACATGGTAGGAAGGATTGCTGAGGAAGAAAAAATTAAGAGAGCCAAACATAATTTATAACTTCTTATTTGGCTAAGCAAGGATGGGTGGGAAGGTGGGAGGGAGGACATAGCTGTCGACAGATATTTAAAGGATACTAGCACATCATAATTTAGTGTTGTTTCACATAGGAGTAATGGAATCAGATTAAGACAGGGATCATTTACACTGAACATAAGGAAAAACTCCTTGACACGTAATGAACTGTGAAATAGTCTCTTAAAGTGGGAGAGGTGGCAGATCTAGTCCTTGGAATTTTTAAATCTGAACTGAGCAAAACATTACAGAAGAATTGCACATTGACAGGAAGGTGGACGGGATGATCTAGGACATGTTTTCCAGATCTAACCCCAGGGAATTCAATATTAATATGAAGCTATTATTAAAACACATTACTTTTCTATTTGATAGGTTAAAGTATTTTGCTAGTCCTGAGCACAATTCTTGAGTACGATGCAAGGTGGATAATTATCCATTAAACACCCAATGGAATAGACAAACGGGTACTACCTGAAATAATTTAATACGGAGCCATCGTCCATTATTTTTGATTGATCCGAAGATGACGCACATCATTTTGTAGTCCTTTTGTAGTTAACCTCGTGCCAGAATTTCTCCAATAGCTGTTGTAATCCCTTGGCAGTGTTGAAGTGTAAAATATTATCAATCAGTTGCAACTATAGTAACATAGATCTGTTGACACATTCATCTGTCTAGTGATCTTATGTAGAAGATGTTTAAAAATAGGCTGCAAGAAATCAGAGCTTGCACCCATGTGTTGGTGTCTGGAATGATCTCAGTATGCTGTATAATACCCTTGACAAGACCTAACAGCAATGGAAATGTCTATGAAAATTGTTTTTAAATTTCATAGGAAACAGTTTCATTTCTGAAGCAGTAACATGTATATAGCACCTTTCCTTCTAAAGGATTTCAGACCACTTCCCCCTTTTCCACTGAGCACAAAGAGGGGGCTCCATGGGTAGAAAGCGGGGAGAGGGCTGAACATTTGCTTACTCTCCAACACATGGACCGACCACTGTAATCCTGCAGAGATTTACTGAGTTAATTTTGGCTTTGTCAGCATTAATTTATGACAGTTCCCCAACCACAGCGTGAAATCTCACTTCTTAGCCCATTGCAGTTAGTATCAGTAGTGTGGCTGTGTTCTGCTACTACTCAGGCAGGGCAGAGAAAAGAAAGCACTGTGGAGATACAGGATCTCTACATTGCCAACTTTCTATTTGCAGAAAACTGAACGCCCTTGCCCCACCTCCTGCCCCACGCCTTCTCTGAGGCCTGCCCATTCCATACCCCCTCCCTCCGTCGCTCACTCACTCATTTTCACCGGCCTGGCACAGGAGGTTGGAGTGCTAGAAGGGGTGCAGGCTCTGGCATGGAGCCAGGGATGAGGGGTTTGGAGTGCGGGAGGGGACTCCGGGCTGGGGCAAGGAGTTGGGGTGCAGAAGGGGGTGGTGCTGGGGATGAGGGGTTTGGGGTGCAGGAGGAAGCTCTGGGCAGGGGCTGAGGGGTTCAGAGTGCAGGAGGGGACTCAGGGTTGGGGTAGGTGATTAGGGTGTGAGAGGGGGTACAGGTTCCGGGAGGGAGTTTGGCTGCGTGAGGGGACTCGGGATTGGGGCATGGGAGGGGGTTGAGGGTATGGGATCTGGGCCACACTCACCTCAGGCAGCTCCCAGAAGTGGTGACATCTCCCTCCGCCTCCTAGACAGAGGCGTGACCAGGTGCTCCGCGCGTTGCCACTGTCTGCAGGCACCACCCCCCCCAGCTCCCATTGGCCACAGTTCCAGTCAATGAGAGTCCCTGTGGCTGCCCCTATGCCTAGGAGCGAGGGAGATGCCGGCAGTTTCCCGGGAGCCGTGCAGAGCCAGGCAACCCTAACCTTGCCTGCCCCACTGCGGGCGGCCAACCGGACTTTTAGCAGTCGGACTTCCAGTCAAAAATCGGATGGCTGGCAACCCTAGGCCTCCATGTTCTGGGGTTTTATTTCTAAACCCCTTTGAAGGGCAAGAGGGGACATAAGGCTTTGACAGTGTGAGGACCTTAAAGTGGGGGTAAATTATTACATTAAGCCCCCTTTATGTTGTCCTAGTAGTGTAAAGGGGCCTCAGTGTAACTGGGAAACAGGCTCCTAAAGTTTCCAGTCTCCTATTTAAAAATACCCATTTAGGGCTGAAGTTGGCCCTATATACATATTACCCAAGAAGAACTACATTAAGAGAACACTAAGGTTGCAAAGTCGAGCACTCCTAAGTTAGGAGATGCCAGAACTAAGGTCAACCTTAATTCGGCTCCCACGATAGCCTTAATTTGGTTCCCTTGTACGTGTGCATTATGATACAGTCTTTAATTATGTGATCATGTATTCTTTTCCATAGGTCCCTTGTCTCATTCATTGCACAGAATGGACCTGCTTTAGGGATGAATCAGGGTTGTGTAGTGAAGGAGATTGTCTGTTGGACCCCTGCTTCATTTGTTGCAGAAGTTGGAAGATGTATAGTGAATAAGGCAGGGGATTGCAGGGAGAGAAAGGAGGGTCTCATGGTTAAGAAAGTTGAATGCTGCTCTGGAGAACTGGATTCTATCCCTGCCTCTGCCACAGAGTTCCTGTGTGATGCTGGGCAAGTCACTTCATCCAGACTTTTCACAGGATGACGCTAATTATGTGTTCCTCATTTTCTGTTTGCTGAACTTGAGACTCTGGGGTCTGATTTCCCTCCTTTCCCTTTCCCTTTCCCTCCCCCTCCAAAAAGGTTCAGCCTAAGGCAAACATTTGGGATGGAAAATTTCAGGCCAAACTGTTAGTTTGACTAATTTATATGCAACTAACAACATGGTCTTATAATGGGTAGTGTTGGTCAATCTTAATAACAGTGCTACCAGCCTTGCCTATAATACAACAATTTCTTCACTACTGCATTATAGCTAGCTATCTCTAGAGTGAAGGGTTTAGACATATCCACAGACAACAAACATGCCCAAAGCTCAACAGGGGTGAGGGAAATATTGGATAAGAGACAGCTGAGCAAACCTCGACTCTTATGAAAATGTAACAGAATCTTTAAGCATCTTGCAGAACAGACAGGACCTCAATCTTCTGCAAAATGGGAAGTGGAGGGGTGAGACATCACCCAAGAAATCAGTGATATGGGATATTTATGGAAGCAGATGGCTAACAAAACTGAGCCAATAAAAAAGCTTTGTTCAAAACTAGTTAATAAAATGAATTTATCTGCAGCAATTCATTGTTGGAGTAATTAAATGGTTAAATTTATCAGGGCTACAATCTTAGATGAAAAGGGTAGCAGGACTTAAAAGGGTTTATGATCTTGCATAGCTGAGCTCTTATTATTATTACTGTTAAAGAAAAAAGAAATATAACTGCTTGTAACTTTATATTAGTTTGGAAGTAAAGAGAGAAATATAATTTAGGCAATTGTGCATGTACTATCCGTTACTATGAGTTACTTTTAAGCAGTCTGCAGTTCAATGGTGTTGTGGGATATTGTACCATGGGAGTGACTCCACTGTGCATTGAACAGATCAGATGCCTGAGGGCAATTAAATACACAAGATTCTCACTTTAAACAAAGGCACTGAAGGGAGGCTCCCTGTTTCTGTGCAGTTAATCATCAAGAAAAGAATAAGTAGGAAAAGAAATAAGAGATGGAGCTTTTTAAGGAAAGGAGGTTAGACCTCCGCAGGATGTCTGATTGAGTTGCATCTCAGTAAATAATAAGCACTTGTTATGTTAATGGCCAGTATGTTCAGTAACGTGGTTTGCCTTCAGATTATAGGTATATTAATTAGACTGTGCACATAACCAATAATACAGCTGCTAGTTTTTCTCCTTCCTAATGTTCTTGCTTTAGCATTTTTTTATTTATAAAACAGCACCAGATATTAGTGATTATTGCATATTTTTAGTTTGTAAAAGCAGAAGTAATGTATGGATTCTAGCATTCTCAGAAAGGAGATCATTGATGATTTAAAAAAAAAAAAAAAAAGTACATCACAAAAGTTTACAGAACAAGACCATGACATATCTCACCTCTGGTACTGACTGCTTCCACTGTTGCACCTGATTATAATGAAACTAAAACAATTTAAAGAATTATACAAAACCAAAAATAGTTAAAACAGCCATGAAAGCCTGAATCTGAAACATAATAAATTGATCTAATACCTAGTAATAGATGTCTGCCAAGAGCAGCTTCCTTTTCTCCTTGTTTTGTTATCTCCCGCTGCCTTCTGTTGCATCTTATGGACTTTTATCATTTCTCATTTTATCGTATCTTATTGAAGGCCAATTCCTGCTCATCTTTCTCACACAAGCAGTAGGGTTTACTTCACTGAGTAAGCCATCTAGGAATTGGCCCATAGATTGAAAGTGCCTGGCCTGGTTTTCCTACTTGCCTGAAAACTGCTTTGGTGCTCCATTAATTAATTAATTTTCATTATATAGATATAAAACCAAAGAATTGTGAGATACAGTATACATCACAAAAGGGACTACATGAAGTCTGTCCATTCATATTGATGGCCATTTGGTTTTAAGCTTGCTCTTTTTAAGGATGACATTCACTCTAGCGTGAAGGGCCTTATCAAAACAAAACACAGCACTTATACCCCATTTACTTTAACTAGACAGTAAGGTTTTGAGTCCCCATTGCCTGCACCTTGTAGAGCTTGTATGTTTGACAGGTAATTTAAAGAATGTCTCATTTGTAAGTTGTTTTTCTCAGAGCTAGCTATAGATGTACCTTGCCCACTTCTCTTTAGGCCGTATCTCCTTTTCTGCCTTCTTTAGTCACTGTTTTCTCTGCTAGGGTGAAGAGAAGTAGTATATCAACAACCTCTGGAGATGCACAACTTCCTGGATTAACGGCACCCCTTTTTGTGACTACTGTCTGGGCAGATATTGGGGCAAAACTTGGCCTAACCTCACTTGTAAAGCAATTGCAACATTGGGGTTTGAAAGCAATTGATTATTTTAAAAGAAAAGGTTATCAGCAGAAACATGCACACAGATCTCCTCTACAGTGTTCTTTCCCTGTTTGAGCATAGTGTGGGTGACTTTCACATCAGCTTGGGTGTCTAAATATTTATCAGCGTTTGGGAGTATAGGTTATCCTGATAGTATTTTGACTCCACTGACCTCTGCTTTCTGAGCCTCAGTTCTGCAGCTCATTAGACAGAGGAAAGAATGATTATAAGGAATTTAAAAAAAAAAAAAAAAAAACAGTATCTGGGGGAAAGATCTGATATTTGTCATCTGGCACTCCAGACTAAATATTTAACATAGTCCATAAGGTATATAATGGAAATATTTACTTTATAGGCAACTGAAGGAATATAATTTACAACTCATTATCAGCTTAGCTTTTCAGGTATCGGGTAACGATTATCGCCCTCCAGGGCACAGAGATTTGGGGTAAGTAATTCTGTAAAAAATTCAGAATCCCCAAAGTAATTCTGTTACAGAGAAAATAAGGTTGTTAAATACAATAGCTTGCCAGATGCTACCTTGGCTATTACTGTCCTTTGTGTCTACACATACCTTTGCAATATGTGTTCTCCATAAAATAACTGAAGAGTTGTTTGTTTAACATGTTGATTTCATGATGGTATCTCCATTTTTTAAAACAGTGCTCTCTTCTGGGGAAAAAAGTCCACATTGTTAATCATTGCTAAGGAGGAAGTGTACAGCTACTGTAATGAGGTTGTGTACTGGGGAGAACCTCAGGAAGAATGAAAGAGGGCAGCCTCACCTTTTGAGGCTATGAAGCACTAGTGAAGCTACTCCATAGCCACAAATGCAATCTCGAGCTAGTCTTCCTCATTGAACTGCCTGGAGGGAATAGCTCATGGATGATCCAGATAGCTGCAAAATATCTATCCTTGCTTCAGCCCACACACCCCAATTTTGTTGTATATGGGTTTTTAAATTGTGCCCATCACTATGGTATCTAAGCACTCAATACATGGGTAGGAACTGAAGTGAAAACCATTGTTATGCCAGCCCAATCGCATCACCATTAGACTTTGCAGTTCCTGTTGCTGATCCTTAGCTCCCCAAATCCTGCTCCCTTCTGCAGTGGAATGGCACTAGTCCACTGTGTCTATGGTAGTCTTCACCCATGAGTGAAAGGAGTGAACAGGATTTGCCCAGTCCTCCACTGCATTGCACAGTCTGTATACTGGGTAGCACAACCTGGGGAAGGTGTCTTCACTCCTCATCCCCAGGCCAAGAATTGGTGGTCACAATTGCATCCACAGGCTGCAGTAGACCCCACAGATCCTAGTGAATTATTGTCTGTGAAGGGAGGGAAGTTGGCAAGATTCACATATCTGTGGATCTTTGAACCCAGCTCATGTGCTGCTGTACAGGCAGCCACCACAGAAGTAAGTGCCATGCTGCAAAGGAGGTGTGCAACATCCGTGCAAAATCTCCCCCACTCCAACTCCTTTGCAGAATGAAACAAAACCAGTTCTGCCCCTGGAGGCCATCTGCACCTGCAGAGAAAGGGAGTGAGTTTGCCCCCTACGTGGATAGTCATGAGTAAGTGCTGGAAGATACGTTTTAATCTTACTGACCATTAAAAGTTTTAAATGTTAGCCTTTGGATCATTATACTTCTACAGGCTGAGGTTTCTTCCAATCAAACTCCTTGAAGCTGATATGTTAGCTACCTAAAGGGTTTCACTGCAGTACTATGATGAGGAAGGGGCATTAATATTCTCAAATGATCTGAAGGCCTTGACTGGGAGCATTATTACAGACTAGTTCTCTTTGTAACAGTCAGGAGTTCATATGTGGAAGTGCCGATTTACACCAGATGTTTATGGGATAATAAAGGAGTTTCATTTATGGCATATGTCTGATCAGTCACACTTTTCAAATATTATTTTAAATTCTAAGCTTTATTTGGGGAGCTTAGAGTTCTCTTATTGCTTCATTAAGAGTTTATAACTCCAAAAGGACAGGAACATAGACTCCATGTTAGTTACTAAAGGTCAGACATTACAATGCAGAATTAGAAAAGGCTTTTGTTAAAATGCACTCACCAGTTAAAGTCAGTGTTTGTAGGCAGATAATACATATCAGATTTTGAATAAATTCCTTTTATTGTGGAAAATTGTAGATTGAAAGGAAACTCGGGGCTGTTCTTGCCCAGACATGAGTGAAAATGGTATGGGTGAAAAAAGAAAGGAATCTGAAATCTTGATTTAGTTTCATTAATATTCTGCTGAAGAATTTGGAAATGGAAAGAGAGTAGATTTGACAGGCAGGTAACAGTGAGAGAGAGAGACAGAGAAACAATTCACAAGGGAAAGGATGCGAAAACTCACGATGAAAAGATTTTACAAGATAATCTGAACAAGAAACCTGCTTTTGGCTCAGATGCACACTCCAGCTCGTTCATCTCCTGTGCAGGTAAAATGGATCACTTTATTTTATTTGCAGAACACAGATGTGTTTTTGAAATGTATGTTGTTGTGGATTTGTATAAGGAGATCAATTGTGTTAAAGGATGAAAGTTTGTGTGTCTGTTCTTTCACCATAATACATTTTGGGGGGGGGGGACTTTTTTGGGGGGATTTCTAGACTGCCTGATGCAGAGGATTTCCACTGGGATATAGAGCCCTTTGCTAAACAGTTAAAATCCAAAACATTAAATATCAGTCTAATTTGATGTTAGCTTGATTTAATACTTATACTTTATTAACTGAGGTTACTTCTGTGGTGGAATGCATTAGCTTTTTAACAAGAACGCTACCCAAGTATAAAAAGCAGAGAAGGGTCTGACTGAAAAGACAGGTGGAATTTAGGTGGGCAGATTGTAATTATGACAGTATCTGAGCTAGGATTTGACCAGGACGTAGTTAGCACCTCTGCTCGTACAAAAATTGCCATGATGTTTTTAATGACCACTAATGGTTAAGGCCTTTTGTATCTCATGTGAAAGATGGCATATTCAGGAGCACGGTGCTCTTCAAACGGCATTGGTGTAGCACTGACTCAGATAGTGCTATGTATTGAAAACTGAAGCACCTAAGTATTCCCTAGAGGATAGGTATGTCAGATTGGCTGAATGCATCCTCTTGACTTTGTCCTGAAGCTCCTAACAGTTTATGCAGCAAGAGCCTAGGGTTCAAATTTATCTTCCCCTCCCGGGCAATGAAGAGCATTACTACTAGACTTCTGAATTTTTATAATCTTATTCGTATTTTTAGCTTCTGTCATTTACTGATATATATATATATTATATTACTAGTCCTGGAAACTGAAAACAAACTTATAAATCATATATGCAGATAAGCTACCATATCCATCCCAAATCCTTTCTTCAGACGGCTGATAAGAGAATAACGCATCAAATTGCACTGTTTTTATAACCCTTTTGTATTTCGGGGATCAAGCTACAATCTTAAAAGCTGCTGAAGACAAGGATGTCTCATAGCATTAGAGAAATAAAATGTTCTGTTCAGCAGCTTAAACCAGAAGAATGGAATGTTTCTCTTTAGTCAAAGAAGCTTAAACTGAAATCTATCATTCACAATGATATATTCTTTACAGCTATGAGATACTGGTAAAAAAAATGAGTGTCTTTTGGGAAGACAAATTAACTTGTATGATTTGGAAAAGGGAAAATAGAAAACTGTATTAAAAAACCAAGGTGAATGATACTGATTTAATTCTTTTTCTCCTTTCTTGGATCGATTGTTTACATTTGAGGGATTGTAAAAAATTTTGGCCTTTTTATGTAGACTCTATTTGCTAAGTGACAATTTCTTTCACAAGTCGGCGTCTTATTTATTGTTTTATTTAGGTGACATTTAATATGATTTTTTATTTATATGCCATATACACGCAAGACACATTATACATCTGCGTGCGCACACACACACAAAATGTCTTGCTGTGTAGATATAAACAGACAAGGTCCCTGCCTCAAGGTGCTTGACATTTGACAATGTTTAAGACTTTAGGACAAATCCTATTCCCTTGATTCATATAAGCAGTATCATTGGATTCAGTGGTCAGCTGGGGTTTACTTAAGTTAAACTACAGAAATAAGTGAAAATTACATGTTTGCTCAACTGCTTTAGTTTGGATAAGACCTTTCCTGCCTTCCCCTTTCCTCATTCCTTACAGAAAGTAACCATTTACACATGAGGCCAGATTCTGCCACCCTTGTTCATTTGAAAAGTGCATTGGTGAATGTGTACCCAGCACTTAAGTGACACCAACCTCGGCAGTATTGCAGGGTCAATCTTTAAGTAAAGATAAAGTGATGTTAAACAATTTCTCCCACGTACTCTGCACAAGCAGGCTTTTCTTTTCCATCAGGTATATGTGTCCTATTGCTGGAGTTATTTGTTGTCTTGAACAAACAGTTTGGTCAGTAAAAGGAAATTCCCAGGATTTAGAGACTGAATGTCTCTTATAGTATCCCCCTAAGGCTTTGTCAAAGCACTTGATCTTATTCCAAACATACATGATTTGTCTGTCTGAAATCCTGGTCCCTTGAAGTCAATGGGAGTTTTGGTCTTGACTTAAAACAGGACCAAGGTTTCACTCCAGGACTCCTTTGCTATAGAAATCCCAACATTCAGAGCCCTTTCACACCAAAAATCCTGTCTTTGAGTATTTACAATAGATTTTCATTATGCCTTTATGAGAAGATACTCTGCTTCTTGCTTGAAAGTGTTGGATAGCACCATTGACAATGGTATATGTTTGCTGCTTTAGGGCATCAAAAGTGGAAGCATCTCCAGGAAATCTGATAAAATAGGACTAGGGGATTTAGAGTTTGAGTGGTTCTTACATGACATACTGTGAAATAGATCACATTGTTGGAGGCTTTGAATCTTTCTTGCTACATTTGAAATCTTTCCCTAAAGGCATGCCTGGCCAGTCCTACATGTCATATGTGCACCAGCGTACTAGAACGTATCAGTGATTCTTTTTTATTTTCTGCATGTGTAAAGTTTACCAATATTCAGAACAGAGCCCTAAATTATTTTGTTAATCTTTAATTATATTAAATCCCCATAGCAAGCCAGTACTCAGCCCAAATCAATGGATTGGTTGCCAGAGAACTCTACAGGGCCAAGGCAGGAAGAATCCTACCCCCAAAGGTACAGAGTGGAAGTAGAACCAATCTATAACCTGTACCCTGAATAGGTTCTGTGGCTCTAGTGCCCCTTCCATCCAGTGGCGTGTGAAAGAAACAGAGGATCATTATTGCTTAGGGTACATCTATACTACCCACCAGACTGGCGGGCAGCGATCGATCCAGCAGGGGTCGATTTATCGCGTCTAGTCTAGACACGATAAATCGACCCCTGAGTGCTCTCCCATCGACTCCTGTACTCCACCGGCACGAGAGGTGCAGGCAGAGTCAACGGGGGAGCGGCAGCAGTCAACTCACCGCAGTGAAGACACCGCGGTGAGTAGATCTAAGTACGTCGACTTCAGCTATGTTATTCACGTAGCTGAAGTTGCATAACTTAGATCGATCCCTCCTCCAGTATAGACCAGGCCTTAGATGTACCCCACCTGGCTCCCAAGCTCCTTTACATGAACACATGCAAGAAGCTCTCATGGCAGCCACCGCAAGACCACAGGAAATGTGCTCTCTATATCTTCTCCCCCATGCTGGTTCTGCTGCACCTCCGCATTTCATTAGAAATATCTGGTCTGATTCTCCTATCACTTACACCAACTTTTTGGTGGTGTGATTCCACTGATTTGACTCCTGCTTTACTTCCGTGAAGAGCAGAGGATCAGGCAGTCTTATTTTCCATTTCATTTCTTGTTTGAAATTTGCTTCAGTTTCACACATTTCAAAATAGTAAATGATGTTAGGAAAGAGTAAATTTAAAATATGCTTATTACATTAATTAAATTGATCTTTTATTTCCTATTGATAAGTGCAGAAGTACCATTTTTAATCTGATCAATGATGGTTGTAATAGGTACAGAAACCTTGCTACATTTATTTTTCTCATATAATAAATACGAGCACAGTAACAGCACTGAAAAATTATTAATAATAATTTTTTATTTTACTTTTAAAATTGGATTTTTGTTCTAAATGCTCCCAGATTAACAGAGGGAAAGAACAGAAGAGCAATAGGAGTATATGCAAGTCTCCTCAGAATATTTTGTGTGTTGTAAATATTTAAAACATCTCTCATCCGAAGGGGGTGTCAACATCCTTTTAAAAACTTAACAAATTGATATGTGGATTATTAAAAGAGATCACTTTACCAAATTCTGAAATGCACCTCTTCTGAGATGAAATACTGCAGACACTAAATTAGAGACACGAGGTGGGTGAGGTAATATCTTTTATTGAACCGACTTTTGTTGGTGAGACAAACTTTCGTCCTAGGACAAAAAAGAGGATGCTGTGATTCTTGGAGTACCTTTCCCAGACCTGAAGAAGAGCTCTGTGTAGCTCAAAAGCTTGTCTCTTTCACCAAGAGAGTTGGTCCAACAAAAGATATTATCTCCCCCACCTTGTCTCTCTAATATCCTGGAACAGACACAGCTAAAACTACACTGCAGACACTAAATGGCATACAGCAACACTACATAACAATGGTGTCTTTACAGTCTCTGTTAAATGCAGTGTGGGATCCCGCCATGCTTTTTACTTCCACTGTAATCCTCAAACCCTACTCTACGTGGTACAACTTGAATAATTGGAGACAAATGTAGAGGGAAGTGGTATAACAAAATAAAAATCAATGTTCAAGTATTACATTGCTGTCTAAGGCAGAGTTTGAAATGGGATAGGCTTATGCATTTTTAACCTCACATGAATAGAATGTGATCATATAATTGTGGTCTTAGAATCTGGCACTTTTCAAAAGAGACGTAAAACAAAGATTTACTTTTTATATGCATGTATTAAGTCACATACTGTTTTATCTCCTTTCAATGCATGGGCATAACTCCAATTAATGTTAATGGAATTTACACACATACATAAAGAGGAAAATGTACCCCGAAACTGGTTGCTCTTTGGCTTATCGTTCTGTGATTTTATTACCCTAGGTATGTATGACACATTGCAGTGTTTTCTAAGCAGCTGCTCTTTAGGTAAATTAATATCTGGGGTCTCTTTACTTCTCTCTTGAACTTTAACTACTGTAACAGAGCTTAATGTAAAGCTGCTCATAGCTTATCTCACCAGATTGCTATTTGAAAATTCTAACAAAAACACCTTCATAAACTGTTTCCATAACACGCTAATCTCCTAAACTTCCTGACACTTTAAACTATGATTATAACTAAGTGTAAAACCAGTCTTGAAATGTCCCTCTGTGCATCTTCAGTACCATGGGCGTATGCTGCAAAATCCCTCTCACTTCATAGTTACAAAATAGGAATTGTTAAGGAAATAAAGACTGATGCTGTAGCTTTGGGTACGGTGAACAGCATCATTCCTTAAGACTATGATCTTGTTTTTATTTGAATTTAGAGAATTAGCAGATTGGATGCTATGTTTTTTTTTGCTATTTGCTAGGCTGAAGTTTCAGATTTGATTTGACACTGAAAGGAACTAGAATATGTCATGCAGAACCCCATTATTTCCCCTGAGCATAGACTTTTTAAAATGAGGGCTGGGTATTGAATTGCAGACTTACATCATTGTTGTTCCCTGTGGTAATTACACTAAGAATACATCATAGCATAGTATATAGTTGTAACACTCCGATAAAGGTTGTGTCAGGACTTCCGTTCTAAATCCCCATTTTAAGTGCTTTGATCACTATTAGAAAAATCATGTTTGATTTCAGTCCTGGTATATAGGTTTTCAAAATAAAATGAAATCTAATCCTTCCTTTACTACTCTGATTTAAATAAAAAAGTCCTAAAGAATTTCAAAGTGTTATATATATATTCAATAGGAATTATTTTTAAAATGTATAAGGACTCTTTCTGCACTGTTATACCAGTTCTATGACAGAGTGGCTCCAGTGACGACATGTCAGTGTAAAACTGGTATTGTGGAGTGGAGAATCAGGCCCACTGAATTTAATAGACAGGTTTTTTTAAATCTACCCTGTAAAATGCTGTAACGGATAAAATTTAATACAAAATTGTATGGGATGGATCTGAAAACCTAAAGAAATGCTCTAATTTTCTATAAAATCCAATAGGGCTTTCCTATGTAGGCAAGTAACTAGAAATGAATGTTGTTGTATTATAGCTTATAAAAGAAAAATGAGCTAATTCAGTTTGGTTATCCAGCATAATAACTTTTGTATGATCAAACTAATAGATGACACACAAATTGTTCATCAAGGACTGTTACCATTGGTATCAACAGAGGCAGGAGTAGAGCATGAATAGCACATCAGTGTTTTCACTCTCTTTTTATGAGTTATGGATAATGCATATTTTGTTTAAAGTAGTGCATGCTGTAACTACCTTAATATCTCTCCCACGTAATCCTCAACAAGCTAATGAGGCTTCTAGCCTTGTCATTATACAAATATGCAGTGAAAGAGTGGGTGACTGTGCTCCAAGTTGGAGACGCATTAAAAAGCATAAGAGTGGTGCTCCTATTTTTTATTCATCACTAATCTAGTTTAATACAGATAATGGTCCAGCTGCAGAAAGGAATTACATTAACAGCCTCTCTTTTCTTGCTAAAACACAAACGTTTATGTTAAATGCTTTTCCAAGTTGCTTTGATTATTTATATTTGTTCTAAATAGCACATTGTCACATCCACCATCCTCTAAATAACCAGTCTTCTGTGTTACTATAGTAACATGGTACCCACTAAAATATAGGCTCGGGAATAGAAAGGGAAGTTTGGGCTTTGACTCGCTTATTTGGAGGTTTTGGCAGGAGAATTTATTTCCTAGAGCATGTATTTTAGAATCTTAGGAACACTTGCATTTTAACTCTTTCAACCAAAAAGATGTCATAATGCAAAAAAGATATATATTTATATGCTGGTGAATATTTAGTCTCAAAAGGGTTAATACTCCACTATGGTAGACTTTTTCTGACTTCTTTCCTTCTGTTCTCTTTGACTTTCAAATGAATGACTGGTGTTTTTCTAGAGATGAAACTAAGGATACAGCACAGTATTGCCTCTCCCTGACCCCTTCATGTGAAAGTCTGCCCATCTTGCTTCCATGACCCACTCACTCATCAGTAACCTGAATAACTGAGATCTAACCTAGATAGATTAGAAATCTAACACTAGTTTTTAGCCTGATGAATAAATCGTCTTGCAAAAATGAATGAGTGTGTCTGTTCCTGTAAAGCTGGGAGTCAGTGTGCTTGAAGGTGGTAGGGTGACCAGATGGCAAATGTGAACAATCGGGACAGGGGGTGAGGGGTAATCGGTGCCTATGTAAGAGAGAGCCCCAAATATTGGGACTGTCCCTATAAAATCGGGACATCTGGTCACCCTAGAAGGTGAGCAGTAATAGTGTAAACTATAGGAAATGTCATTTTTAAATAACACAAAAACTATATTAAAAGAACATCATTGTGGTTAAGTATCAGAGGGGTAGCCGTGTTAGTCTGGATCTGTAAAAAGTGACAGAGTCCTGTGGCACCTTATAGACTAACAGACGTATTGGAGCATAAGCTTTCGTGGGTGAATACCCACTTCGTCATTCATCTGACGAAGTGGGTATTCACCCCGAAACCTTATGCTCCAATACGTCTGTTAGTCTATAAGGTGCCACAGGACTCTTTATCATTGTGGTTGCAACCTTAATTCACCCCTTTATGTGTTATGATTCAGTATTTAATTGCTCAATCACATAATATTTTTTTCACAGTTAGTTGCCCCCAGCTCAAGTCTACTTGCTCAGTCAGTCCAAGTTCCCCCCTCCTGGTTTCTCATCCATTCTGTCTCTTCACTCTATGACTCCCGGGTCCTAGTCCCAGTCTCCCTGCTCAGGCTCCTCATCCCATTTCAATCTTCCTTGGCTCATAGTCACAGTCTTTTTGCCTAGCAGATCTCAGTTCTCCCTCTGCCTATCAGCTCCTTGTCAGATCTCTTTCCCACCTCACTGCCCCCATTTCCCTGTCCCTGCCCACTGATTCCTACTCCCAGTCTGTTTGTGTTTCCCTCACCAGCTCCAGCCCCAATCTCCTGACCCAACCACTTCCAGGCTCCCCTCCCCATCAGTTACCAGTCCCAGTGTCCTCACTCAACCCTTCCTAGCTTGCCTTCACCCCAGCTCCCCAGTCTCCTTACTAATCCAGTCCCAGTCTCCTTGCCCAAACATTTCCAGTCTTATCCCTCCAAGTCCCAGCCACAGTCCACCTCCATCACAATATCAAGCATTTTTTAACATGGGCAAAACAATGTCTTTTCCCCTAGCCTTGTTTTCTGAAATGACTACATCATTTTGCTGAAATTTCCCAGAAAATTCAATCTGAGGGAGAAATAGAGCATAGAAAATTTCAGCCCAAAGAGTTAAGTTTGGCAAAGTTATAAGCAACTGGAAACAGAAACTTCTAATGTGAAGTGTCAGGCAACCTTAATAATAGGCAGTGCTACCAGCCCCACCAATAATTTCCCCCCAGACCCTCCATTTTTCAAGGGAAGTTCTCTTCCCCAGAAACTGAATACACTTCACATGTGTTGTGTTCTTTCCTGGTTAGAGCTTGAACTACTTGGAAAATATGCTGTACCATAATGGACTTTATTTATTGTATGTCCTGAACCACATTAATTATACAGGCATTGATTACCCTTAGAAAAATTACCAAATGAATCATTCCTCATAACTTGCTATGTTGCATAGATCCAGAACAGATAGCATTTATTAACATATGTCCATGGGAGTTATTTAAAACAACAAAAACTGGGAACACTTATGATCTGATCTAACCAACACTCAGTGCAGCCAAAGGGAATCTTTTCACTTACTTCATTGGGCTTTGGATCAAGCTGTTCTATGTAACTTTGTGTTACTATTATTCTCATTCTTGTCTTTCTCCTTCCTCTCTGTATTGAGTTACATGCACGAATAGGTGTTTTCTTGATCCTACGGTTGGGTCCATCTGTGTAGAGCCTCATATCCACGTTGAGACTTCACATAGGCTCTAAACACGTAGATGCAACTGCAGGAATCTGGCCTTTAAAATAAAAGAGTTCCTGTCCCACAGACTTTCAGTTTATGTTTGTACAGCATCCAGCACAATCTTGACTGGGGCCTTTGGGATCTAGTGTAATACAAATAATAAATATAACAACATCATTTCCCGTAGTAGAATTTCAAAGGTGATTTCATATAAGAGATTGCAAAGTTTTTGGAAGAATTCCATCAAGTTGTATTTATTTCATGTTGGCTTCAAAATTATTTTTAATCTTAACTGTAACATAATTTTTCATCTATTCAGTATACATAACTAGCCATTTCTGTTTCACTTGAAGTGATGTAGTATACTCCTTATTTTACAGTGGTGAATATGGATTAGTTAATTCAAACCCTTCTCAGACAAAATCTATATACCTTGCCACAGTACCATAATAATTCCTCAGGCCACACATGCCACAGGCTTTGTATTGAAAATTGAAAGAGTCACTAAGAAATGGATTTATGTTTTATCCATTTAAGGCTATGTATATGTTATGGTAAAATAATTGGAATGCCTATTATTCTCTTTTGACACTGCTAAATTCTCATTTAAATACAATAAATGTAAACAAACAAGTGTATTTATTCAGTGTTATCAGAGAGTCTTCTGTGAAAATGGTAAAAAGGAAAAATGTTTCTAATTTTTCAACATGGTTTAAATCAAAATGGATTAGGAAATGTGTTTTTCAGATTAAGGGGTTGCAACTGTGATCAAACTGTGCTGCCGAACTAGTAGAAAATACAAAGTTACAGGTATTCTCACTTGGGCTTTTACTCCGTACCTTATATTATCTGATCTAGAGGTTTGCATAATCTGGCCGCTTCACTGCCACCACATTACAACTTTTCACAGATGACCTAGTACCAGCAGAAAGTCTTGACCTCTCACTCCTTCAGCACTTCAGAGGTTAATTTAGTTGAGGGATCAGATTTCTTTCCAGGGGAGTTTGATGATCACCTTCTAGCTAGCTCTTACTTTTAGTGTCTTTCAGAGCTGCTAAGTGTTGAGTGCTCTGCTGAAAAACAACCTTGCTCTGCTTCTTAAACTATCTCTTAATATATTTAAATTAAAAGCTGGTTTCTTTAGCAGAGTTTTTAATGGTAGCCTGATGAAGGTATCAACGTGTAAAATCAATCTAAGCCCCTTCTCTGGAACTCTTCATGGGAAGCAAAGTGGAGAAATGCTTTGGCCTAGGAATATTACAAGGTAGGAAGTTTTCTATACTTTCAAAAGCACGAACTCTGTGTAAGAGCTTTGTTTAAATAGAGTCAGTTTTTACACCGGAAGCAACATTGGAAGCAGAATATGTGATGAATTATGCAGTAAATCTTAGAACTTTGCTTCTTTCTCACTTCACTCCGTATTCCATTTTAAGTGCAGAATAATAAATTAAATCAGGATTTTATTGTTTTAGGTATATTTTCATAAAATAACAGAATTTAATATGCAAGAATTGACAGATAGTATATTTTTTTCTACTGACTTCATCTATGCTTCAGCCAGTTACAAATATATTTATTGACTAACTCTTAGCATGAAGTTGTTCTTAAATTATTTCATTATAAGTAACTTGGTTTAGAAATCAGTATCTTTCCCATTAGAGTTACAGACCTTTCATCCCACTCAGGAAGCTATGTTAGGGGCTTTGTAATATTCTTGCACTGTTAGTTTGCTTTTTGTGCAAAATTAAGAACCTGCTTTTACAAGAGTGAGCGCTCTCACGCTCTGCACTGTGTAACAATAGCTTTTGGGGCTGTTGTCACGCCATTGTGAGTGAGGTCTGCTCTTTGACATTTTAGGATTTGATCTGCAGTCTTTTTTTCATGCATGTAGTTCTTACTCATGTGCAAAGTTTCATTGGCTTCCATGGAAGTACTTGCCTGAGTTAAGGAGTAAGATCCTTTACGTTTGCAATTTCTTTGAAACAAGCCTAAGACTTATTGATGCTACTTAAAATGTTGCAATTACCCCAACTGCTTACTGAGCTGATACTGACAACTTCAGCACAATGTGTCTGTATAATTAAGTAGTAAAATGGATTCTATGGATTGATTGTGTGAGTGTGTTTGTTCTTTTAAATCATGGCATGATAAGTCATTCTTTCTTCAGTGGTTTGGCTTCTTTGGGGTCAATCCTGCTCCCAGTGATCAAATTAACTACTTTTATTGCCAAGTTTGATTTTATTCAGAACATATGTTGGCAAATTCTAATGTTTTAGCAAGACCAAATTTAGTCTCTGCCCTCTTTTTACTGTGGGAGCACAGTGTAAGTGTGCATACATTATCCCTGTGTCTGTGTGTGTTCAGCTGCCTTTCATCAGTATGTAAGAGATGTTCCAAATGTGAAAAAACTCTGTTTGATTGTATGCAGTTTGGGGCAGGAGCTGAACCTTAATTATTTTATAAAGCACTTTTATGGTCCATTATAAATAATGAAGGAGAGCTTCAATGACTGGCAGTTACTTCAGTTCTTGGCACACAGGAGTTCTGCACTTTCCCTCTGCAGTTTCCTGTGCTGAATCTTGATTGAGGCGGATAGCAATGGGCAGACCTGAAGAGATTGGAGAACTTTTGTATAATGCTGTCATTCTTCTTAACATATGCACAACTACACCTCTACCCCGATATAACGCTGTCCTCGGGAGCCAAAAAATCTTACTGCGTTATAGGTGAAACCGCGTTATATCGAACTTGCTTTGATCCACCAGAGTGCGCATTTCCCCCCCCCCCCAGAGCGCTGCTTTACTGCATTATATCCAAATTCATGTTCTATCAGGTCGCGTTATATCGGGGTAGAGGTGTAACTCAGGGGGCATGTGACCAGGATTCATCACCAAATTTGGTCCATTGGTTGGATCATTAGCTTCCCTGGCCCAGTCCAGGTACTGACAGGGAGTGCAACATGAATGCTGATCCATGCCCCCCATGCTGTCATTGCAATACTGCATAAAGGCAGGAGAGGAAAAACGGGATGACAGGGAAAGAAGAGGTCACATTCTACCGTGCCACTTACAGGTAGGTTTCAGTTATGTGAGCGTATGGAGTGTCCATCCATCTTTTGGGATGGCCTTCTCAGTGAGTTCATGGCACTTGACACTCACATGTGCATATAGGTTGTCCTGTTTGAGTGTGAGCAGAAACACCAACGTGGGATAATAATGCTCAGAGCTTTCCCCACTATGCTTGCTATTCTAATGCTGGCTATTCTATCCATCTAGGTTATCACCATGGAATCTGAATACCTGTTGCATTTCAGGATATTTTTGTTTCTTTACTGTAGTTCACGCCTTTCCTCCCACATTTTAATGGTTGATTTACATCAAAACTATAAGAATCCAGCTCACTAGCTCTTATTCTATATGCCTTTGCATTACGGACAATATTTTTATATTGTATCAGAAATGTGGATCTCTAATGTACAATCTTTTCTTAATCTGTGAAGCAGAATTTCCACAACTGTATCTCCTTCTGATGTGATCCTATAAGATCTCACAAGCTAAATAAGGTCCGGAACTAGTACTTGGATGGGAGACCTCCAGAGAAGATCTAGGTATTCAGAAGGCATTGTGTCAGGAAATGCTGTTGGTATTTCAATAGGTAGCACTCTCTTCTTTGAGTTGTTATTGAACTAATGCCCTAGTACAATGTAAGAGGGCACTGTGATCCTGGAGGTGTCAGCTTTTGGATCAGGAGAAGTGTAAAATCTTTGGCAGGGGCAAAATCAAGGGGCAACTACAGAAAGACCCAAAGAGTCTGAAATTCACAAATAGTCTGAAATTCTGCAAGGTAATTCTCAACACTGTGGGAATTGCTCTGATCAGTCATCCCGGAGCATGTTTCTTAGCCCAGTCCCTCTGCTCCAGTCAATGTAGATGTGCTCTGCATGTTTAGCTCTGAGTGTTCACACTATTGATTTCCTCCAGTTGGAGAGAGGAGGAGAACATTTAATGAAAAAAGAAAAGGCAAATCCCAATTGTGATCCACATGCAGAACTCCCATATATGTCCATGAGGAAAATCCTGCACTCTCTCTGTGGATGTGGAAGAGCCTGAAAACAGTAAAAATACTACAGATCAGTTGTAAAGGGGAAGAATGCAGAGAGTTTGTGCAGTGGCTTAGGGAACGCAACAATTGCAGGGGCCACTACAGCCCTCAAAACCACCTCTTTCAGCTCTGTGGGCTTCCTCACTTCACCACCCATTTATACAAACTGTACACTGGATCAGAGTTTATATCTTTGGTTGGTGTGTGTGTGTGCGCGCGCTTGCGTTCGGGTGGGGTGTAAATAAGTACTATTGATTTCCAGCCTTGATTTGTTGCTTTTACTGTTTGGAAAACAAAGGACTTATCTGTTACTAAAACAAAAGTATGGTACAACATTTTTATAGGGATTATTATCACTAACAGTAAAGCTTAACCTTGATCTCAGCAATGGTACAAGAGTTCTGATTCTCCTGCCAACTTCCACTAGTGTAAATCAGGAGTAACTCCAGGGGAGTCAATGGAGCTGCAAGAAAATGGGGTGAGATCCAGGTCAAGGCCTAGGCATTCAACTGGTGGCTAAATTAGGCCCTGATCCTGCAATTGACTATGCAGGCAGACTCAGAGGCACAGGGGCCCCTTCCTGTGCACTAATTTCAAGATTAGTCCCTTACTTGTACACTTCATAGGTACTCAGAAACTACAGTAAAGGGAACTATGCAAGTACTTAGATAAGAAGATCTACAAAATATGAATGGTGAAGTGCAACTCCAGCAAACAAGAGTTAATATCTGACTAAAAACGTTTTACAGGATTCCTTTCACTTTGCTGTGGGTTAGTGCTAATCCTACATTTGGGTCAGACACACTAACTCATACTGATTTATCTCCAACCCCTCGAGGCAGTGTAGTTTCACAGGAACAATTGTGTTGAACAATGGCCAAAAAACAAGTTCCACCAGTCAAATGTTTGCAACTTAATACAGCAGTGCTTAGTGGTTATATATAGTGATTAGCTGATGATTCTTTGACTCCAAATACGATCAGGTAAAGCATGATGATATCACGCTTTAAATTTCTGCTTTTCCAATGTGAGATTACTAGTTTCTATAGAAACTGACATGGTGGTTTTTTTTTTTCCCCCTGAGATCTTCAGAATGTTTCTGAAGGTAGATTCCATGGGACAAGCTCAGATGGGATGAAAATCCCCTAGGTGGTGTGCGCTTGATTGTGCACACAGAAAGTCTGTCAGTGGCTGGTCTTGTTCCTGTTTTAAAAGAGCAGGAAAGAGGGAAAGAATACTATGTCACTGCTGATAGAAAAATTTTGATTAGGGACTAAGAAAGGGGGCAGAGTAAATGTGAAGAGGGCACCTATAACTTTTATAAATCTTTTAAATGTCTTTTGCTAGACTAAATATTATCGTCTGCTGATTACTATTCTTTTTCTAATATAGTCTTCAAAAATATTCCTGAAATCATATCTTAGTTAAAATAAAATTTAATGAAACGGAATGTTTTATTGAATAAAAACTGAATATTCCCTAAAAACTAAAATGGTCTGAGCAGCTTTGGCAAGATTTCTGAAAGTCCGAAAGGATTAGATCTGTCTCAACAAGACCAGCTGGAAACTTGCTACATGATGGTCAGATCCTTCATGGTTTGCTTTTTTAAAATGTTTTGGCATTATCACTTTTCAGAGCTGTTCAAATGTAACATTGGTGCCTCTAAACTCCAAATTTAGTTGGCTCTGAAATGTTTCATTTTAAAATTTAAGTAAACATATAGAATTGTGACAAAGGGGACTTACTGAAGAATATTGTAGATGATTCATATGCATATGAAATATTTTCGTTAAATTCACAGTTACTCTTTCAAATAGATGCTGTCTTCAGCCACTCTTTTGCAGACATTTATTTGACATCTAGTATTATAACATTTTGGGGGGGGAAGCATGCAAGTGATTCTATATGGTTTCTTGAACTCCTGTTACAATCATGTCAGTATCATCCTGGATCCCAAAGGAAACAATGGAAATTTAAGTATAGCTTTATTGTGAGACTTTCTTCTTGGAAGATTTTATGAGTTTTTAAGTTTTTATGTGTTTGTTTTTTAATTTTGTACTATGAAGTTTTTCTTCCTCAATCAGCAAATAAACAGTTAAAGCTTTAGGTGGAAAAGTATAATTGCCATGTTTCCAGTTGAAATACTGTAGATGCCCCAAGGCTCTGCTTCCCCTCTTTGACAAACGATCCTTTTGAGCTGTTCATTGTAATTTTGTAGCTCCAGAGAGAAGTTATAAAATACACACATCAGTTTAAGGGCAAAATTCAAACTTCGACAATGGCACTAGTTAGTAATGATTTAACTGATAGTTTGCATTGAATATGCTAATCTATGCTAATATGAATATCACTGCTGTGGTAGGCTGTCCTGAGGATTGTGTGGTGATACTTACGCACCTTCCAAATAGACAAAAGCAGACAACTCTATGGACAAGAATATTATTAAATGGGAATATGCTGATAGATTGTTTTAAAAAAACACACACACAACAGCAACAAGCAGGGCCGGATTAACCTTTGGTGGGCCTGTCGCCAAACATATTTGTGGGCCCCCATGGGGCAGTGGAGCATGGTGCAGGGGGGTCGGTCCCTGGAGTAGGGGGTCAGCCAGGGGCAAGACATGGCAGAGGCGGCCCCACTCCGCCCAGCCCAGTGCGAGGACACTATTTACAAACCAGCAGTTGCAAAATGCACAATGGCCCGCCTGGCCCTGTGCTGCCGGCATGCCCCTTCCCCTCGGGGTGGGCCCATGCCGCACCACACATTCTCCCCCTCCTCCCGCCCAACACTGGAACACCCCCCCCTCCCCCCGATTCTCTATGGCCAGAGACACCCCCGCCCGGACCCGCTATGCTCAGCGCCCCCCCCGACCCTGCCACAGCGCCCTGCACAACACCACCCCTGCCCAGCACCCCTCTGCCCACAGTCCCCCCACAGAACCCCCACTCCCTGGTGCCCCACCACACAGATCTTCCCCACCCCCTCACAGCCCAGCAGCACTCCCCCAGGCCCTCCAGAGACCCACTCCCTGCCTCCTGGCCTCACTCACCAGCCCTGCTGGGAGGCGACTGTGTCTGCTGGGCTGAGCAGCCAGGGCTGGTCCCGGGGCAGGGAATTGCTCTGGCCCCTCGGGAGTGGCGCAATCAGCCAGGCCACACCCCAAGCCCCTCATCCCCAGCTCCGTTGGGTCGTGGGCATCAACAATTTTTTTCAACTGGGTCGCCAGAAAAAAAGTTTGAAAACCACTGGTCAACTTTTTTTCTTTCCGAGGCCCTCCCCAACACGCTATAAAAACTCCACAGCCACAACAACTGGCTTTCTGCATAGAAAAGCCAGGGCCGACGTTAGGGAGTAGAAAGCAGGGCAATTGCCTGGGGCCCCATACCACAGGGGCCCCCGCAAAGCTAAGTTCCTCATGGCCCAGGGTTCAGCCTCATTTGGTGGGGCTTTGGCTTTCTGACCTGGGCCCCAGTGAATCTAATGCTGGCCCTGCTTGTCGGACCCCCTGAAACCTGCTCACAGACCCCAGGGGCTTCGGACCCTTGGTTCAGAACCACTGCTCTAAAGCACCTCTTAGGAGAGATTGCTGCTATAGAAGAGATTGTATTCCTGTGCTGGCAGAGAGCATGAAGGCAGCTTTCGAATAGGAGGAGAAGTGTATGTGGGTCAGAGAAACAGTAACTGGGGGGGGGGGGGGGGGGAAAACCCAAGGACCCTTAGTTAATTCATCATTTGGGTCAGCTTGTTGTCTATGAGGTGATGAGTCACACGGTAGAACAGGGTAAGGTATGAGAGAGTTAGGCCGACAATTGGATGCTTGACAGGGGCCTTCCCCCATTTTCCAAAAGTAGACATGAAAATATTCAAGTTGATATGTTGATACTAGGCTATTCAGGTTCTTACATATCCCGGATTTCATTGTGAAACTTTATTTTCAATTCAGAGCATCAGGAAACAGATGCTATTCAAATATAACATCAGCCAGAAATTATTATTAGTGGTATAATAGAGTCTGTTCCTCAGTGCATGGTGTAGGCCTGATCCTGACCGATAATTAGCACCCAAACTTCCATTGATTCAACGGTTCAGAATCTAACTGATCTCCATGGATGGAGTTGGGAAGGAATTTTCCCCCGGATCAGTTTGGCAATGACAGTGGGCATATTTTGCCTTCCTCTGCGGCGCGTGGGGTGTGGATCACTTGCCAGGATTATGTGGGTATATCTCATTAATTATTTTCCTGCTATTACAGGGTACTTGAGCACTGGTGCAAATCAGTTCTTCCTAGTCTCTGCCTGTTGCACATAATAATCTAGTCTTCTGTGGTTTGTAGTGCTTTTTTTCTTATTTCAGTTATTAGGTTTAGTGCGTGGGTGTTATGTTAACATCTTTGGCCCATTTACTCCGTCTTAATTAATACAAGTATGTTGGGTGGTGTTGGTGGCCTGTGATATACAGGAGGTCAGACTAGATGATCTAGTCGTCCCTTAAACTTGATGGTACTGTGACTGAGAGCTCTGAGAGCTCCAGGCCTCTCTAGGGTCTTGTTACACCCTTTGGATGTCTCTTATCTCTTCAGATGTTACAATATCTGAAATCGCAGGCTATACCTTGACCCCATTTACAATCTGACATGTTTTCAGTTGTGCTGATATCCTTTGAGAATGTTGTTGTACTACTTCCATGCACGTGGGGCAAGAGGTTGAAATAAATATACTTCTAAGAATTCATGTAATTTTGAGTAACCCAAGTAGAGTTTCAGTTGATTGATCAAGTGGATGAAGGAAAGCCCAAAGGCTCCAGCTTTGCGTTATGGCTGAGTTGACTTTTGCTGACATCAGAAATTATTAATTGCACCAGCTAAATTACAAAGAAGTTATCATGGCTCAGAGAGCCAGGAATGTTGTAATTGTGAGGGCTGTTAGAGTTCCTTTTCTGCTTCCTCTCTTTTGACTTTAACCATCAAGACACGGAAGCAAGGTAATAATGTGAACTAATTCATGTGGTTTTGGGGCATCTTTTAAAGAAACAATGTGAAATGGACATTTATCAATTTGGTAACTGATTAGGTCCTCTATGAGGAGACTATACCCTGCCTTTGCAGGGCGATGTACACAGTGATTCGATTTATACATTTTTTAGAGCTCTACGTTTTTTATGACCCTGTGTATATGATAGGATATAGTGTAATGTGTACTACGCACCATATTATTATTTCTTCAGAATACTGGACGAATAACTTTACATACACTGGAATGAAGAAAAAGAGGTTAAAATATGCATGTATTTTAATTGGATCAAATTAATCCTCCTACTGTTTGTACTGAGATGTATGTTGTACAGATTTTATTTTTGAAAGATTTAGCCAAGTAACAGATAAAACTACTTCCATGATGATCTTATCTACAGAGTGCAGAGTACAACAGTTATATTAAAATAAAGTCAAGGATCTGTCTTGCTTGAAAGTACGGTGCGAAGTAATTGCTTATATAGCCTTTTTTAAAAATTCTGTTTTAAATAGCACAAGGTTTCTTTTTCCTGCCCATCTAATTCTTTCCCTTTTTGTTAAAGACTGATTCCCCCGCCCCCCCACTCTGAAATGCTTTGGAGTAAAGCTGGAATTGACCTGGTTGATTTTAGCTTATGTCCCATCTTATGCTGTCAAAACAGCTTTGCTTGTGCATCAGTATCATTTACTGGTGACATCAGCATTGCTTCAAGAATAGTGTAATTTAGCATTCAGGCAAAATGCAAGATATTCTAGCTCTGGGCCCCACATATGTTGCAATTCTGTGTGTTTTTTTTTTATTTGGTAATGAAGTAGTATATTTTTTAATACATAAGATTTAAATGGTTAACCTTCTCCATCAGAGTATAACAAATTTAAGGTAGATCAAATATTTAAACAAAAACACTTTGCAGTCTCTGTTTAAAGCCACAACAACTAGTACAGTCACATGCATGTTTCTGACTTTGTTCATAGGCACTATGTCTCCAATTCAGCAATCACATGCTTCACTGTAAGCATGTAAACAGGCTAATTGAAGTCAAGGGAACTGATTGATGTCAATAGGGCTACTCAGGTGCTTAATGTTAAGTACATGCTTAAGTGTCTTGCTGAATCAGGGCCTATTGGAGTTTGAGAATGCCGTGTGGTCATACATAATGAGCTGTGGTATATACAAGGAATACTAGAAACAGCAATTGCAACAAAACTGTTGTTGTAGGGTCTTTTTGCTTATTTAGTTATATTCCAAGGATTCTTAGATTTAATTTAAAAAAGCTTAAATCTTTGTTTTTCTCTTACTACGTGCTTCTTCTTCAAAATATAACCAAATTAAACTAGCCCTAGGGGGAAAAAATCTTTTTCTTCTAAACAATAGTAACACCAAATATGTGAACTTCTGTTGTCCTTTTGAACTTAAGATTCAGGGTCTTGCAAACTTCTCAAATTATGTGTTGAGTTTGCAAAACTCAGGGCTTGTCTGCATGGGGACCCTCAGGAAAATTGATCTAAATTAACAAGAAGTGTGAATTTAGCAATTAAACTAAACCAAAAGTAAGGCCACTTTAATGCCGAATGAGAGGTTCCACACAGGGATGTCTTGTGGTTTAACCAATTCACTCTAAATGCATATCTTCAGTTAATTTGGATGAACTTTTAATGTGCCCATGTAGACAAGCTAGCCTGAGTTTACAAATCCTTTTTCTTGTAATTTTAAATGCTGCTTTTATATACTCTGAGCAAAAAGCACTTTAAAAAGACATTATTTTAAACTTCATGCAATACATTAGAGTAGGTATCTTTGTAAACACAAATAGGGAAAGTGAAGCACATGATGGAAGTGGTTGCAAAAGGTTATGCAGAATGTCAGTGGCAGACCTGAGAATATAATACAGGAAAATCTGGCTCCCATTCCTCAGCTCTAACCTCTACAACCCATTTGTCTTTGGGTTTATGTATAATCATACAATTAAAAACAAACAAACTTACATTATGTAGCCTGTGTATCCGTTTGTGAGTGATTTCTAAACAATGGTCCAGCGACCCTTATTGGTCTTAGGGAATACAGGACTATAAAAGCAGACAGGAAATGTTGTAAGAAAAGTAGGGGATTGGATTTCTGTAAATCTGCGGACCATATTCTAATATAGCTGGAGAAGCACTGCCATAGATACTTGCGCTTCTTTACAGCTACTTTGTCCATGAAATGTTTGTTTATACATTTTCTGAAATGTGTATTTACCAGTAGGCTGCAAGGGCTCCAAAGGCATCTTTGGAGAGTTGCCTGTAGGACAGTTATTCAAATGGGGTTTTATTATCCTTAGAAAAGAAGCCATTGTATACTAGTTTGTAAATCTTTACTTGAGCAGTTTACTTTAAGTGCACATTAAGGGTGGAGTGTCTGCCTTGATGTTAGAATTTTTTTTTCTTTTGTCTGTTATGACCTTCCAATTGCTTTAAATATGTGGTTATTTTTTGTGCTAAACTTCCAGTTGTGTCTTTCATATTTGATGGAAAAAGCTGCAGCTAGCATGTGCTGGAAAAGCTGGTCCTAAATAATAAGATATTGTCTTACCTAGCTGGCAGGAGAATGAATGTAAAGGTTAGCAGGGTTATGCATTAGTTAAACAACAAATGCATTCTTTGATTAAAGCTTTAAAAACTACAACCAGCTGGCTATTTCTAAATAAATTTCTGTCCCTTTGTCTTGTTTGGCGACCACACAGTATAACTAAGTGCTGATGATGGTGGTGCTGGTGATGGAAGATGATAGTTTGTTATCCAAGTTCAGTTAGTAAGACAGAGTCCAGAAGTTTGCTCAAAAATTAATTTCGCCACTGAATTTAAGTTCCTGTCCATGCTGATGAGTCAGTAAAGTCCTGCTTCATCTGTCAAGAAAGTATCTTCTTAAACATACAACTTCTCCTCTGGGACTGAGGAGGTAGGGAGTGATGTTTAGTTTAAACTTTGTTTTGCTATACAAACTGGGGGCTGAGCCAGTATCCTGGTGGCAGGATGTTATTGCTAATACAGAATAGGTGATCATAAAATGATGATCTATAGTATTGAATATGCTATCCAATAGAAAGTAGGTCACCAAGAAGTAAAGCCTTATACCGGTCAAAAGTTGCACTTTGGATATATCTGTATCAATAATATTTTTCATCTTGAGACTTCGTTTTATCATTTGTATGTCTTTTGATTCCTCGACAGCTATAGTATTGTCTTGCTTGGATATAAAGCATGTGCTTCTTTCCGCAGCTGGGATGACAGCAGCTCCGTCAGCAGTGGGATCAGTGACACCATAGATAACCTCAGCACCGATGACATTAACACCAGCTCCTCCATCAGCTCCTATGCCAACACACCTGCCTCCTCCCGTAAAAACATAGATGCACAGGTAAAATTTCTGTTTCCTTTGAGACATACAGCAGCATTGATGGAGTTATTTTCTCTAAGCAATAGCTACAATCCCTTAAAGTGAATGAGCCTGTCTATTACTTCATTCTTTCAACAGTTCAGTGTTTCCTTGAAATGAAGAATGAAATGCATCAGCATATTTCTTATAATAGTAACCCTAGACTGTGATATTTGGCTCCTTTACAGTGTTTCAGCAACTCACGCTGAAATTGTTGGAAACCTGACCAGAAATAAAATAACAAACTCCAGCTGTCAGAATTTGTTTTAATCAATGTTTAATATTTTACTCTCAGCACTTTCAACCTTAAGGGCTCAATTCTGCCCCCTTTACTGATGTTGAGCAGTACCTGCACAGCTGGTCCCACTGAAATCAGTGGGGCTACTTGCTACCCAGAAAAATTAAGGGAGCAGAATTAATCACTTTTTTCTGTACATTTTTTCTGTACATTCTCGAAATATTTTACTTTCCAGTTTATTTTTTTTTACAGATTTGCTACTTTGGAAGGCAAGTCTGATCTTTCAGTGTTCCTTTTCTCTTTAACTCCTTTATATCTTTTCAACAGTACCCTTAATACTCCCTTGTGTCAAAATACATTGTGCCATGTGTGCATAACAAGTATGTTTTCTGGAAAGTACTTGGTGTAAACATAATGATCAAATAAGAATTTCTGATATTCGCTTATAAGAAGGTCACTTTAGGAGGAGTTTGCTTAGCGATTGTAATATGTTTGTGCTTTAAAAGGGGGCAGATACATTATTTCCCACATCTGCTCTGAATTGTGCTAAGTGCTAGCTTGGCTGCTGCCCTCCGCACCAAAAGTGATGCTGTATGTATATGGAGCTGATGTTAAGAAAGGCTGAGCACCCACAACTCCCATTGATTTCACTGAGGGTTGTAGGTGCTCAGCACCTATTGAGAACAGGCTTAGAGTTGGTAAAGTGCTATGGGACCATAAGTGCTTTTTAGTCTTTATTTTAATGAAAAATATTAACACTAGTGGCCTAAGCAACTTCATCCAGGGTCAAGCTCTGGAAGGAGTTAGGCACCTTCGTCAATCAGGCCATAGGTCACTGAGGTAGTTAGTAATTAGTCTCTCTGCACACATCCCAATACAATGGTTATCATTAGTGCTTACCCCACCAGTCACCACACTGGTGTATGGGAGATACCACCGTCTTTCTCTGGATGTGAAATTTGTGACATCTCTGATACCATAGTGTTAACAATTAAGTGTTAATTTTTAATAGACCCACTGTATATACAACATTATAAGTAACATATGATTTTTTCTTTCGCACTAGAAAGTATACTGTACCATTTATTAAAGAACAGAGTTTAATTAAGTGAATGCCAGAGTTTAAAGATTATTACACTTTCAGCGGAAATGTAAACACACATTGGCTAAGGAATAGTATTATCTTAAGCTTCCTGGGCTGCACATTATTGCAGGCTTTTTACTTTTGGCAGTATTTCAGAAGACCGTAAATTTCATATCCATAGGCATCATGCATACAACTCTTAGTGCTCAGAAACCACATATCCAAATACAGTAGCAGATGTCCAGTAATTTCATTTTCATACAATAGATTGTTCATCACAAAACGTTGCAATAACATACGTGGTTTTCTTTTCATGTTGATACTAATTTTGTCATGAAAAGTGCAGGACTGAAAAACCCATTTTTGTTCTTTCTAAAACAGCTTATGAAGCCAAGGTGTGTCTGTTATCACAAATGGGACACAGGGTGTCTTAATTTAATATCACATGTGGCGTTGCAAAGGGATCCCTATATGGTTACAATTTTTTTAAGGGGGGAGGGGGCAGGTTGGACTGGGATCTGAATCTTTTTTTAATGGCTGTTTTAATGTAGAAATGTGGTTGCTGTGAAGGATTACACTGCCTAAAGTACTGTGTTGCAAGAGTGTATGACTCTTTTTTGCCTGGCCATGAGGTGCATATTTGAGCCTACATTAAAGATTTGTAGAGTTAGCCTCTGGTTATGTCAGTGATTTCATGTGTGTTTGAAATTGCTAATGCAAGTCTTCCACCGAATTGGAGAAAGGAGTTACAGTCGTTGAAGCACTTCTTCAAGCATGTTACAAAAGGAGTTACACAGGCAACCTGTAGGTTTTCCCCACAATTGTTAAATTAGAAGTGTCTGAACATTAGAATACAGTGAGGAAAATAAAGGCAAGTGACTAAATATTGGTCTGAAATAGGTGACTGAGTTTGACTCATGCCTTGTAGTGGGTCAGATTCTAGGAAGTATTTCTAAGAGATCACAATCTAATAGTACCACCAAACTTACTTCCCTTTCTCCCACAACCATTCTAGCATCCAAGGGAATGCAAGCTTTTGGTAGAACAATAGGGTTCCAAACTTGCACAGGCAGTAAATCTAGTGATTGGAGGAGGGATGCTCCCCCGGGATGCCCATGGTGGTGAGGCACCTCATCAGCACCAGTTCTTAAGCATCAGGCAGCCTGGTCTGTGCCTGCTGTGAGTCAACTCCCTGAAGTCACTCACTTCTGGCAACATAAGTGCTACCTTCTAGACCTCTGCAGGCCTTGTTCACTCTTTGTAGATTAGTGAATGGCACACACCAGTCCCCAAGCCATCTCCATGCATTCCCTGTAGTGTCCAGTCCCTTATCCACTGAACACTCACAGAAATATCAGGTCTGCTGTTCCCAAAGGAACATGCAACTTAGGACCAGCTCTTTGCTTAATACTAGAGCACTGACATATAGTTATAGTGAAAACAAGAATATTATCAAATACTAGAGATTCAGGAGATAGTGAATAAGGATATTGGAAACGGTTATATCTAAACAAGTTCATTACATGCTTTCTAGAGGCCAAACTTAAGTAACAGGTAAAGTTACTGAGTAAAGAAGTTTATCTCACCCAAAGTTCTCTTTGGTGTTTTCAACCAAGGTTGGCTAAGCGCAGTGGCGGATTAATAATTTTGCCGCCCCTAGGCCGGGAAATAATTGCCGCCCTGGCCCCGCCCCGATTCTGCCCTTTTCCCGCCCCCATTCCAACCCCCTCCCCAAAGTCCCCGCCCCAACTCCGCCCCCTCCCTTCCCCTATTGGATCCCTTCCCCAAATCCCCGGCCCCGCCTCTTCCCCCAGCGCGCGGCGTTCCCCCTCCTCCCCCCTCCCTCCCTGCCCCGCAAAACAGCTGTTTCACAGCGCAAGCGCTGGGAGGGGAGAGAAACAGGACGCGGCGGTGCGCTTGCAGAGGAGGCGGAGGTGAGCTGGAGCAGGGGGGCGGGGCGCAGAGGGGAGCTTCCGCCCCTGCAAATTTGCCGCCCTAGGCCTAGGCCTTGTCGGCCTAGGCAATAATACGGCGCTGGCTAAGCGCCTGTGTTCATGAATGCAAATGTGATGTCCGTTTACTTCCCTAGGTGCAGGGTCTTCTAGAAATACCCCCAAAATTCATCGTCTTTACTCTTACACAGGATAACCTCCCATGGCTCGTTTTTTCCTGTGTGCTCTTTCCTGGTGATTTTCATCTCTCTTCATTAACATTTGACTTTGTATGTAAATGGGCTTCCACTGTGTTAGCTTACAATGCTTAATATACATCCCAACAGAGAGATGGTGGCTATACCTTGGTACAGACTCTTAAAAACATATTTTCAGTATATCTGTACATACATTTGGTGGTGATATTGATGACCAGTGTGACACCAGCTTTCATTTGAGACCTCTCATGACATTCTTTGGTGAACCAGAATGAGTTCCTGTAACCCACTTCCCTGTTAGCATTAAGGGCTTCTTGAGTCACACCAGGATGCATCGGTTATATTTGCAATTCTGCCATTTACTTGCTGTGACCTATTGCTCAGTTTATTCATTTTATAATGCCTGTGTGAGAGAATTATGAGACTATCTCACAATATATTTAAATTCTTTAAAGAATTTCTAATGTGTTCTGCTGTCCTTAAATGAAAGGTGCTGTTAACTGCAAATTATTATTCACAAATACTTTATTTCATCTTTTAAAAGCCAAATCCTAACCTCACCAACATAGGACAAGTTAATGGGCTTTGACTGTGGGAATCTTGCTTAGCTTGGGAGTGGACTCAGAAGTAATGCCGCAGCCTATGAAAGTGGAGTGTTCTGTATTGGCCACCACGCTCCTCCCTCTCTTGTATTCTTTGCTTAGACCCATGTATTATGGTCTGTCTTTGCCTATTCGTATTTGCCTTCTTCTATGTGGTGAGCCGCAAAGACCTGGCACAGAGATCTTCACAGCACACAGGGATGTGGTGTACCCGTTCTCAAGGGTCCCTACTGCTTTGGTCCCCGTGTCACAGGTTCATAGCTTTTTAGTTGTGGTCTTACAACATCTGTTTAAGGGAGTGCAGGGTTTGGATTTCAGATAATTAAAGAGAGATTGTGGAGCGCATGCATGTGAAACTGGGAGCCCAGACCAACAATACAACATATCAAAAGGGGAGGGCCCTCACATGTTAGTCTCTGTAGATGTAATCAGTAAGACATATGCAGTATTATCTTAACAAAAGAAACAAGAAAGGCAAAACAGAAACAAATCTAATTCTGCTAAATACAAGACCAAGGAACTGATATTTAGATGTACTGAGCACCTACAACTTCAACTGAAGCCAGTGGAGCTGTGAGAATTCAGCACCTCTGAAAAACTGACTGTAAATGTGGTAAAAGTTTAAATCTATGTAGAAAATTCATGGAGGTTGTCCCTTCCCACAACAACCAAAAAAACCCCTAAAATTCCATCATACACATCTTCTGATGGGAAGTAAGAATTAGAAGACATTTGAAAAGGACTCAAACTGCAACAAGAATTGGGAGAGAGAATGAGATAAAATAGCTTGGAAGTTTTGCTGGCAGTAGATTAAATGCTAAAATAGTTCACAAGAAAAAGCAGTTCCTTCACAAAGGTAACAGCAGCAGTAAATTATCAGATGAGTCAAGTTATCTAAAATCAAGACCCCATTATTTGGAAAGGAAGGTAACTGAACCTTTAAATGGAACCTTTTTAAACCAAGCAAATCTCTGGGTTTGCTATCCTAGTCATAAAGTTCTAAGAGTCTCATTAGCTGGTTAAGGTTGTTCCCGGCTCAGCCAGTTGTCAGTCCTTGTTCACCTATTATGTCCTATGCGCCTTTTGATGACCTTCAGCAGACAGCTGCACCCCCGTCTCAGGATTTCCAGGTTCATCCAATGTAATGGTCTCTCAAACTGGGTGGCGTTTCAGCTAATGTTGGAATGGCAAGTTTCTTTGTGTTTGGGTTCTGGGCCTCAGCCATGTTTCTGTTCTGTTCTCATTGTCTGGCATGAAACCGTAGCATCTATGGTCAACTTGTTTCACGAGTGGACATGCAAAATTTCAAATACCAGGGAAGGTGATGCTTAGTACAATAGTTGCATCAAATAAAGGAAGGTGTGGTACAATAATTGCATCAAATAAAGTTGAAGAGAACAAAGCTGTTACATTGTCAGAGACCTTGCTCTTAGGCACTCTCTGGTGGTGAGATTTTATCTTTCTTTTGTTTTCCAAAGGCAAACCAGAGAAGTGTAAAGTAAAGGGACATTTGTCAGTAGGCACCCAAAAGTGTGCTAAGCACTTCGGTGACAAGTAGACACGAGTCCTACTCTGGAGGGTTTGTAGGGTAAATAGACGATGATTAGACAATGGACTGGGAGTAGCATACACAGGAAGAAGACGACTGAGTGGTGATGATAGGCTTGGATTTATTGGTTCTATTTTTTGTTTGTAAGAGGTAGATAAACTTAGGCAGTTGTTAAGTGAAGCTACATTGTAGTGAAGAACACCTGGGAGATGTAGCCAGATTCTGTTGGTTTATGACAAAGCTGATATTGTTCACAAGTTTACAGTCACAAACATTAATCCCCAAATCTTGTATCCATCAGAGGGGTGTAAGAAGAAAGCAATATTGTGTTTCTCAGAATTGGGGGATTATGTTGAGACCACTTTTTTTGGATGAAGAGGCAGAGAAACTCTACATTTGATTGGCAAGTGGAAAGTGCCAACAATAAAACAATTCCTGAATCCACAGTCCAACAATAGTTGGACTATGTTTTATCATTTAATGAGCTAATAACAAGAAAAATAAAATAGCCCCAACTATTTCATACAACTGAAATAAACCATTACAGTTTATGGTGTTGGCTTTCATATACTGAACACTTAGAGGCTATTTTTTCTTGATCTCTTTTAAATATCACAGTAAAAGGCAAAAGAAATTAAACCAAAAAATCCCCTTCACTCATATAATATTAGGGATGTGATGTGGTGATCAAAGAAAATAAATTATAAAACTATAGACAGATTCAGGGAGATGGGAGGTTTCAAAATAAAATGTAGTATCTTGCAGAGAGCATATTAAATTGTCAGGCACTTTTTTCTGTATTTCCTTTTGCCATTTTGCTGATTACCCAAGTATCTAAGGGTGTTTTTTAAAAAAGCTCTTGGTTAGTTAAGACCAGATCTTTTGAAGTTCTTGAAAGCCTAATACAAGGTTCTCACCACCCTCACCTCCCCTGGGGCCAGTGGGATGAAAGCACTTTTCAGCATGTTGTAGAAACAGGCCTTAGTTAGCCTCCTTCTGCACAACTCAGTTCAGTGAGACACAAGCAAGTTTGGATTGACAGTTGCTTCCATGAAGGTGCTGTGATTAGAGAATAACCTTAGCTATCACTTGGAGTTCACATTCTCCAAGATGTGGGTGGTGGTCAGCTTTTATAATTGGTTGTGATATTACAGACTTCCAATTGTTTATCAAAAAATAAGTTTTGCAGGGAAACCTAATTCAGTAAGAATTTTTAATAGGTGTATCTTTTAATAAACATTGTTAATAGGAAAGGAAAGGGAGAATGGGTTTGGGAATATATAGGATAATATAATGGGATATTGATAGGGTTGTGTGGAGTTTGGCTATGGTTTGTTCAGGGGGGTATTCCATCCTTGAGTGTGGTTGTTGCAGAATTCTCCATAAAGCATCTGACTTTATAAATGGGATGTGCAGTCGGATTGGCAAAATATAAAAAAGTAAGAGATGGAGTTTCAGTGCAAATTATGATCTAACTTGCTTTGTGGATTTAAGTCGGATTTTAATGTGCTTGAAAGTGGTATAATGGGGTTTTATTTCTCTCCAGTTCTTGGGCGTCTCTTTAATGGGTTAGATTAAAACTAACAGCATTCCACATCTTTCAGTCTATGCAAAAAGCCACCTCATTGTGCTCTTGAGATCAAATTGCCAGACGAGAGATAGGAAAGCAGCAAGAACAAAGAAAACCTAGCTGCACGTGTTTGAAATGATCTTTATGCATTGCACTGAAAGGGTTCACATAAAATTCAAGGAGGAGGTAAATGGCAATGAACTGAGTATTTTCCTTATTATTTATTAATCAGATGTTTGGTGTGTGTTGGATAGTTGGTTGGTTTTTGGTTTTGGCTTTTTAGTGATTGTTCCCCAGTGTATCAGAAAGCAAACACAGTTAGTAGAATTCATTTATCTTGGCTTTTGCCTGGCAAAAAGCAGGCTTAACAAACAAAAGTAAAATGTCTAAGTGTAATAAAAAATTATTAGTGATTTTTTAAATCAGCTTGGTGGTTCTAGATTTTGAACCCTAAAAAAAGGAAGGATTTCAAAAAGGAATTTGCAATGGAGATTCTGTTATGATTTATTGTTTCCCTTAGACTGATGCAGAAAAGCATTCGCAGGTTGAGCGGAATTCCCTGTGGTCCAGTGATGAAGTCAAGAAATCTGATGGAGGATCAGATAGTGGCATAAAGATGGAGTCTGGATCTAAATGGAGGCGAAATCCTTCCGATGTGTCTGATGAATCTGATAAAAGCACTTCTGGTAGGAAGAACACTGTCATTTCACAGACTGGTTCCTGGAGACGGGGCATGTCAGCTCAGGTTGGCATTACTACACCGAGGACTAAACCTTCAACTACCTCAGGCTCACTGAAGACACCTGGAACAGGTGAGGAAAAATGTAACACACAGGCAGGCCAACAGTTTACAATGGAGAAATAAAGTGCTTAACTGCTTTCCTGTGGCAGGAGCTGAACTTCAACTCGTTCTATATTTACTCGTAGATTTTGTGTGTGTGTGTGTGTGTATATACAAGATACTAAATCTCTGTGTTTCTGTTTTATGGCTGTATGTGAATTTTAAATGATACTTATTATACTAAAATGCTTTGAATATTGTTTGCCTGTTTTGAATGTCCCTTAAATTAGACTGTTTGTTGGACACAGTGTTTGCAGTTCAATATTCTTGTTTCTTGTAATGGTAATTAATGGAACTCCATGTTCATAGTCCTGGATTAAGAGTAACTCAGAACCTAGACTTTATGTGGCTAAGGATAGTTGTGTGAAAGAAGCTTTTTCACTGCTAAAATAGCAACTGCATCTTAATTTATATTAAAGCAAATTTTCAGATGGACTTCATCAGAGCCCTTAGCACTTGCAAATTTGTGCTTGAGCACTAATAGTATTTGTGCATGCAAATAGATGAATTACACTTTCACTCACACTTCGTTGTATACCCTATTGTGAATGGAAATTTCAAGGTCTGGTTTGAAAATTTGGCCTTCACCAGTTATATACACATTTTTTCTAAAGCTTATTTATTGTTGCCATATCATATCACTTCACTATTGACAAAAAGGGATCCAACCAATGGTAGTCATGAAGGAAAAACACTTCTTATTTATCTGTCACTCTTACTTAACAATCTGTTCACTTTTTTTTGTATTCTCAAGGTAAACACACCAGATACTCTCTCCTGGCAAGCCTGCATATATAACTCTCAGTAGTGCATTATAGTTTAATACAAACTGGATCATAATTCTTAACCACACTTTTGTGGCTAGCGTACTTTTGTTTTTCATGATGCTTTGATGTTTACCATTTGCTTAGCATTTTCAATTTAAGCATTTGACTTCTTTTTCTATTTTTTAGGGAAAACTGATGATGCCAAGGTATCAGAAAAAGGTAGACTTTCTCCTAAAGCTGGACATGTTAAACGTTCTCCATCAGATGCAGGACGCAGCAGTGGTGATGAATCCAAAAAGCCTCCCACAAGTAACTCTAGAACAGCTGCTGCTAATACAAATACATTTGGATTTAAGAAACCGAGTGGGTCAGCTGGCGGCATGACTATGATTACTGCCAGTGGTGCGACTATCACCAGCAGATCAGCCACACTGGGCAAAATCCCCAAATCATCTGGACTCATGGGTCGGTCCACTGGTCGGAAAACTAGTGTTGATGGCTCACAAAACCAGGACGATGGCTACTTAGCACTTAGTGCCCGCACTAATCTTCAGTATCGTAGTTTACCCAGACCCAGTAAATCCAGTAGCAGAAGTGGAGCTGGTAATAGATCTAGTACCAGTAGCATAGACTCCAACATAAGCAGCAAGTCAGCTGGGTTGCCTGTCCCTAAAATGAGAGAGCCAGCTAAGGTATCCCTCGGAAGCTCTCTGCCAGGTCTAGTCAACCAAACAGATAAAGAGAAAGGGATATCGTCTGACAATGAAAGTGTGGCTTCATGTAATTCTGTTAAAGTGAACCCTGCATCACAGACTGCTTCTAGTGGAGCTCAAAGCACTCACCAACAAGGAGCCAAGTACCCTGACGTGGCCTCCCCCACTTTGCGCAGGTAGGCACAAAATTTATTCATTGTGGAAGTACATTAACCGGAGTTATACAATTGTGGCTGTTTAGGCCAGGGACTGGCTAAGTTTTGTGGGCGCTTACTAATGCGTGTGCTAGGTTGAGGTCTTTGTACTGAAATTTAATGTCACAGCTAGTATATATATGCGCTAATCAGGGCCGGCTCCAGGCACCAGCTTGTCAAGCAGGTGCTTGGGGCGGCCGCTCCGGAGAGGGGCGGCACGTCCAGGTATTCGGCGGCAATTCGGCAATTTTTTTTTTTTTTTTTTTTGGGCTGCTTGGGGCGGCCAAAACCCTGGAGCCGGCCCTGTCACTAATAATATTGTAAATATTTATTGCATTACGAGACAGCAGCAAACTTAAACATTTGAAATTGATTGTTAAACCCTCCCCAAAATGCTTGCAGTTGTGGCTAATTCAGAATAAAGTTAGTACTTGAAAACATTATAAAGGCTGAAATATAAACCCACAGCAACAAGGTTACAGGCTCCTGTAGAACTATTGATTCCACCCCATTGTACTTACACATTGTGCAGCAACACAGGGAAACTGTCCAAAGTTCAGCCAGTTTTACACATTGAAGTCAATGGAGTTACTCCAGATTTGCATTAGTGTGAGAATGTAATCTGACTCATTTATATTTACATTTGTTCACTTACTTGGCCCAATACAGTATCTCACTCTGTTGCATATAACGTTGTCCTGTGCGGTGAGACTCTTTACCTTAGGTGCCCAAGTATGGAGGTACAGAGCAGCTTAACTAAAGGTACTATGTCAGCCGCATTGAATTTTCTTATTTTTTACAAAAAGCTTCTTACATGTAATGATCTATTTCCTAGCTCTTTCTGACCGTATATATTCTCCTCCCTTCCCCATTATTTTTAACACAAGTACTTGGGTGAGTGGGAGTTAATTTCCTTGCTTTTCTGCAGCATTTGCATCAATGTCTTGACTGTAGCAAATATATACTTTAAAATTATTTTCCACTTTAATTTGACATCGTAAGTAACATAGTCTCTTTTGAGTTGCAGTGTTCTGGATTTCATTGTTGTCTTGACATCATAATTTCATCTCCATACAATTATGAGATACAAAAACTGACATCATCCTACTTCAAATGAAGTGAGGATGTCACATTCTATTCAAGTTGCCAACTTGAGCGTAACTCCTGTAATGGTGGTTTGCGTTCCAGCTAGGCCCAAAAGGAATACTTCATTTCTTTTTAGATGAATGGCCATCTTTGAAAAGCCTGTGCAAGTATAATTCAGCATGACCTGGTAGTTTAGTGATTCTCCTATTTCTGGACATCATTAGAAAAGTTATGTCTAGCTGAAAATTTAATTTCTAGCAATTACTATTTTAAAACAAAAAAACTAAAAGATTGTTTGTTGTTCTGATATTACACCGTAAATGAAAAATGTCCATGTTGTTTGCCTCAAATATATTAATAATCAAACTCAATCATACATTTCTGTTGATGACCAGAAAACCATTTTGCTAGATCCTTCATTGGTATAACGTTTGAACTACATGCAACTTTTAAGAATAGACATTGAGAGAATATCAGGTGTCTTAGAGAGTTTTTTGTGGAGGAGGTTAAGGTTTAAGCTAAACCTTCACTTTCTTTGTTAGCTATTTCATTCTTCAGTTGTCACCAGACTATGTAAATAAATGTATGCCTGGCACAGCTAAATCGTTTTTAGTGGAATTTGCCCAGTGTGTGTGTATTGCTGGGCACTAGCCCTGTCATTGTGTAATATTGAGAATTTTGTTACACTCTTTGTGTTTAATTAATATTCCATGCTGATTTTACACAGAAAATAAGCATCTGTAACTATAAAAAGACAGCAGTAAAGACTGCTACTGCTATATGTTAAATACTATCAACCTTAAATCTGAAAGCAAATATATTTTCTACACTTATATGAAGAGTAAAATTCCATAATTACAATTATTTTATGAAAGTCTAGCCCTGTCTTAATTGTTCCAGCATATCTCATCTAGCACTTTCTGTCATGTGAAAACAATTTATATTACATAGCAGACCATGCATGTTTTTATGCCACTTGTTTGTGAGCCTTAGTGTTCACTCTTCTCCTGATGCATCCCTATGGACACAACCCAACAATCAGCTCAGTTATGCCTGTTTCTTGTCAAAACTAGGAGAGGAGCAAAAATATTCTTATTGTCTGTAGGATTTCTCCTTCCAAGGTTAACCTTTATACTGACACTGCCAACTTGCTGAGTTGGGCTGGTTCTGCATTAAAAAGGTACATTCTTCAGACCCCAACCTCCTTGGATGTCCAGCTCCATGACTCTTTTTTTATTTATTTAATTACCTCATTTAATTAGGTTTGAGAAGCAGCATGCCAGGAGACATTATCCATACAAGATCATCCCAGTGGGGCTGGGAGTCAGACATATTGACTATATTCTAGGTGGTGACAATCTGTTTTAAAGAAAGAATTTGTCATTCTTCTACAGTAGCACTATGAAAATATCCCTATCTCCCTCTGAAATCTTTTACAGTCTGGTCTTTGAGTATGCATGGGGGATAATTAGTTTCTTTTGAGGTATTGACTCCAAGTTCTGGGAAAAGTTAGCATTAGTTTGGCCTCAAAAATCTCCATTAGTCAAAGACGTTCATCACCTTCTTGGTCTGATGGCAGCTAGTAAATGCTTGTTGTAAGTACGCTCAGCAAACTAAGACCAAAGACGAGATTAAGCTAAACATTCTAGAAGCAGGGCTTGCTATATAAATTGCAGGGATCTCCACTGTCAAATCACCACTATGTAGTGATCGTATCTGGTCCTAAGCAGAAGAAATCTAGGACTCCCTTAAGGAAGTTGTTTAGGGATAATAGAAAATGGCATATTGTTATGTTCCTAGAGAGAGCTGTCTGAAATGTCCTAACCACTGCTCCTAGTGGGTGAAATTTTCAAAAGCACTTCAGTGATTTAGGAGCATATGTCCAATTTTCAAAAGTGGTTTAGGTGCTTAGGAGTCTAAGTGCCATTGACTTTCAATGAAACTTAGGTTCCAAATTGCTTACGGCCCTTTGAAAATGGATATCTTGAATAGCTTAGGTGCTTTTGAAACTTTCTCCCAATAGCTCTTATGAAGGTAATAGAGGCTATTTGCATGATTTAGACAGTGCAATGCTTTTTAGCGGAAAATCATAAGACTTTCCCTGCTAGGTGTCATTGGCTTTTGTAGGGGATTTCTTCAGATACTTACTTTTTGTATGGACCACTCAGTGATTAGTACAAAAGTCAAACTCTTTTCCTCAGAGATCTGTGTTATCTTTCAAAATATGATTTGAGTGATCTGTATTTATAGATCTGAACAACAGCCAGTCTAATATTCCATGCTTTAAAGTAATCAGTTCAGTATTATCACAGGTAAAATCCATTTCCCTCAGGAAACAGAAGATAAAATGGCTAATATTTTTTAGTTCTGTGAAAGTTATATTTGAAGGTTGATGGAAGGAAAAGTTAAGATGTGTCTGAAATTGGCATAATAATTTTCTCTGGGTTTTATTAATGGCAAGGAAGGGAAAAGGAAGCCCATCAATTCAAGGTTGTCTATATGAATCTAAGAAAGACAATTTACAGGCAGGACATTTCTTTAAGGCAGAGCCTATCTTTCTCTTTCTTTTTTTGATTTAGCTAGCAACAAAAAAATATTTTTCTGACGCACCAGTTTTCCATCCATTATCATAGTTATCATTGTATCGTTTCCTATAGATGTAACATCTGAGGTCTCCATATAATTGAATATGTAATTTTCCAATGATAGTTTTTCAGGACAAATATTATATGTATAAAATATCTTTTGTACTTAGTAATTTAACATTCCATTTCATGAAGTTTTTGTTACATTCTCTGAACTTTTTTCACAGACTTTTTGGTGGAAAACCAGGTAAACAAGTTCCCATCACAACAGCTGACAATATGAAAAATTCAGTGGTGATCTCCAATCCTCATGCTACCTTGAGCCAGCCGGGTAACCTTGATTCTCCTTCTGGCAGCGGTATACTGAGCAGTGGGGGCAGCAGTCCTCTTTACAGTAAAAACACAGATATGAACCAGTCTCCGTTAGCCTCTAGTCCCAGTTCGGCCCATTCAGCTCCCTCCAACAGTTTAACTTGGGGTACCAACGCAAGTAGCTCTTCCGCTGTTAGCAAGGATGGCATTGGATATCAGTCTGTCAGCAGTCTTCACACCAGCTGTGAATCCATTGATATCTCTCTCAGCAGCGGAGGTGGGCTGAGCCATAACTCGTCCAGTGGCTTGATCACAGCTTCTAAAGATGATTCTTTGACTCCCTTTGTCAGAACCAACAGTGTTAAGACAACTTTGTCTGAAAGGTGAGTAGGTTTAAATTTAGACTCCATTAATATGTACTGTATGCTCATATGTTAAAAATCAGTGATGTGACAACTGTAACTAACATTCCATGATTGCAATTCAGATTGCCATTCTTGCAAGGTAAATATTGAAGGATACTACCACAACATACAAAAATGGCCATTTCAAGCAAGGAATTCAGTTCTGAATTACATTAAGCGTGGGGATGGGTTCAGAAGAGTTGTTCATTTGCAATTGCCACTGCTGTGGGACATTTTAAATTACTCAATGCTATCTCGTATTTGAATTTCACATATCTTCTTATCTTTCTGTATCAGCTGATCTAGTAGTGGTGCACAATACACTACACCAGCATTTTAATCTTGTCTTGAGAAGCCAAGTATTTCTGATTAAAATTAATGAGTTTTTTTTTAATAATATTTCACACAATTAGGATCTGGACAATAAGTGCCTGGATACTGTGGTGATTAGTCTGGTATATGAACTGAAGTAGAACAGAAAATTTCTTTCAGAGCAAACAATAAGCGTGCACTGTCTGTAGAAGGCAGTGTAGTTTGAAACCTTGGAATTTAGCCTTACCTTATTGTATGACTTTATTACTAAAACTTTGTTGCATCTTTGTAACAGAAAACAACTACTAAAAAAAATGTTGTAACAGTTTTTTGTTTTAACTACTTCCCCTTTCTCTCCTTTTTTCACGCTAATATTCCTTCTCTTGTTTTCTGTCTCTTTGGACTTGTTCTTCTAGCCCTCTCTCTTCCCCTGGTGCTAGTCCCAAATTCTGCAGAAATACTTTACCCAGGAGACAGGACAGGTAATGCTGTCTCAAGGCAGTAGAATGCACAAAGGCTCTGGGTTTTGTTGCCCACATTTATAAAGCAAAGTGTCTTGTGAGAGATGGGCTCAGTTGAGACCTCTGCTGTGTTTGTTGTTCAGATGTAAATTGTGACACATAGACATGCCAGTGAGAGTCCACTTAATTAAATCTGGGGGTGGCATACGGCATAGTTGACAGATGTAGTGTGTGGGTTTTTAGTTGGGTTGTTTGGTTTGGTTTGGTTTGGTTCTTTGCCAAAGGCAATTTTAAAATCCTGCCATTTGTATCTGCCATGATGAACTCTCACTAGCATTTCAGCATTCCTATGGCATGCTGCTTTTTTCACTGCGTTTCAGGCTTTTCACCTTTGTCATGAAGTTCAAGTGTTGTTCAGTACACTCAGTGTTGTAAGTCCTTTACTCCAGTTTGGTTCGTAGGTGTCTTGCAGGCTTTTGTGTGTGTCCATTCTTGTAACAATGAATGCAGGAAGATGGGAGATAGTGGACATGAAGCTAATGGGCTCCAGCTTGCTTTTGCACTCCGCTATGATATTGCCACTTCTACATCTAGGAATTGACAGTGATATTAGCTAGAGGGCTTGACAGTAAATTATTTTACTTAAACATGATATATTTATTTCAGTTAAAAACAAACCCTGCTCACAAAATGAAAAGCAAGTTGTCCATTTGCCAGTTATGTGAAAACACAACTCTTTAAATATTTGATTTTTGCAAATACTAATAGATTGATATCACACTGAAGATGGAATTTAAGTTGAAATACAGAAACACTGAAAACTCTGGGCCCATTTGAAAAAGCCACCACTATATTTACATTGCAGCTAAGGTTGTGTCTACACTACAGCTTATGCTGACATAACTTATGTCGCTCAGGGGTACATATAAACCACACCCCTGAGCAAGGAAATTACACCGGCATAAGAGCTGCTTCCGCTGACATAGCTTCTGCCGCTCGCAGAGGTAGTTCTTTTATGCCCTCTTCCATCAGCATAGAATGTTTTCATCACACGTGCTGCAGTGGCGCAGCTGTATCACTACCGCTGGGGCACTGCAGTGCTGTTCATATTGACATGACCTAAGTGATAGTAAATGATTGCACTTGCTCTGTGATGAAGGCAGAAGGAAATGGTATGAGGGCATCTTTTGACTTTGAGATACTATCAGTATTCACAAGTAGGTGGCTGCACGCCTGTTTAAATGTATATTTTGAAGCATTCATTTGAAGCATGTTCTTTTATTTTTTAAAGAGCCATTTTTGTTCAGTATGAAAAGGGGAAATAGCAAGGCCACTATTGTGAGCAGATGAAATTCATTAGCATGATACCAAATGCATGTATAACACAATCCACACATGCCTAGGAGGCTTTTTTTTTTTTTTTTTTTGGTTGTTGCATGTTTACTTAGATAGGGTGCATCACTTTTTCCTCTGAAAATGTGATGCAGATGCTTATACTTCTCTCCTCGTCCTGATTTTTAATCCTCCCCTTTTGTTCTTCTCTGAAGTTCTTTTCTTTTAACTTTTCTACAGCGACCCACATCTTGATAGGAACACTTTGCCTAAGAAGGGATTCAGGTATTGGTGTTTCCACATAGTATAACAGCTTTTGTTGTGGTTTTGGAGCTTTGCTTTGTGTTTCTCTTGTGGCTGTTCGTGGTAGTCTCTGCTTTTTCAGGGGGTGGCAGCAATCTTTCTTTCTTTCTTTCTTTTTAAAGTCCTCAAAGAAGGCCCTTTTCCAACATGTTTCTTTTCTTCATCCAGTGGCTTCACTGCTTGAGCAGGAACTGTGGCTTTTGCTGGCTGAATTGCTGAAAAGCGTCTCATAAACCATCATTGGGCTTGATTTGAAAGCAATAATTTGCAGCTTTTATGGCTAGTGCACTAAACTAGGTGTATTCATTTTCACAATACAGTTCCTGGAACCCTGAAGATTTATTTAAGAAAAAATTGATTTACAACAACTTAATGAACTTCTTAGGATGAAATTGAAAAAAAAATCATTTTAAAATTGTGTTTGCTTCAGAATACACTTTTAATGGATCTCTAGAGAGACAATCTGTGGGCTGATAGAAAAAAAAATATAACCTGACTAACATTTGGTAAATGTCTGTTCCTGAAACACCATTGATATGTAGAGGGTATTGAAATCTAGGGGAAAAAAGCACTGAGAAACATTTTTTCTCCCTTAGTAAACGGAAGCAATTTTAGTGACATTATTAACTTTAAGGATACAAATTAAATGCTTTAAGTCGATGTTACAGAATTCACGGAAAATATCTGGCCCGTTTAAAACATTTAAACTTTAGACTTGCTTTATGCTGCTTTTAGGATCACTGAACCGATGGCTTCAAATGGCAGCTGCATTTTATTCTGCACTATAAACACATTGTTCTTTGTGTCGGCTTTATCACACTGAGCTGGGTGCTAAAAGCATTTCATAGAATGAAATTTTTGCATAAAATGTTTCTATGGCTGTCAAATGTGCATCTAGTTAATAAACGCTATCTTTTAAGATTGAAACATTTGAGGGCTGAAAAGGTAGGTATTAATTTTGTATTATTTTTATTTTAAATAGGTGTTAAAATTGACTATTAAAGGCCCCAGTCTACAAAGATGTATGCATGCGCATAACTTTAAAGATGCGAGTAGTCCTAAATCAGTGACTATAACTATAGGATTGAGGCCTACGGCATAAGAAATAATGTACTTTTAAAAAACTCTTGGCCAAGTTCTTACAAGGTTCATTGTTGTTCTTAATTGGCAAACAATATTTTACTATATTTAATGCAATCTGGTCACCTTTATGCCTAAATTAGATGTTAAATAGAACTCCAAATTAATATGGGTTATGTTTGACTAATTGTTTTTTAATTTGAAGCCAAACCTCTTTATAAAGATATTAATTCCCCATAAATATTTACTTTCTAAGACCGGATGACATATCTTAGCAGAGATACAGAACCCCATAAGTAAAATTCCATTGAGCTTAATTGGGTGCTATTTTTAAGATAAAAGGGACAATAACATTAGGGCTATTTTTGGACAAAAGTTATACTCTTTGAGTAAAAACAAATATAGCTATTATTTACAAGCTATTAGACCTCATGTAGGTTTGGTCATTTTGGCTTTTAAAAAAACATTAAAAGTATCTTGTCAGTTGTCATCTGTACCTGTTTGGCGTATTTTATGACTATCTATATATAAGCAAATACTTCTCTTACAGTATTTCAAACTGACATCTGTATCATTTCACATCTCTCATTATTATTATTATTATTTATTGTTATTAGTTGTATAGCACCTACAGTGGACTAGTTACTTCTAACACAGGTATAAGAACAGCGGGAAAACCCTGCCCTGATTAATATCATTGGGAGTTTTATTATTTACTTCAGTGTAGCCAGGATTAAACCCAGGTTTAATCTCCTTGCCCTGAAGAGAAGGTTAAACACAGTCTCCTTCATAATGATGTAATACTACGAATTTTGAACAAATGTGGTATATTTCCAGGGACCTATGTATTAATGTCTCCCTAATATGAATCATTGCAATACACCTTGTTTAAAGGCCTACCTTTTAATGGCTCCACTGATCTGAATCTGATTATAGTATGCCAAAGAGCCATGCTAAGGTACTTCAAAGATGAATTGAGATGATCAAATAATGATAAAATTGTAGTATAAACTAAAAGAAGAAAAGAAATTCCAAAGTAAGGTGCTGATCCTGCAAATACTGACTTATGTCCTTGACTGTAAGCATACGTGTGTTTGCCAAATCATATCTTAAGGCTCCTTCCCTTGTACTTACCCATTGCAGAATCCATAGTAAAAAGATGTACTTTTTGAACTCCAGTGGAATGAGTTGGGGTTGGGACAAGAGTCTTAATTCAGAATTATATACCTTTTATATCACTTAGTCCTTAAATTTTATCTGAAGATTGTTTTCCCAAATAATATTTCTTTCCAGTATATTTTAAGATAAGTTTTGAAATAATTTCTGGTTTTGTAGGTATACCCCTTCATCCCAACTTCGGAGTCAAGAGGATGCAAAAGAATGGCTACGTTCACATTCAGCAGGAGGCCTTCAGGACACTGCTGTCAATTCTCCATTTTCATCTGGCTCCAGTATAACATCACCCTCTGGAACTAGATTTAATTTCTCCCAGCTTGGTGAGTAATTAAGTGTTATGATAATCAGTGTAACATAATGTGACAGGGTGTACGTGGCCTTTGCAGCTCCCTGCAGTAGGCCCCGCAGTCCTACTTCACCCTGCCTCAGGAAAGGAGCAGTGAAGCTGTCTAGAGAAGCCTCACAGAAGCAGCAAGTCAGAGCCCAGCAGACTCACATAAAAAGAGCTGCAGGGCCTTAGCCGATCAGTTCCTGGGTGGGACCAGAGGGGCATGGAAGGATGCTCCTCTCTGGCCAAAGCAGCTCAAGGGAAACCAGTGTGTGGTTCTGGCTACATTTGCTTAAACTGGGAAAGAGAGGACCTGAGAACTTTAACCCTGAGGTATGGGGTGAAGATAAGGAGCTAGGTGGGAAGAGGCCCAGGAAAATAGCGTAGCATTGCAGTAACAGGTACGTGGCTGCTGTTTATAGGTTCCTGGGTTGGAACCCAGAATAGTGGGCCAGTCTGGGTTTCCCCACCGACCACCACTAAAGTTGTGTAAACCCCGAGAAGGTGACAAAGCTTATTGGGAACCCCAGGTGAAAGGCTGAATTTAAAGGACCCAGAGCTGGTGCTGCCCAGAACCAAAGAGGGCAGCTAGACAGGTTTTGTTGGACTTTTTGCTACCCTGGAAGGGTTTCGTTTTGACTGTGAGCCAGCTGAAGGGCTGAGTCACTGAAGCAGGAGCAGCAGGTGCTTAAGAGGTGAGTGCCCCCAGTTACACATGTTATCTATTTTGAAAGTAGAGAATTAGACAATGTACCTTTCTTCTCACAGGTCCAATGCCCTACCTAGTACAGCATGCTACCATCTAGCTTCAATTCAGGAAGTATTTATCTTGAAAGTAATAAGATAGGCCTTTGGGTGCTGACCAGTCAGCACTGTTCTGTGGTGTGATCAAAAGTGGTACATCTGAATTGACCTTATTCAAAATGGTGCTGTGCGTAGAATCAAATGCCCTACATAAGCTATTCACGGGCCTAAACTACTACTAAATTTGGAAGCACCTAAACTTTCCTACATACTTATATCTACTTCATCTTTAAACTCCAAGCATATGAACAAAACATGATCATCTAAGCTTATAATGAAACCAGACAAAGCTTTATCCATCACAATCACAGACAAGCCAGTGGAATTTTAAGTTGGAAAGTTTACCATCCCTTCATTTGGTAACTTGGATTAAAATAAACACGTTTTTAAATGGAAGAAATGTTAAAGTTGCTTAGAAGAAGCTATAAAATTCTGCTAGCTTTAATTAAATGTACTAGCATATGAAACAAAGTAATTTAAAGTTCCCATAGTCCTGAAATTCTATCCAGTAATAGACTTGCTTTCATCGTAAAAGCAATTGCACACTAATTCCCTGTTCATTTAGGGCCCAGTTTAGATACATAAATCAGTACTTAGGCACTCAGGTTGGAACATCTGAAACAGAGGGGTTTCAAAATATTTTATATAAGAAACAAATATATTATTATTTATAAAATTTTATTGTCTTTAAAGAGATATATACAATATATGAGTTTTTTTTATTATCAGCCAAGTATCAGGGGGTAGCTGTGTTAGTCTATCCACAAAAACAATACCCAGGAAAGCTTATGCCCAAATAAATCTGTTAGTCTTTAAGGTGCCACTGGACTCCTTGTTGTTTTTATCATCAGCGTTGCTCAGTTACTGGTCTTTATAAGCACTGACTGTTGCTTGAACTCTTACCTGACACTATTTAAAACCGTTTATTTTTCTGTGTAAGTATCCATTTATTTTGTGAGTTAAGCTTTCTGTGTGCTGTGTGGACAGTTGTCTTTAGAAATCCTGTTATCACAAACACATCTGTCGTCTACACCAGTTTAAAATATTTCTTAGTTACCTTTGCAGTTTATTTTGATGTGAAAAATATAAATCCTACGAGGTGACATATATATACTTAATGTACTCTAAACAAAGGTTGTATCTCAGATCATCCATAGTTAAGTTTTTAATTTTTGTATTAATTTTTAAAAATCTATATGCTAGAAAGATAAAGCAATAATATGAAAAAAAGTTAAACCTGTGCATAGGAGCGATCTGCATCCTAGTGTTAATGGAACAGTTTGTGTACTATGTGATTTGTAGAAACTTGCGTGGTCACTTATTTCCAGTGCAATTTTGAGCTGAAGCAAATATGTCCTAGCAACAATTTGAATGCACTGAAAGAAACAAACTATAAGCCAGTCCAAAATAGTTTTAGTTAAATCAACATCTAAACCAAAATTCCAGATAAATAGAGAGAGGGGGTAACTTCCTAAAGTGTTAGCAGCAAACAAGCTGCATCAGGAGCATGGAATTATATCACTAGTCAAGCCAAACCATATGACAGTCTTTGCAGGCTCAGAAAGTAAAAATGTTGGGGCTTTTAACTACTTTAGAATTTACATGAAGATCAATGATATGCCCATATTTCATAAGTAATGCATCTACCAGAAATGAAGTTCATTAAGATGTTGTAAATCATTTTTTTCTTAAATAAATCTTCAAGGTTCCAGGAACTGCATTGTGAAAATGAATACACCTAGTTTAGTGCACAAACCATAAAAGCTGCACATTATTGTTTTCAAATCAAGCCCAGTGATGGTTTATGAGATGCTTTTCAGCAATTCAGCCAGCAAAGTGATAGTTAACTTTATCCTCAATAGAAGAGAAAGGTGATTGATTTGGGTTTTATCCTTCGGGACATTTTGGGCTCAAGAGATGCCCTGCAATGGAACAAAACTTCCACTGACTTCAGTAGCAAGTGCTGGCATGCAGGGTCAAACCCTTTTGGACACAGGTGTAATTATAGCTATTTTCAAAGAAAAAAGAAACTGACCTTTTGTGAGAGAAATAGGAACCATATCTCTGATGATAAATGGGCCCAAGATACCAAGAGAACATAATACCAGATATGAAATTATGAAATCAATAGACAGGACTCAGCAGTCAAATCTTCAACTTGACTCCTAACCAACTGTTTCTCAGTCAGAGAAACAAGTGAATAGTAACAAACCTAATGGAACATCAAACTGCTGGGTGGCAAGTTTGGCTGATGTTATCAATTTTCTCCACAAAGTGATTGAACAATAATAAAAAAAACCAGGCATAATTTAGCGCATGCGCGCGCACACAAAATCCAGAAAAAAGGTGGTCCTGGATGTAGAACTTACATATTCTAAAACAACATTGGTCCTCATGGGGTATTTGAGGCAGGAGTAATATTTGTATAAAACCCTTGACCTATGTGTTCTGTATGCATGTATGTATGTGCATCACTCAGTTGTAACTTACTGAGATCCCTTTCTGGAAAACAACAATTGAGAAGTGCAGTATTATTATGAAACTAAAGTTCTTTGAATTTGTAGCTACTTTTATATCCATATGAAAATGTCAGTCTTTCTTAGAGCTTTGAAGCAAATACTTCACAAATTATGCTGTTTATGCAAAAGATCGGGGTTCTCAAACTTCATTGCACCGCACCCTCTTCTGACAACAAAAATTATTTCACGACGCCAGGAGGGGGGACCGAAGCCTGAGGCTGCCTGAGCCCCACTGCCCTGGGTCAGGGGGCCCAAGCCCCACCACTTCAGCCCCAGGCAGGGGATCTGCAACCTGAGTCCTGCCACCCAGGGTTGAAGCCCTAGGGCTTTGGCTTCAACCCTGGGCAGTAGGGCTCAGGCTTCAGCCCTGGGCCCCAGCAAGTCTAAGCCAGCCCTGGCGACCCCATTTAGAGAACCACTGCAAAAGATCATTTAAATTAGTTTGGGCTCTTTACTCCAGTTGGAGAGAGAATTATTCCAAATGAGTTTAGAATTAATTAGTTCTCACCTATGAGGTGATATTGACATGACTGAGCTTCCAGTGTAAACATAAAGACTCAAAGACTGTGCCGAAGCTGACCTTTTTATTTTTAACTTAGTTTATATAGCTCTTGTATGACTCCACTACATTGTAGGAAGGAAATTAAGCCAAGAAGATATGCAGGCAGAAATTTATATATGATTATAAGAAAACAATCTTTTTTTGGTAGCTGCACAAGAAATAGATATGTGAATTTCCTGTTCTACAATATATTCCTTACTTTTTAGCAAGCCCTACTACTGCGGTCCAGATGAGCTTGTCAAATCCAACCATGCTACGGACGCACAGCCTTTCCAATGCAGATGGTCCTTATGATCCTTACAGTGACACACGCTTCCGGAATAGCTCAATGTCACTAGATGAGAAGAGTAGAACTATGAGCCGCTCTGGGTCATTCCGTGATGGCTTTGAAGAAGGTAAATCAAGCATGTGAAGGCACTGCTAATGGACTGGAAACCGTTTACACTGAAATCAATGGAAAAAAGCTCCATTGACTTAAACAGGAATAGGATCAGGCCCATAATCCTACCAATTAAATTATTTAAAATTGAATGTTGTTAAGTGTCAAGTTATTTTGTTCTACCAGTTTTGAAAATGGAGGAGAAAAGGAATGTAAGGCAGTATCCAAAGCCCATTACCATTAACGGAAAGACTCCCATTGATTTCACTGAGTTTTGGATCAAGCTCATAAAATGCAAGAAGAGAAAGACAAACAGATAGTAAGGACTTTGCTGATTTCTGTAGACACGAGTATATTGTCCAGCTCGTGTGTAAGACTGAAATTTAACTGAAGGGATTGATGGAGGCAAAAGAATAGCATATTTTAATGGAAGAATTTCAAACAAGATTTTTTTCTTCGGGGTGCATTTTGAGATTCAGCTTAAACAGTTAAATCAAAGATAGGCTAATATGATTTTCTTTTTTCTCCCCTTTCCATAAACCTACCTTTCAGAGTCAACTAGTTAGTGTGTTTACTTTATTTCATATTAACATTCAGAACTATGATACAGAAGATTTATGACAAGTATGCAATAAGTGTAAAATTTTTAGGAGTATAAGAACAAATTGATGCATATAGATTGAACTATGCAAAATATTTTGCCATAACAAGATTAATATTGGACCAAAAGTGGTGGAACTTAATATACAGGTTGGAAGAGAAAAACTTACTATTAGTATTGCAATTTCTTGAAAGGCAAGCATGTTAATCTTTTAAGAGGTTACAATTAAAATCTAGGCATTTTCTATGGTTAAATTTCATTTTTCAGGATACATTATGTTGCTACTGTGGGGATAAGGTAGCATGGAGTTTATGTTCACGCAAAGGTCCTTTGGTATCAGCCCCCTACCATCTCTGCATCCCCAAAGCCCTTCCCTCTTGAAGGAAACAGGCTCTGAAAACCTTTACAAAATAAATTCTTTCCTGGGCTGCCTACAGGCTTTGCTGTGGGAGAGTACAACATCACTAGGTCACTGAGGTGGCGCACACAATCCCTAATGGTGAAATTCTGACTCCACTGAAGACAATGGGAGTTTTTTTTTAGTGGGGTCAGGATTGCACTCTTAAGGGTTGATAAAGACTGGTAGGTTGGTAGGTTTTACTTAGAATCAAATTCTACTCTGGATTTATACTGGGGTTACTCCATTGACTTTGGTTAATTATTCCACAGTACAACCATGTAACCAAGTTGAGTTTGTTACATGGGGTTCCAAAGGGCCTAATTGAGCTTTCTATGAGGCCTTTAGTCTGAAGATGGAAATACAGCCAGTGCACATATGTTCTCAGTCAGCGTGTTAAAATGTGTTATCTCCGTAGGTGCTGAATAACTGATGCCTGTTTGAAATGGAATTCTTTTTTTAGTAAGGCCATCCTGGGGTCAAATTCTCTCCTCAGATACAGATGATAATCTCCCACTGGCTTCAAGTCACTCAGTCAGAAGGCCTAATGGATTTAATGTTGTTATTTTATATGAAAAATGATTTGAGGTATAGGAGCCAAATTATTTTTTCCTGTGTGAAGACATTTTATATAACTCTTGCCCTTGTAGCAATTTCAACTTACATCTGGATACTTCTGCAAAGATTTGTCTTACAATAAAAAGTTTATGATGGATGATGCAATTTTGTTTACATTCTTATGAAAATTTGCTCTCAGTAGGTGAAAAATCTGCAGTGAATGCTCTGTATATGATTCCACTATGTGCTTACTATATTGCAAACAGATATGCAATTTGTTTATTTTATCTTTCCTTTAGTGCATGGATCCTCTCTCTCCTTGGTGTCCAGTACATCATCTATTTATTCAACGGTGAGTATCGTGCAATGTAAACCTTCAGCAGGAGCCTGCTGAGAAACGTAATATTAAATATTATTTTGCAGTTGTACAACTTTTTTAGTAAAACAAATTAATTGATTGGACCAAGTGCGCTAATTGCTTTAGCCATGTAAAGAGGATGGCTCTTTGCATGTAAACATAAATAATGTATGCTACCTATGTAAGGTATATTTTATGTTCCCAAAAAGGTGTTAATGGATATTTATCACAATACTCATGTTAGCCTGTTAGACCCTGATGACCCAGAAGCAGGAGTTAGTCTCTTGAATCAGTGATCCACAACCGTTCTAAGGAGGTCTTGATACAAAGGACCATAATGGATAGTCCTGGTCTTTTGTGCCAACACCACCCACATTCATTCAATAGATAAAGCCATTTCAGTCTGATAGTTTAGTGATCTGCTAATTAAGAATTCTCTAAGTAGGTCTTAATGCAATGGATTTAATCATTGCAAAGGAGCCATTACTTCTCATTTTGCCAAGAATTTTTGTATTAAAAGTCTTAATTGCATAGTCTCTTAATAATCTGACATTGCAAGAAGATTTAGTGGTATTTTGGGACAAATAATATAATTATAGTGTTTTTTAAAAAGTGTATTATATTATTTTCTTTTAATACTTTCACAAAAGCATCTTACTTCAGAATATGTAACATTAAAGGTTACTAAAGGAAAATATATCTGAAACTCTGAACTGGCACTCTGGTCTTTTAAAAACAATGGACAACAATGGAATCAGGGCATTGTGTTAATAGAGGATGACCTTACAAATTGGTATGAAAGTATGATACAACCACACAACTACCATGCATCCATATTTGAAACAATGCTATACTTAATAACGTTATCTTTAAGGGCATGGTCCTGCAATTTTTATTCAGGCAAGTAGTTCTTTTCAAGTCAGTGATACTAACTGCATGAAAGAGTTGCAGGATCAGAACCTATTACCTTTGGTTAAAAAAAAAATCACCTTAGACTGTAATCCAATTACATGAAATTAAAATTCACAAATGACTAGATTGTAGAGCTCCTACTCAAATTGGTGAACATTTATTCATATAATTAATCCCATTGAAAACAAGAACACTACATAAGTAAGTGCTCACTATGTGAATAAGCCCTCCACCTTCTCTTCCAAAAATAATTATGGTCACAATGAATGGTGCATGTAAATGTAGGATGTATTTAAAGTATATTATTCTAAACACTGAATATAATAGGCTTTGGGGGGAATTAGGATATTAAAAGTTTTAGAGTATCAGGATTACTGCTAGTAAATTTAATTTCAAACTAAACAGAGCCAAACATGTTCAGAAATACAGAACTAAGATTATTGATTTAGATTGATATAATGTCAAAGTTTTTAATGGTGAATATGGTGGTACTCAGTGGAATTATTCATGTGAATAAAGTTGCCTGCAAACACCTATATATGCTGAATCAATAAGTAATAAATAAGGACTCCTATTTTGAGTTTTACTTGTAAAAAAATTTGACCTATGCTAGTAATGAACTATTGTAAGTTCCTCATATGTTTTTTCCTGATTTTTTTTGTTGCAGCCTGAAGAAAAATGTCAGTCAGAGGTAAGGAGCAATATGGGTTTTGTAAACATAAACTTTCAATCTAGACACTTTGCATGAGTGTTTTACACCTCTAATTTGGTAGATTACGGTACAATAAACTAATCTTTTAAATACAATATTTAGATTCGCAAGCTACGAAGGGAGTTGGATGCATCCCAGGAGAAGGTGTCAGCTCTAACAACTCAGTTGACTGCTAATGTGAGTACAATTCAGAAAAATCGAGGCTGATAGATAAATTATGTAGTGCACAAATCACCATCCCAGTTTTCCTAATTAGCAAAGAGATCACTAGTCTATAATAATCAATTCAGGTCACATATTTGTGTTAAAAATAAATATATGCATTTTGGGTGGGTCAATCTGAAAACAAAAAGCTGTCTATTCTAGTGTTCAATTGATTATTTAAAAAAAAACATTAAATACAGTTATACTGATTTGGCTATTCCTTTTGTATATGTACAGCATGGAGGTACATAGGTTTGGTTAATGCTGAAAGAGATTCTTTGAAGACTCAGTTCTCATCATAAAAGTGGGTCTTACATTCACATATAGGTGTCAAAGGGGTCATAAGAGACAGATGTGAATTACAGTGGGTGCCCATGAGAAATGGGAAACCTGATTTAAATGCATTATGTTTTCCCATAGCGTACAAACCATGCAACAGTGTGGGTTGATGGCAAGGGTAGACAAAACTGACACACAAAATGGACCCTGAGAACCAGTTTATGACAGGGTCTAAGAAGCATAATGCATCTGATTCAAATCAGAGTGTGCTGTGTTTTCACTTGTTTGCCTTGAGGAATATTCACTACCATGGAATAACTATCTTTGCATGCTGTTTGGAACAAAGGATTGAAAACCAAGGACACATTGGGGTTTTAATCCCCATTAAGTCAACACTGTGTAATCACAGGTGGCTGAAATCCTGGTTAAAAAAAAAACAGAAGCTCACTGGAGAAATAAGTGATTCCAATGTAAATAAGACAAAAATGAATAGTGACCATTTAAAAACCATTTACTATTTGTATTCTAGGATTATGGGATGGGTAGATGTGAGAACTCACAGTTACCAAAGCGGAAATCGTGGCCATTAGCTCTTGAATGAGTGGTAATAGCAAATATATCAACATGAAGAATGAGTTTGACCTGAGTGATACTATCCTTCACAAAGTGGAAATCAGAACTAGAGCTAATGTATATCAGTGTGTTGGCCATACACACTTGAAAAATACAAAAGGGAAGCCAACTGAATTGTTAGCATATAGGTTAAGGAAAGAAAATTAAGGCTACATTCAGTTCTTTGCCACATTCCAGGAGCAAAAAAACAAAACAAACCCAAAAATGAAAGTTGTTAACTTTGCCCTGCAGATGCAAATACCTGACTACATCAAATGATTTCATGCAAACCACCTCATTTGTATCTAATATCTTTTTAAATTAATCTTAATATGTAATGTATACAGAAAAGTGGGCTTTGCTTTCTTAAATGTAGGCCAGTTCTTTTACAGAGTTTTCTTAAGTTTGTTTTTTTGCTGACAGACTATTCTTGAATTACTCCAGCTTCTGCTCCTTACAACAAATTACGCAACTGTTCATGTAAGCTAGGCTCCATTTTGCACTCAAGGGGCTGCTCTGCCTACTGATTTGGAAGAGTAACCTCTTCAGACTGTAGAGAAGAAATGTTCTCTCTAGGGCAGCAATTACTTCCCTTCTTTATCTATATTAAGAAGCCATTCAGCATCCCTGCCGTTATTCCTCCTTCAAGGAGGAGGAACTGCTCTTTCCTGAAACTTCTAGTCTCAAAATATTTTTGCCTGGTGCTTATGGTGCCATTGTCTGAACAGATTGCCCTCCATGTTGACACTCCATTTGCTTTTTGTAAAATTAGCAACATTTATACTTTCTTTTTTCCATTTCATTTTCTCCAGAGTGAATTTAGCACTGCTGTAACGTGCTAAGGCCCTGACAGCCCTGAGTACTGAAGTCCCTTATTTGTCCACAAAACAGGTGCAGCTGAGTCACTGGCAGTACAGCCTTCCCCAGACTGTCCTGCCAGTGTGCCCCAGCCTGAACCTGGGGTGAACCACCTTTCTGCAAAAGGTTACTTTATTTCCTGTGGCCACTTTGCTGAGACTATCATCATGGGTGTTTGTTGTGGTGATAATTTTGTGGAAAGGGCTTGTTTTCACTAAAAAGTGAACCAAGACCCACCAACCTATTTCCTATAGCCCACTGATAGGGTTGCCAGTTTGGGTTGGACATATTCCTGGAGGTTTCATCACATGACATAATCTTTAATTAAAGATTAAAATTTAATTCCTGGAGACTCCAGGACAATCCTGGAGGGTTGGCAACCCTACTCACTGAACAATTACTAGATAGTAACAACTTGTGGTCACTTTAAATGGTTTCAAAAGGGCAACTGAAAATTGAAAGGCTCTGTATCATTTACTTATCCCTTGATCCATGCAGTCCCATTCACCATATTTTTTTCACTTTCTCAAAGATTTTAAATGATATTCCTCATTGTTACTGAACAGCATCCCCCCACACCCCAAAAGAAATTATTCAATCCAGTGTTTTTAAAATAAACATTTTGGTTTTCCAACACATGTAGTGGGTATTTAACTTGTTTTATTTTCAGCCATTTTTCTCACAGTCTCAGCCCTGTTTATTTTCATAGGGTCTGAGGGGCATGACAGCCACATATATCCTCATGTTATTGTACTATTCATGTTTGTTTTCATTGTGAGTGTGAGAACAGTTATTTGGGATAAGTCAGCTATGTGCTGATGAAGTACAAGTCTGGAATGGCTACATGAAAGGTTTTACCATTCTGTAGATACATAGATGAGAGTGGACAGATTTAAAATATATACAATTTGTACTTGCTCAGTGTATGTAATTATTTTTGATCTGAGAATAAAATATCATTAGTTTATTTTGATTATCATCAATTGTCGTGGCAAAGGGTGGGCAAGTATGTATTCAATATTAAGTATATTAAGGGTTTGTCAGGGATATATTCTGGATTAACTTTTTGTGAGAATACACTTATTCTGGAATAAGAGTGCCTTATTCCAAATTAGCTTAATCTAAGTAAATTAAGATAATTTGTAATAAAGCACTCTTATTCCAGAGTAAGAACATCCACAGATGGAATATATTGGGAATTGTTAATCCACTTTAAATTCACAGCCTGCTTATTCTGGCATGGCACTGGGGAAATGATTCTTCTGTCTCATCAAGTTAATTCTTACTATTCCAATCTCTCTCTTCTGGTCGGAGACTGTGTATTAAATGTGATTATTTTTTCTTTGCAGATTGTGAGAATATTTAGTGTCTTATAGATCATATACTCTGTTGCTACTGCTCACTGGTGTTTTGTTTTTTTAAAGAAAAGGATCAGAGGAAGGCTCAAATCAGAATTTTGGGGCCATTCAGATACAGGTCTAAAATTCCAAACTTCATTACTCTGGCCCCTGTCATTATAATGACCTGAATAAAAAATTTACATCTGAACACCACCAAAGTTCAGGGAAGTTTTAATCAGAAACTCAAAAAATAACAAATAGTATAGAAGGAGGGTAGGTAGGGTATGGCAAGAAAGGAGAGATTTAAAAAGAAAATGTCAGGTTATTAAGGGAAATGGGTCGTGAAAAATGGACAATGAGCAAAGTGTTATGATTTTGAGGATTTTGCTTTCCTTGGGCTAAACACGGCAATTTATTAAAAATAAAAGCCTCCCGCACAGTTCAAAGTTAGAATTAAAACTGATTTAAGATGGAAACTCCATCCTGTGAGACCTAACTCCTGCAATTTATAACAAGGTGGATTATGTACCATTGTGAAGACTCCTGGGTAGAAGTGTATAACAGAAATATTTCTCTTTATTTAGCTTCAAGCAATGAGACTGGACAGGTACCTCTCAGAGAATAGGTCTTCAGTGGTTACAGCTGCCAATTCCAGACATCATCTGGACAAAGAGATGAAAACTCTCCTTTCATAATAAACTGGGGTAGATAGGAAGTGAATGTTGAATTTACAAGTTGCAGATATATGGCTGATAACCTTCATGCCTTCCCTAATTTAAAGCAGCTGTAGACTTACTGTTAGCACTTTTCTCCTCCCCGCCCCCGCAGCCCCTATAGTTTAGACTTGTACAACTTTAGAAAATACGTGTTCTTCTCAATACAGCATATAGTATTGTATTATAATATGTTGCAGTCAACATTATAATATGTTACAGAGTACTAACGACAAATATTATTATGTATGATTCTAGAGCAGCAGGATTTCCTTTGCTGTTAGAGGCGGTTGGTTATCACACTGATCACCAGTCATTTAAAATATCCTAGATAATTATTTCCTGTGTTGATAGTGCACTGAGTATTCTGTCTATATACATTGTAACAGCACTTGCATTTATGAGTCTATAAAAGTGTCATCTAGACAACTGCAGAAACTCTACAGAAATACAGAATTTCCAGTTGCCCACATGTTGGTATCTGTTCAGTCCTCTTCATACTGGCTTATCTCTACCCTCAAACCCTATATTCTCAGTACAAAACCTTGGGGAGATTCACATATTTGCATTGCAGCCATTTAAGTTTAGGGACCACAGCACTTCTCTTATCTCAAGGCAAACTGAGCTCCAATATTTTTGTTTTCCTGGTGGATGTGCAAGAAAGTGAGAATATTACAGAATTATTATTTAATTGAAGAGCAACTATTTCCAAGTCAATTTGGCAAATTTACAGCAACTTTAAACATTAGTGGTAAAATGATTTTAGCTACATGAATACCTCTAACGGAAAGTTGAGGAAAACAGTTCAAAGTTCAGTCCTTATTTGTACAGTGGAGGATTTTGCACTTCTACTTGCTTGCTTTTCAAAGCTGAAAATATGCATTTTGAAGTGATATTGGATGTCAGTAATAATGAAGGGGAAAAACAGTTGAACTTCATATGGACCCGTGTGTGAAGACCTGAAAATGAGAAAATTTGAAGGATGTTGCATCATTTTCTATTAGCATCAGTTATTTTATTTTCAAGCCTGAACTATATTTTTAATATAACGTTGCATTCCATGGAAATAGGAAAACATGAAGAAAAACTAGTCTGAACATCTGGAATTCATGCAATGATATTTAGTCAATGGCTCTTCTGATCCTCCTTTTGATGGCATCTCCATCAGCCTTAAACTTTTCTGAAGAACTCTTTAGCTCAAGGGTCGGCAACCTTTCAGAAGTGGTGTGCCGAGTCTTCATTTATTCACTCTAATTTAAAGTTCCGCGTGCCCGTAATACATTTTAATGTTTTTAGAAGGTCTTTTTCTATAAGTCTATAATATATAACGAAACTATTGTTGTATGTAAAGTAAATAAGGTTTTTAAAATGTTTAAGAAGCTTCATTTAAAATTAAATAAAAATGCAGAGCCCCCTGGACCAATGGCCAGGACCCGGGCAGTGTGAGTGCCACTGAAAATCAGCTCGCGTGCCGCCTTCGGCACCCGTGCCATAGGTTGCCTACCCCTGTTTTAGCTGAATGCAAAATGTGAGCTCTGCAATTCTCTAGTAAATTGGCAACTCCTTCACACTGGCCCGGCCTCAACCATTATCTTGCTATGCAAAAAAGACATGTTGGACCTAAACTGACTTGCAATATTCTCCCTATTCGGCAGTAGGAAAAGATTCTCAGCCTCTGTTACCAAAATCAAGCTGCAGGCTAGTAAGGTTCAATCTTGTTTTCTTAAGACACTTATATTATGAATACTGCAGATGAATTATTGACTATCCTATCTAAGGAAAGGATAATTATCCAACTCAAGTTTAATATTTGTTACTAAGCATTTCTGTGAGTTGATTAATTAGTTACTTAGCAGTGAATTGTTTTTAATTTAACTTTGTAGATTTTCTAGTAAAATATTAATAGAGATCTAAAATATTAAGCTCTGTACGGCTCTGATTTTAATATTATATATAGTTAGAATGAAGGCTTGGTAATGAACTTTTGCTTTAGACTATTTGCTTGTAAAATTCCACAGTGCCCTGTTATTTTGCTGAGTGTCTACAGGCCTATCTGGGATAAGAGTTTTTTTTAAACCCCTACACTGTTAGTTTATAAATAGATTAATAAATAATTCATGTGACAAAAGCTCTCTCTCTCGCTGTCTCTCTGGTGACTATTTCTTTTAAGGTAAGATTAGCACATCAATGTGTGATAGCGCTTTTGTAGCTTGGCTTAAAAGCAGCTGTGAAAAATGCATTTGGAATTTAGTTTTGTCTTAGAAATTGAAACTCTAACTACATTTTAACAATTTTTGAAGATAATGGCTGGTCAAGCAGAAGCCAGCAGCAGCTATATGTGTCACTAGCTTTTGCCAGCAAACTCAATCATTGCCTTCCCCTTTCAAAAGCATATAATTGTCACAGTTGTATCTATGCACTTAATATTTATGAGAAATGTGGCATAGAATCATGGAAATGTAGGTCTGCAAGGGACCTTGACAGGTCATCTATCCTGTGCTGAGGCAGGATCATGTATACCTAACGCCTCACTGACAGGATTTGTCTAACCTGTTTTTAAAATCCTCCATTGACGAGGATTCTGCTACCTTCCTTGGAAGCCTATTCCAGTATTTAACTAGTTTTAGAGTTAGAAAGTTTTTCCTAATACCTAACGTAAATCTCTCTTGCTGCAGTTTAAGCTCATTTCTTGTCCTACCTTCACCATTGCTCTTAATAACAGCCTTTAACATATTTGAAGATTATCAGGTTCCCCCTCAGTCGTCTTCTCTCAGGACTAAAAATATCCAATTTTTTTAACCCTTCCCCCTATGTCATGTTTTCTCAATCTTATTTTTGTTGCCTTCCTTTGGACACATACCAGTTTGTCAACATCTTTCTTAAAGTGTAGGGCCCAAAACTGAAAACAGTACTCTAGCTGAGGTCTCACCAGAGCTGAGTAGTGTGGAACGATTACCTCCCAATGTGACATTCCCAGGTATACTCTGGATTAATGGACAGCTGTGTCCCCTCAATTCTCCAACCTGTGGTGCCTTTTATACTGCTTTGCTGAGAGAACAACCACTCCTGGCCTTCTCTCTCTCACACACATACCCTCTGACTGACACACACACACGTGTGTCTGACGAAGTGGGTATTCACCCATGAAAGCTTATGCTCCAATACATCTGTTAGTCTTTAAGATGCCACAGGACTCTTTGTTGCTTTTTACACACACACTCGCACCCTCCAGCATGTAAATGATTTCTAGCTGAGTTATATGAGAGGTCTTAGCTAACCACTCTTGAATTATATTGCAGAGTGACACCAGCAAATTCCGAGTCCCAGACTTTTCCCTAGAAATGTGTTTTTTGTACTGCCCAGTACTTTCCTGGACAATACGAGCTTATATAAGGTCCGTCACTTCATTAATAGAAAATGATATACACAAACATTGTTATCTCAAATGAAGCTTCCTAAACATTTCAATCCCAACACACTGGCATAGATAAAACAATAAAACAAGTTTAACAACTACAGAAAGATAGATTTTAAGTGATTACAAGCAAGGAAGCATAAAAGTCAGAATTGGTTACAAAGAAATAACTAATATCTAACTTATCAAGCTAAGTGAATTCAAAGCAAAAAGGTTTCTCTCACCATATGCTTATAGCAGTCTGGCTGGATTCCTCCTCTGTCAAGACCCCTCCCCCAGTTCAATCATGCTTTCATTCTCTTTCAGATGTTGTTGATGATGTGAGTAGAGATAAGGGGAGAGAGGTGTTTGCTCATTTTTATATCTTTTTTCTCCACTTTGAGAATCATCTCCTGCTGGGATTCAGGCAACAGCCAGTCTGTGTACAAGGGAACCCCCAGCTGTTCCATTGCCAAGATGTAAATTTCTTGCTCACACCTTTCTTCCTACCAAAGAATGATCGCTTAATCAAGTGATAGTCCATATGATTGTGTTGAGACCTGGCTGAGACATCAGTTTGTCTTTTGTCTCTGGGGAACTGGTTTGAAGTTGTTTCCCCAGACTTGGAACATGTCTTATAGAGTAGAATTGTATAACTCTACATACAATGTTGCCACACATATTTTACCAGGGCAATAATGTTCAGCAGATTTGAGTTTTCAAATGATACCTCGCAATGCATACTTCATACAAAATCTATTATAGTTTTGTAAAAAGGATGAACACAAGGGTACACTGTCACATCCGGGTATTGCATGTGACCCTCCTGTTAATATACCTCAGAGTGGTATTAGTCTTTTTTGCAACTGCACCACATTCCACTGTAACCCCCAGATCCTTTTCTGCAGTACTCCGCTTAGCCAGTTATTCCCCATTTTGTAGTTGTACATTTGATTTTACCTTCCTAAGTGTGATACTTTGAACTTGTCTTTATTGAATTTCATCTCATTTATTTCAGACCAATTCTCCAATTTTTCACGGTCATTTTGAATTCTAATCCTGTGCTCCAAAGTGCTAGCAACCCCTCCCATCTTGCTGTCATCTTCACATTTTATATGCAGACTCTTCCACTGCATTATCCAAGTCACTAATGAAAATATTGAGTTGTACCAGACCCAGGACAGATACCTGCAGGACCCTACTAGATACATCCTCCCAATTTGATAATAAACCACTGATAACAACTCTTTGAATATTTGAATATGGTTTGTCAACCCGTTCTGTATCTACTTTATAGTAATTTAATCTAAACCACCTTTCCCTAGTTTGCTTACGAGAATATCATGTCAAAAGCCGTACTAAAATCAAATTATATCATGTTTGCAAACTGTTGCTATATGTGAAACATGCAAATTTTGGTCATATTTTAAAATCCTGAAACTGAAGTATTTAAAATGTTTTGTGGAGTATTTTTGAATCATTCTACTGGCTGATTTCCCAGCTGATTTTTAATGGCAATTCAGTAAAGGGAAGATGCTACTGTTTCTGATTTTACCTGACACAGAATTCATACATATTGTTTGGGATATTTCATAGAGACAACATTGGTGTGTACATCTTCAGAGCATCATCGTATGCCCTTTAGAGTTCCATCACTGCCGTTATGTACAGTTTTTATATAGCCACTTCTTTATTATTTAATTCTATTGTTTAAATAATAGGGGGGACCTCCATGTCATTGACAGAGCCCTGGAGATTCTTTCCCCCTGCATGTATTCACACCCCTCCTATTCCTCCTATTTTAATCTTTCACTCTCCCTTTTCCACCCGTAAACAAAAATAATTCACCATATCATGGCCACCACGGAGTCTTTATATCTTTTTTGTAAAAGAATTCATGAATAAAGCAAGATGATGTCATCTAATGGGATAGTGGGGGTCAAGGTTTCTGGCTTCTCTTCCCCACTCTGTCACATACTTGCTTTGTGGCTTGGAACAAGCCATTTAACCTCTTTATGCCTCAGTTGCCTCATCTGAGAAATGTCTGTAGTAATACTTAACTACCTGAGATGAGGCTTACTGTTTGTAAAATGTTTTGAGGCTCTCTGGTAAGAGGTGCTTTGGAAGTGCAAAGGTACTGAAAACTATTAGTCTATATAGAGATTGTGGTGGTAGCAATCTGCTTTTATATTGTTCCTTAATATTCAAAGGACAAAATTTAGTCCTTGAAATGTTCTTTACAAAAAAAAATAAATGATGTTCTCTCACATTTCCAACACTGGGTCTAATAGTTCTTTCCAGCTGAACAAAGCAGCAGAATAAAAGTTTCCCAGTTAGAATGAAATCCAAGCAGCTTTAAACTACTATGAAAAATATATAAAATGGACTGGACCTATTATGAGACTCAGTGTTTTTCAAAGGCATTTTATTCCCAGTTACTCTAGAACAGTTCTCACTCTGTTATCCTCTATATGGAGGATTGTATTTTCTTTTCAGAATAAATAAAATATCCAGTCCAGAACAGATTGCAATTATTTGCTGATCTATCTGTACGTTTGTGAGATTCCTGTTCCGTCCACTGATCTCATAGTGAAAAATTGTTGTAGAATATTAATCAGGGAGAACTGTAAAGAATATCTTTACTATAAGCAATATGTCTTTAGGAAACCTAAGTATTGCCATGCCAGATCAGACTAATGATCCTTCTAGCTTAGTATCCTGTCTCCAGCAATGACCAATATCAACTGCTCCAGAGGAAGAAACACTGCAGTTGGCAATTGTGGGATAATCTGCACCCCAGGAAGGGTTCCTGCTAACCTCCGGTAATTATAATCAGAGGTTGGTTTATGCCCCAAAGCTCGAGGATTTTCAAAATTGTTACCTTCTGGCATTGCTTACCCCCCCATACACAAGTCACTGCTAGAAGTTTTGTTTGTAAATGTTTTTGGCAAGAGTTGTTCCTATTTTGTCAAGCCTACTCTAACCTCTCTACTTCTCTAAGTGGTATCTAGTTAACAAACACTGGAAGATACCATATAACATTTCTTAAATACTTAAATAAGCACATACTTTTATTTGGTGGAGAGAACAGTATTCATTCTACATTGTCATTTAATTTTCAGGCTCACCTTGTGGCAGCGTTTGAGCAGAGCCTTGGAAATATGACTATTAGACTACAGAGTCTGACTATGACAGCAGAACAAAAGGCAAGTTTGAGAAACATTTGTTCAGTATGCGTATGTGTAGATGTACACATCCCAATGGGGAGGAGGACCAAGTGATTTTTAAAAATTAATTCACAGTAGCGATGTTTTTATCAAACCTGTCTTACAAACCTGCCCTGTTCTGTTCGTTCCCTTGGAAGCATCTGGAACTGGCCACTGTCCAAAGACAGGATACTGGGCTAGATGGACATTGGTCTAACCCAGTATGGCCATTCTTACGGTCTTATGAAAGAGGATAATCCTTTTATTTGTATTTTAAAATAAAAATGTGCATGTGATTCGTGGGACACAGCACAAGAATGGGAACCTGGATCTTTCCTAAGTTCTATTTCCAACTCTGACATTGTGACTTCCTTTGTAGCTTTGGGCAAATCACATAACCTTTCTGCCTCGGTTTCTGCACCTGTAAAATTGCTTGCTTACCTCATGGGGTGTTGTGAGGACTGATTAGATAATGACTGTAAGTTGCTTGGAACAAAAGAAGTGCTAATTATTGCTTTTTAGTACAGTTTGTCTTCTTCCCAACACATACATGCATATATCCAGTAAAAATACTATTAAAAATTACTGCGCTATGTACAGTCACCAATTTTTAGTGCTACTTTAATGCACAATAATTTCTCCACATTGTGGAATGACAACATCTGAACCCCTGGAAAGTAATGCTTTCAAGTTCCAGTCAATCGTACAATATACACCAAGCCTCAGCACATTTCTTATGCACTCCCAAGACCATTCGCCAAGCACCTAACCAAGACTGAAAAGAGGCTGCCTGGGAATACTTACATGGAATCTAAATGTATAGACATCTCATTGGTTTCTTTTTCATTTCAGGATTCAGAACTGAATGAGTTAAGGAGAACCATTGAACTCCTGAAAAAGCAGAATGCTGCTGCCCAAGCTGCCATTAATGGAGTAATTAACACACCTGAGCTCACCTGCAAAGGTAAAGAAACAAACTCTACTTTTAACAGCAGTGTAGCACTCCTGAGACATTAGTCCTCTTGGTAATATCTGATGCAATTTACCTTGCCAGAGACTGGCTTTGTATATATCATCAACTGTATTTGCTCCTGCTTTGATGTAACATGGAGATGTATACATTTGTATCTCAGTAGAGTCCTATGATTTTCATTGGTCCCTTCTATTTAAATAAACTGTTATCAGGCTCTCCTGTGCTGTCTAATAAGCAGTTTAACAAAACTTTGCTATCTGCAGTTGCTATATTGCTCAAATTCACTGTAAGCATTTCATAATTCTCATCTCTGCACAGCAGCACAATAAAGGAACAGAATCCCCCTTCTGAGAGTTGCAGATACTGTGAAATCTCTAAGTAATTACCTGATTCTTTTTTTAAATATTTTTTTTCCAGTGCAAAGCAAGGGCCTGATCCTGCAAAGTTTCCCTCACATTACTTGTCTCACTGACTTAAATTGGGACTATTTGCATGAGGAAACATTTGCAGGCTCATATGTGAAATATTAATTGCACCACGAGAAACAAGGAATATTGCTGTGAACTATGCAATGCATCATTTTGTGCAAGTGATTCTAAATGCGCTTAATTCCTGAAACATTTTTGTCGGGATGAGTGACCAGTGGAGATATTGAAATGTCTCCAGTAAATTTGACTATGTTGCTGTTAACATTCAGGTACTGGGACTGCCCAACCTGCTGACCTGCGAATCAGAAGGCAACACTCTTCAGATAGTGTCTCTAGTATTAACAGTGCTACTAGTCACTCCAGCGTGGGAAGCAACATCGAGAGTGATTCAAAGAAAAAGAAGAGGAAGAACTGGGTGAGTGTACTTCAGGAGATTGTGTGAAATTAATATAAAATTATCCTATGAACATCCAGGTTGAAATTCACCCTTGTGCATCAGGTCAGCACAAGGACTATGCACCACTTAACTCAACCCTAAGCCCTATTTTGAAGACATAAGTGAATCTTAAGTGATTCCTATGCTTGTGCTGGCCCTCGGCATGGAAAAGAATGGTATCTTCACTAGCCAAAAAGCCAGTCATAAAACCTGTAGTTGTAGTATTTCTCAAAGACTAGTCCTAGCTAAGAGACATACATAGTCTAGTCTATTAGTGTAAAACATTAGAGAAAACTCCAAGTACATACATTAAATGAAACAAATTCACAATGAAGAAAGATTAAGCCTATTAGCTCATATTGCCTTCCTCTTCTGAGTGCATTCATTCCATTTTAACTTGGGCTGTGTTCTGAATGCTACCATGACATTTTTAAATCAAATAAAACAGTTTTTCAAGTTCTCTTGTGATAGAAGTTTCTTCCAAAAGGTTTCAAAATAATCATCTTTCACTTTCCACTTCTCTTTCTTTGCTCATCATGTGTTCTATACAAGGTACCATGCACTGGAGGAAAGGTACACAGTATTAAACTCCATTTTTAATTAGACCATTGCTGCTGTAGTAACATTAGCTTTGTTTTTGTTTGGACTAAAATACTTAGTTCTCGTAATGTAGTCAACAAAGCAGTCCACACCCTCCTTCCCACTCAACGTAAATGTTCCTGGATCCTTAGCACACTGAAATTATAAATATACTGCTACACAATGTTATAGTTTGCTCTTGTGAACGTTTATTCTGAAATTATCAGTGATCCTGTTATGGTTATGTATGAAACTCCCTTTGTACCAGGAGACTGCAACATTTTACTTGAACAGAATCTCATTTTAAAGTATCTTTTCTATCTCAATGGTTTCACTTCCATATCTTAATCATAACACTTTCTCTCCCCTCCCCCCATTGTCCAAAACCTTGGGTTCAATGAAAACAGTGGCTTCTCCAAATCCTCTCAGGGTGTCTTGTGTGTTACTTGTTGGGGCACTCTGCTGGCAAGGTGGACTTTATTTCTTTCCTCCTTGTAAACAGTTAATGAGTCTTTTTCACATCCGCTATATGATCAGTAATCCCTCAGTCATGATCAATACCTCATCATATCTTTTCAGTCCTACTTTATTAGTTAATTTATGTTTCCATGGTCTAGAAGATTTCATCTCAGCACCAAGCTACATATCTCATTTGTCATTCAACTACTCTTAGTGTGGGTTAGGGGACATTTATTTATTGTGTAAAAGATGAATATATAGGGTCTTAGTGAAGTTGGGGTAAACAGGAATAGTATCTTGATTTTATCAAAGGAGCACATTATAGCAGAATGAAGAATGGATATAAAATTAATTCTTTATTTATAAACTGGACATAAGTTGCACCCAGTGAATGTAGAATGCTTATTTCACAAATATTTGTGAGGTCTTTTCTAAACTCAGAATGTCTAATTACATAGTGAAACATTACCTTCAGGCTAAAATAAAGGTACTTCAGAGACATGTTGCCACTGAAAAATTAGTGCAATTTAAAAAAATCTTATTCACCTATAAAACATGTGAGTTACACTTTTGTAATGAACTGAGATCTCAGGGACCCACCAGTTTAGCCATAATCATGCTTGATTTTTCAGTTGTTTTGTAAGTCGGATTCCCATTCAAAGGACTTACTAGTTGCGGATAGGTAGAGAAGCCGAATATTTTAATCTGATGAAATATTTATCCCTTGAAGGAAGACATAATACCGGTGCCTCACCAACTCAGTTAAGAGATTACTAGCCAAGGAGAAAATAAGATTTAGGCAGTAACGAGATTCAGATCTGTGTGCCATCCCCCATGTGATGTGAAATGACCATGTGTTCGAAGGTCCCATTTTTAGAGAATATAGTTCCATGTACCCTGATTCCTGTTTAAAATTATTTCTGGTGTGTTTGTTGTTTATTGGTCATGTTTGTCTGAGATCCAAAGCTTTCCCTGTCACTGGCTTTCTCTGTTAAAACTTGTCTTTTTTCCTTCCCCCTTCCCTTTTGCTTGCGCTTCCTCTGGCAGGTCAATGAGGTAAGGAAGACCTACTTTAAACTATAAAATACAAAGCTAACCCATCCATTTACATGACTAACCCCATCAGCATCAGTAACCTTGTCTGAGCCATGTTGCTTTATAACTGCAAGTTGCAATAACATTGTTACAAAGTTTCTTGTGCTGAATGGAATTCAGTATTTGTTGTGAGGGAGACACTCTAAAAACAGGAGGCATCAACATCTAGCCCTTTCAAGAGCTTATTCTAGATTCCCTTATTAATCTTATAAAATGGCTAAGATTAATGTGAAGTATTTGTTTCCATTTTGTTGGAAAGATTTGCATGCTAGAGTTTTTACTTTGTGGCTTAATTTATTGCTTAGATGCATTCTTTATGATGTCTCTACTGTTATGGTTTTGTTGTTTCAGTTACGCAGCTCCTTCAAGCAAGCATTTGGTAAAAAGAAATCCCCCAAGTCAGCATCTTCTCATTCAGATATTGAGGAGATGACTGATTCGTCATTACCTTCATCACCAAAGCTACCACACAATGGCTCAACTGTTTCTACCCCGTTGCTCAGAGCTTCTCATTCCAATTCTCTGTAAGTGTCATTTTTATTTTTAAAAATTTCTTTAAATGAGTGGGTTGGAAATGCAACAGTAGGAAATGTACTGTAAGGAGCAGTCCTGCATTGACAGAGAAATAGGACTGGATGAGCTAACGGAATGAGGAGTGTCATATATTATTTAGTGATATTACCCCAAGATGAGATCGGAGCCCCATTTTGCCATACATATATACACATACATTCACACAGTTCTGGGTGAAATTCTGAACTCAGTGTTTTCCCACTGACTTCTGTGAAGCCAGGATTTCACCTAATGTCTGCCCTGAAGATTTCACAATCTAAGTAGATGAGGCAAACCAAAGGTGAAAGAAAGGAAGTGGTAGTAGTATTATCCCTATTTTACAGCAGGAGTACAGAGAGATTAGATGACTTGCCAGGGGAGTCACAGGAAGTCTGTGGCAGAGCTGGGAACATATATCCTGAGTCCCAATCCAGCATCTTAACCATAATACTCTATGAAGCCAAAAGACATCAACTCTCTTCTATAGAGTAATTCAATATTTTCACCGTGTAAGGGAAGTAATTGTAACCAAAGTGATCTTGGACTGCAGAACTAATTGAAACTTCTCCTCGTGCTATCAGCTGTTCCAACACAGGTTGGCATCTGGGATTTCATATTTTGTGTTAAATAAAGACAACACACATTGCTATAAGCTTCAGAGAAGAGTTTAATTTCAAAGTGGTTGAACTAGTTCAAGTAACGATAAGAATCGTTTCAAACATTTATGCCAAAAGCCCAATTCTCCACTCTGTCATTTGACTCGCTACGGGACCTTGGGCAAACCACATAATCTCTCTCTGCTTCAGTTTGACAATTTGTAAAATGAGGTTAATGGTCCCTCCTTCAGAGAGGTGTTTTGAGAATAAATTAATGTTTATAAAGTGCTGAGAGAACCTTGTAAAGCTGTTTTATAATTACAGTGCATCAGTAACTTCTTCACTTTGATTTGGATCAGTAGAAATAGAGATACCATCTAGCTGAAATCAGGAAGCATTGAAAATATTGTAAGAGATCCTGTCTCATGAGACTTCCAGATTGATTTCAGATCAAATACTTTTGAATAGTATCCAAACTTGAAGTTTCCCATCATTTGTTTCCATGTAAGGAGGTATGATTCAAGAGAACAATGGCAATAAGATGTTGCTAGCATTAAATAATCCCCCCACCACATTTAAAGGTCATGGTTCTTCTACCTCTTAATTGCATCATCATCACTTTCAAGCAACCGCAGCCCATAATGCTATGGAATAGGCAAAGCTTAAAGCCAGCTTTTAATGTTGAAATTCATCATATCTTTTTTGATTATATCTGTCATCAATCAAAATACGCTGTGAATATGGCTAGTCTTGACAAGGATCTGGAGAGCCAATGGGCTAAAGATGAATTGAGAAAAGGTCAAATACTTCATCTGTGGGGAGGGCACCAGTATGAGTGAGGTATACATGTTTTGGTTTATTTGTTTTCTGATGGGAAGGAAAACTTTGCTCATTACTTAGGAATTTAGGCAGAGACATTTTAAACTGAAACCTCCCTGAAAACATACAGGTCTGGTGCTGATCTTCCTATGTACAAACTCGTGCACCTGAACATCAGCTTCAATCTGCTTAATCGCTTTGCATTGAGTAAAAGGCTCAGGCAGAGTGAAAGAGAAGGGCTAGCAGAGTGAAGAGGCAGCATGGCAATCTTCCAGAAAATGTATGTGCGGAAAGGCTGTTCACCCAGAGTCTTGGGGGAGAAAAACAAAAATGCCATCAAAATAAACTTTTACGCGTGAGTGGTTTAAAGCGAGCAGGAATTTATCATGTCTGAATAGGTGTAGGGTTCCGAAGCCCTCCAGAATCATGCAGGGAAGCCCAGCTGTGCACACCTGTTGAGCTTTAAATCTTTCTGTAAACTCATCAATCTCCAAGTGACTGCTGCTACTCTCTGTACTTCCTTAATTTATTTGGATTTTTTGCATTTAAAAGATTTCCTGCATGACGACTACTTTGAAAGAAATACTAATGTTATCCAAGGATCGGTAATGGCCAGAATTTAGTTTCATGTGCTAATCTTATTACCCTCAAAGAACAATTCCTGTGCTGGTAGAGACAGTTTCTGATGTTTCAGAGTCATAGGTTCATAGAGTCATAGATCCCAAGACCAGAAGGGACCATTAGATCATCTTGTCTGACCTCCTGTATAACACAGGCCATAGAACTTGCCCAAAATAATTCCTAGCACATCTCTTTAAAAAAAAAAATTAATCTTGAATTTAAAATTGTCGGTGATGCAGAATCCACCACGACACTTGGTAAATTGTTCCAGTGGTTAATTACTTTCACTGCTAAAAATGTATTTCCAGTCTGAATTTGTCTAGTTTTCACTTCCGGCCATTGGGTTGTTTATACCTTTCTCTGCTAGACTGAAGGGTCCATTATTAAATATTTGTTTCCTGTATAGATACTTATAAACTGTAGTCAAGTCATCCCCCTTAACCTCTTTGTTAAGCTAAATAGATTGAGCTTTTTGAGTCTATCACTATAAGGCATGTTTTCTAATCCTTGAATCATTCTTGTGAACCCTCTCCAGTTTATCAACATAAAGGTCAGCAGATACGGGGCTGGGTGGGCCCATGGGAAGCTGGGGGAGGGAATTTAATCCCCCTGGTACCTCCAGTGGAGAATGACTCAGGACAACAGGTTCACTCCAAAAAAGAAGGGGGGGCAGCATTTAAAATATATGGGGAACGCCTCCAAACCTAAGTGGATTTTTTTCAAATCAGTACTTGGTAATTACATGAGAAATGGTAAAAACTAAAATTTGATATCAGTGTTCAGTGATTAAAAAGAAAAGGGTACGAATATGAGATCCATTGTCACAAATTAGAGGAAAGTAGAAAAGGTTGAGGGATTTTATAGCCATAGTTGATACATATAAAAAGGTAAAATTTGAGTGTATTTTATATCCGTATATGATAATTAGAGAGAAAAATAGCAAAATCTGCAAGGATTTTATATCAATCAGTATTCAAGAATTGGAGAAAAGGGCATTTTAATGTTAATATCAGATAACACTGGTCTACAATTTTTGAGAAGTCGTCTGCCTCAGAGATAAAATGTGCTATTTATTATGTATTTTGATGTGCTGAATTCAAATATGACAATTAAAACAACTGATTGGCTACTGTTTCTAAGATATTTAAGTTTTTACATTTTATGTCTATGTATATTGTGTAGATAGTAGAGTTTTAATCATAAATTGTAAACCTAGGTCTTTTCATGTGTTTATGGTTGCTTTACATGATAATATTTCACCTGTCCTGTTTATGTAACACTTTAAAAATCAGCAAAAGGGTTATATAAATAAAATTGATATAAATAAAATATGAAACAAAAGGCAAAAAACTATTATGTACATAGTTTAGTCCTATTCAGTGTCTACTCGGCGCTTCTTGGCTTGTCTCTTGTATTCATTAAATGGAGCATCTCTTGTCACTGTCCAGCAATAGTCTGCAAGCATTGATGGGCTCCATTTGCCCTGATAGCGTTTCTCCATTGTTGCAATGTCCTGGTGAAATCGCTCGCCGTGCTCGTCACTCACTGCTCTGCAGTTCGGTGGAAAAAAATCTAGATGAGAGTGCAAAAAATGTATCTTTAGTGACATGTTGCAACCAAGGCTTTTGTATGCCTTGAGGAGGTTTTCCACCAACAACCTGTAGTTGTCTGCCTTGTTGTTTTCGAGAAAATTTATTGCCACTAACTGGAAGGCTTTCCATGCTGTCTTTTCCTTGCCACGCAGTGCATGGTCAAATGCATCATCTCGAAGAAGTTCACGAATCTGAGGACCAACAAGACACCTTCCTTTATCTTAGCTTCACTTAACCTTGGAAATTTTCCACGGAGGTACTTGAAAGCTGCTTGTGTTTTGTCAATGGCCTTGACAAAGTTCTTCATCAGACCCAGCTTGATGTGTAAGGGTGGTAACAAAATCTTCCTTGATTCAACAAGTGGTGGATGCTGAACACTTTTCCTCCCAGGCTCCAATGACTGTCGGAGTGGCCAATCTTTCTTGATGTAGTGGGAATCTCTTGCACGACTATCCCATTCGCAGAGAAAACAGCAGTACTTTGTGTATCCAGTCTACAGACCAAGCAAGAGAGCATCAACCTTCAAATCGCCACAAAGCTGCCACTGATGTTGGTCATAGTTTATGCACCTCAAAAGTTGTTTCATGTTGTCATAAGTTTCCTTCATATGGACTGCATGACCAACTGGAATTGATGGCAAAACATTGCCATTATGCAGTAAAACAGCTTTAAGACTCGTCTTCGATGAATCAATGAACAGTCTCCATTCATCTGGATCATGAACGATGTTGAGGGCTGCCATCACACCATCGATGTGGTTGCAGGCTACAAGATCACCTTCCATGAAGAAGAATGGGACAAGATCCTTTTGACGGTCATGGAACATGGAAACCCTAACATCACCTGCCAGGAGATTCCACTGCTGTAGTCTGGAGCCCAACAGCTCTGCATTACTCTTGGGTAGTTCCAAATCCCTGACAAAGTCATTCAGTTCACCTTGTGTTATGAGGTGTGGTTCAGAGGAGGAGGATGGGAGAAAATGTGGGTCCTGTGACATTGATGGTTCAGGACCAGAAGTTTCATCCTCTTCCTCTTCCTCGTCTGACTCAAGTGAGAATGATTCTGGTGCATCAGGAACCGGCAGTCCTTCTCCGTGGGGTACTGGGCATATAGCTGATGGAATGTTTGGATAATGCACAGTCCACTTTTTCTTCTTTGACACACCTTTCCCAACTGGAGGCACCATGCAGAAGTAACAATTGCTGGTATGAGCTGTTGGCTCTCTCCAAATCATTGGCACTGCAAAAGGCATAGATTTCCTTTTCCTGTTCAACCACTGGCGAAGATTTGTTGCACAAGTGTTGCAGCATATGTGTGGTCCTGATCTCCAATTTTGCAGCCAAAATAAAGGTGATAGACTTTCTTAACCATAGTGGTTATACTGCGCTTTTGTGATGCAAAAGTCACTTCACCACAAACATAGCAGAAGTTATCTGCACTGTTCACACAAGTACGAGGCATCTCTGCTCACTTTGGCTAAACAGAAATGTGTCCCTTTGCAAAATCAAACACTGACAAATAAGAGAGCACGACACTGTATGATTTCTAGAGCTGATATAGGGCAATTTGTTCAGCAGAGTGATGTAAGCTTCGTTATGATTGCATCATCCATGACTTCTAGGAATAACATGATGCAATTCATATCGTGTATGACGCAATACCAATTTCAGATTGCATCATTCATTGTTTTGCCTAAAAAGCAAGTACTGTCCAAACCCAGTCATAGATTTATTCATAGATCCAGTCAAAGATGTATTTTAGTCATTTCTGGTTTAAATTGAGATCCCTTCCCTTTATAACTCACTTATCCTTCGCCATTCCCAAGTCAAGGGTCGTATATACTGACCCAATAGCATATCTTGAAAACTAGAGCCAATCAACAATTTTAAGCATCATTTTCGTTCTCAGTGACCCAGAATTAGTAAAGTTTGACTACATTTATTTCAGAAGCATTTTGACTGTAGAGCAGTGTAATTAGATGAGAAAATCTCCAGGGATAACAAATCAGACATAGATAACTAGAGAGACAATGGGGCAAAATTTTGCAGGAATTTTATATCAGTATTTTAGAATTGAGGAGAAAGTGGGGCAAAAACTTCTATGTAGAACTTTATCTATGTCATCATTGGTGCTGTAAGCAGCAACTGATTTTTCTCCATCAAGCACATCTTGCTGAATCAGGGAAAATTGTTTTTGCTTTATTAATTAAATACTCTGAAACAGCATTTGAAAGCAATGCTCCCAAACTCTCTGGTTAACTGACTGTTTTACAACCTTTCCCAGTATTTCTGAATGTACTGACAGTGAAGCTGAAACAGTCATGCAGTTACGCAACGAGCTAAGAGACAAAGAGATGAAACTGACTGATATTCGTCTGGAGGCCCTTAGCTCTGCCCACCAGCTAGACCAGCTTCGGGAGGCTATGAACAGGATGCAGGTAGGAATGGAACAAAAACCAAAAAAATTAAAATTTGCCTTTATCTGTTAAGGACTGAACAGTCCACCACACTACATAATTTCAGAGGATGTGTAAAATCAAGGTCCACTGACGCCTCATGGCCATTGAAGGTCCCACGGCTCTTCTCACCAATGTAGACATGGTAACCCACACCTCTGGCATTACACTTTCAATCTTACAAGCTACTTGTTTAAAGAAATCACTTCATCCACCACCAGTGGTCATTTAGCCAGTTGCCATGCTCTACCCAGGGGTGACTGCATGTCAATGGGGATGGGGAAGTGATGTGTAGTGTGCCTTGGGAAACTTTTATCAGAATGTAAAGGATTTTCATTGGACGAACTTGCAAAAGCCTTACACTTAATGGCATTTCTCTTTCTGTCTGTATATAACACAATAATGTTTGAATGCTGCATCCAATCAATTGAAACATTTCAGGGAATATTCTAGGCATCAGTGGCCAGAATGCTGTTGATTTGGAGGAACATTGAAAATTCAAAAGAATGAGATGAGGGACAGTATTTCTGAGTTGAATGTGAGGCCTTTGCAAGCTCAGCGAACTAGGGTGGTAGGGCTAAGGAGAAATGGTCGGTACAAGGGGAAATGGGAACGTGTACACAGACCCTGACATGGTGAGGAGGATGTAGGACCCCTGGAAATGGAGGGAGGAGTAGGGGGAGGACCCCTAGAACTGGGGGGCACACAGCACCCAGTATAGGGGAGATTGGGGAACCCTGAAATCGGAGATAGGAAATGGGAGACACACAGAATCCCTGGTCTGGGGTAGACTGTGGGATCCTGGTATGGTAGAGGGGTGAATGCACACAAAGCCCCCAGCATGTGGGAGAATGTCAATAGCGTGAAAAGGGATACAAGAACCTCTGGCAGGAAGGGGAGATTGAAGAACCATGGTACAGGTGTAAGGGGGAATTGGGACACATGCTGAGCCTCTGCCTTGAAAAGAGAGAAGGGGGAACCCAGAAAGGAGAGGAGGGGAAATGGAGCGGCGCACACAACCCCTGGCAGGGAGAGAGATTTCAGGGAATCCCAGGAATATCCCTCCCAGGGATGGGAGGATGGCACACAAGGAGCTTGTGGGATGGAATGGAGGAACACAAGGAGCCCCTGGTGTGTGCGTACATTTGGCCTACAGTCACTACCAAGTGCGTGCCCCTTAGACTTCTTTGTATGCAGGTTTTTCAAAGGGATTTTGAAAAGTGCATCTTATTAAACAACTGGAGTTTATTCTTTAGATACATTAGTTAGTTTCTTGAAATGTATACTTGCAGCCACTCATAAATGAATTGAGGTAGCATGTGCCTCTTGTCTACTGACTTTTCTTTTCAAGAGCGAGATTGAGAAGTTAAAAGCAGAAAATGACCGGTTGAAGTCTGAAAACCATGGCAGCTGTAGCAGGGCTCAGTCTCAGGTTTCCATTTCATCCTCGCCAAGACAGTCCATGGGTCTCTCTCAGCACAGCCTGAACCTCACAGAGTCTACCAGCCTCGGTGAGCATACTGTGAAAGGCAATGGGCAAGTTTTATCCTGTAGTTGGAATGTTCACTTTAGTTAGCCGTGAGAAACAAAAGAATAAGGTTTATTAATGGCTATGGTGTGGATACGTGTCAGCCACTGGGATAAACCCTTCTATTAGAATGTTGTCATAGTTCTGCTACACGCTAAAACCTAGCTTTCCAATTATGACCTCAGCTACACGGAATCATGTTCAGAGCCATTTAATTGTGTACATTTGCGAACATTATATTTTGTAGGAAGGAAAATATGGGGTAACTGATGGTAATTTTCTGTGACTTTCCCTTTTTGAGAATCATAAGCAGACCTGGGAGGGATGTCACTAACAATATTCTCACGTTATGCCTCTATGCACGTGAGGCCTAAGCTGTGTTCTGTCACAGTGTAACAAAAATATTGGTGTAATGCTCTTCATTGCTGTCATTGTAAAACTAAGAGACTGTTGATGTTTGCCATTCACAGACATGCTATTAGATGACCCTGGTGATGGCTGTGCCCGGAAGGAAGGAGGCAGGCATGTTAAAATAGTTGTTAACTTTCAGGATGAAATTAAATGGAAGGAGGTGAGTTGTGTTCTATATTAGGCCTCTACACCGTCTCCTCAGCTTTGAAATGTAACTGGGTTGGACAGGACTTGATCCTGAACTCCTGTCTTTACTGCTTGGAATTTGTTTTGCATTTTTTAATTTTTTTTTGCAAATATTTAAAAAAAATTTTTTTAGCAGTTCTCCTGTTCTCATGCTAATTTAGCATTCAAATCATTGTGTTGAGATAGGCAGTAAGAAGAGTGGCCTGCCTCATAGCAAAACTAATGGATCCAGTCTGAGGAGACCCAAAGTTTGTCATTCCAGCCCAAATTGTCTACATTTAAATCAGGGTCACATTTTGAAACTGTTCCAGGCTTAAACACCCCTATCCCTTGACCTCCAAACACACCTGGTTAATTTTAAACAGATTAAACAACACACACATTTCAAGTCTTGTGCCTTGCAGTCCTCTTAATAAACATGTAGTGCATGTGTAAATCTGCTAAATTGCATTTACAGAGCACCAATCAAACCAAATCATTGAGTAGCTGTTCCTTAATAAACACCTATTTGAGGAATCGTTTGTGTCACTCACACATGCATGTATTAAATAGGGTGACATAAGATAAATCAAATAATTGGAGATGCAACTGAGTCAACAGATCTGCTTTCCATTAAATGCCAAATGTACTTGAATAAATTCTGTGGGGAAATTAATTCACCAAGGATGCACCCATGTATAAGCAAATTAACTATAAAAATGATTTGTTTAATTCTATTTGACTAGACCTGTGTTCATGATCAGAAAAGTAATTACATAGAAATGGTATCTTAGTACACTGATGTGTCTTGGAGTCATATCTGTTATTTTTAATGACAACAACTATTTTTTCTTCTGTTAGCAGTGCAGATCCCATACAGCTGTTGCAAAACAAGTTGGTTTCTGTTGTTTCTATTCTCCCTTAGACAATCATGAACAAAATTGTCAGCTAAATTCTCTTAGTATAATCTTTATTGCCAACAGATACAAAGAATCTAACTTGATTTTCAGATCCCTGGTGGAGTTTTCAGAAACGGGGAGGGGGAAACTTTTTTTACCTGTAAATTGAGCATATTTGATCTGGAAGTTATTGAGAAAATAAATATGGTACCACAATCTCAGTTTCTGATTATAATGGCTATAATTTTCTTCTTCTTGCTAAGCTCTACTGCCTGATATTTAAAACTTCTGGTGGATTGAATTTTAAGTGCCCTTTATATTAATAACCATTATTTTAATTAAAACAACAAGGAGTCTGGTGGCACCTTAAAGACTAACAGATTATTTTAATTGTGCATTTAACATTGCAAAGACTATTCAGTAGAATAGGGAGGATTTTGGTATGGTTTTCAAAATTTACCTTATGTTGTTATAAAGTAGAGACCAACTGTGGTAGAGACAAACCAGGATTTTAAACAAATCATTTACTTTGGACAGTCTCACATCATTAGCTTTCTTTTCATTTTAATTAATATGTTTGTATGTATTAGGATTCCAGGCCCCGCCTCTTCCTCATTGGCTGCATTGGAGTCAGTGGCAAGACAAAATGGGATGTACTGGATGGGGTTGTTAGACGGTTGTTTAAGGTAAACAGTGACAATTTACTGTGTATTTGAATCTTCCCACTCAGTAATAAATGTTTTCATAGTTAACAGTATATCTAACTACAATATCTTGTGGCCCTCCATGGAGACTTGGATTTGCATATTGGTCTGAATGCAAGCTTGGCTCCAGGGAGCACTGAATTCTAATCTTGGCTCAGACAGACATGCTGTATGACTTTGGGCAATTCAATTAACCTCTTTCTACCTCAACTTCCTTGTTTGTAAAGTAGAGATAACAGTTACCATCCTGCTTCAGAGGGATGCTGTGAGGATTAATTAGATAATGTTTGTATAGCACTTTGAAAATGCAAAGCACTACCTAAGTGTTGTTATTGTGTGTTGTGTTGTGACATAGAACCTTCAGGGGAAGTAGATTTTAGAAGTTATTTTTTCACCCCAGGAATATATCATTCATGTTGATCCAGTGAGTCAGCTAGGATTGAATTCAGACAGCGTTTTGGGATACAACATTGGGGAAATCAAACGCACAAATAGTGCCGAGACACCTGAACTGCTGCCCTGTGGCTATCTGGTTGGCGAAAACAACACCATCTCAGTTACTATCAAAGGTAATTATACTTGATCCATCCATTGTAGGTCTCAGTAATTATATCTGATAACGCCCATGGTTTTAGGAAGCTCGGAGAATCTGAGAAGTTTTATTACATTTCTTTTTCCCTGTCTCTTGCTTTAACCCACCTGTACCTTACTTCTTCAGTGACATTTGTTAATTTAAGCATTAGACTCTGAAGAGTTTTAGGACATTGGGCCTGTACCCAAATTCAGTATCACTGTATCTTCTTAGTCCTGTAGTAGTAGTAATAACAATTGCACTTGCAGCAGATTTCATCCTGGATTCGGAATGCACCTTGGGCCAGACTCTGATACCCTTACTCCTATTGGTTAGCACCTTTCTCCACCAGGGCCCATCGACTTCAGTAAAGGTCCCTCGTTGGGTCACAGGTAGAACCAAGAAAAGATCCCAGGATTCATGGTTTGAACTCTGTTGCGTTTGTTCTTTCCTTCCTTCTTTCTTTAATTGGCCGAGGGGGAGAGGGGGGAATCTTCTATATTTCTTTTGGCGACTCATTCTGTCCCCTCCCTCTCTTCAGATCTGTGCCATAATCAACTTCCTTCCAGCTGAGGTGAACCATATGGGAGTCCCTTTATTGGCTGACAGTGCTGCTCATTTAATCAACCAGAGGTGCTGTTAAGCAACAGAAAATGTTCTCTTCCTACCACATAAAGGGCTGAACAGGCTTGCTGTCATGAAAAAGAGGGACCCAGGAATGGAATCAATTTCTCTTTCATGGCCCTACACAGCAGCAGTACCATTAAGTTACCACCACAGCCTCACCTGTGTAATTTAGCGCTGGTGTGCAAAGTACGCTTGAACATAGTACTGTTTGAAACAGTACTTTGTTAAAGTGCACCAGCAGAGTCTACATGGGCCAATGAATATGCAACACATTAGTGCACTTGAGAAATCACATGCTTGTGAAGCATATCATCCCACAGAATAGACAAGCCCTTAGTGTTAATATTAGCTGTAAAGTAGGAAAAACATAATCACAAAAGTACTGAAACATTTCAGTTTATTCAGGTTTATCCAAGAACCAAGACATTCTTCTAAAAGCCCCACAGTACAATTTGAATGAAAATGTTGCTTGAAAACTTGTCATACTAAATAAGCTATATATTCAACTTGTAATATCTTTACTTGTTCTTTGTAGACTCATTTATGATATACTTACATTTTTATTTTAAAAATTCTATTTTAATCAATTTGTGGGAAGCCAGTAATTCATTTATACCTTCCAGATATAGAGCTGTGCATACAAATGTTTGATCTTGTAAGTAATCAGTCAGGTGCTAACAATTCTCTCAGCCGTTGATGTGCTAACATTCCCTTCCTTCAGTTTATTTTTAAGCTTTGTGTGCTTGCCCTGAGCCAGTTCTGCCTAAAGTGACTGCTGACATTGCACAAATGCTCCTGTATGGAAATTGTTATGCCTGAAGCTGTGTCTATCATAATACACAGAAGGAGTTTAATTTCAAATGGTTTGGATGTTTGGTGAAGGCAGGGGGACTTGATGATAGATAGGTTTGTTTTGCAGAGCAAAAATAAATGGCCAAATTCTGGGTAAATGTATCTCTTTCTGTGACTGTACTTGACAATGAAATGGCCTGTGAATAGATTTGTCTACAATAGAACTGGAAGCCAGGCTTTACCCAGCAGTTCTTGATAGACAAAATAAACTTTCACTGCTCCATGGTGGAGGAAATCTAAAGAATGACGATGGCTCATGGGCATATAGTTTATCCAGAAATTATATCTATGACCATTTCTCCAGGGCAGGACTTACGAAGCGTAGGCTGTGTTGGCTGGTCTGGGAGCTAGAGAGCCAGGAGAGGTCCCAGTAAAGACACTTTGCATTCAATATAACTAACTGATTCATGACTCTTCTCTACCACGAGAGATGCTATAGTGTAGAAAGGTGTCTTCATCTGGGGTAGGGAAGGTTCTGCTTATGATTGGTGTGGGTGGAGTCTGCAACTTCTGAGTGAAGCTTTTGGGTTGTTTCCTGGTATAACTGGCCACAGGGTCACACACAATCAGATTTTCTATTTTAGATCAGTGCTTCCTTTTACCCTTTAGCTCTAATTTAGTCTAAACTTGGCAGTTGAAATACATACATTTTTCTCAATGGGAACTGATATTTTTCCTACTCAGAGAAAAGTTTAAAAACCCTTTTTAAAAAAAAACCAAAACTTTTAGCAACTTTAGCAAAGTATGGATCCCCTGAATGATGATGATTTTCTAAATGCAGGTATCTGTGAGAACAGTTTGGACTGCCTGGTGTTTGAGTCACTGATTCCAAAGCCTATACTTCAGCGATATGTCTCTCTCTTAATGGAACATAGACGGATTATCTTGTCTGGGCCAAGTGGCACTGGAAAAACGTACCTAGCAAATCGTCTTTCTGAGTTTATGGTACTTAGAGAGGGCAGAGAGCTGGCTGATGGAGTTATTGCAACCTTCAACGTGGATCATAAGTCCAGTAAGGTGAGGAAATGGAAGGTATCTTTATAGAAACACTGCTACTATGTGCCAGAAATGAGGGATTCAGCTGTTAAATTTTAAGTAAATATCAGTAAGCTACTGTGATGTAAAACCTTTGAGAGAGCTATTGGGTGCTTTGAAAAAAAAAAGGTAACAGTATAATGCCCCTCTACATTGTATTAACATAAAAGCTAGAGTGGCTATGTGCCTACAAATAATAGCAGCAGCATTTTTCTGTGTATACCTCTGGTAAGGTTTGTAGGTAAGAAAACAAAGCTGTCCTGCCAAGCTATGTATGTGATGGCCTCAGGTGGAGTAGAGAGTGCTTTGGAGCAAAGTGCTGGAAAGTGTGGTCACTAGCAATTGATATAATTTGGGCCATCCTGTTTAATGCACACTTTAGAGAAGATGAGAGCAACCTCACCCAAATGTTCAGCAGTGGCACTGAACTCATCCTTCTTTCATGCCATTGTCCAAGCCATCTAACTTCTGCCTCCGCAAATGAGCATCATGGCCGGGCTCGTTCTCTGTGCTGTAGTTAGTAACACAATGGCAAGAACGTGATCAAACATGGCAAGCATGAGCAGCTGAGGTGCACTGCTCCTTCTGCAACTTTCTCACCTGCTTACCCAGTATACGGAGATATGAGTAAGTTCTTAAAACATCTCAGCGCTCTGTGTAGCGTGGCCAGAACAGTGTAGCGCAAGGTGCTTTAGCAAAAAGGCAGACGGCCCCTGGGAATCCCCAAATAGGCTTCCCAAACAGGACTCCTGGTACATCTTTGAGTCTGTAACACCCGAAAGTATTCGGATTAAAACAAAAATTAAAAGTAGAAGTCATATGATTACTCCACTTGGAACAATCTGACCTCTTGTGACTAAAGCAAAGCAGGCTATGTTATATTCCTTATCAGGAGCATTTCTAGAACTGAATCCAACAGTCAAATAGCAAATCGTTTTTCTCTGTTAACTGGGTTTCCAAGGAATAAGATGAAAACCAGCTTTCTCTTCTACATATTCTTTGCAGGAACTGCGTCAATACTTGTCCAACCTTGCTGACCAATGTAATAGCGAAAATAATGCTGTGGATATGCCTCTTGTCATCATTCTGGACAATTTGCATCATGTTAGCTCCCTAGGAGAGATCTTCAATGGGCTTCTGAACTGCAAGTACCATAAATGGTAATGGGATATTAGACCCACTCTTCAAACCCTAAAACAGATCCTTCCACAGAGCCAGACTTATACCCCCATCAATAAAATACATTCTAGACAACATGTATCAGATTATTTTTGATACTATGATCTGAGACAGCTAGAACTGATTCTGTCAGCAGAGTCTAGTTACATAGAACTGTTAAAAAAATTATATGTGTGTGTGTATATGTAATAAAAATGTAGTAAAGTATTTGGGTAAATTGTATTCATCACACACAATAGCCCTTGAATATTAAGAACCCAGTTTCAGTGACGGCCTCTATTTTGAGGTGTTAGTTTTGCACCCACAATTCATTGCAGGTACAAAAATGTGAGTGTAATTATTTATACCTGCAGATAAACTGCACTGGTAGACTAGGGGCTGGAGTAAACCTAGCTGAATATTAAGGTTGTAAAGGTCTTAATTTGAAAGTTACTTATTAAATGTGTTTTAATTATTGCCTAGAAATGAGTTTACAAATACTGATTTGTTCAATGTTTTCTCATAGTCCTTACATTATTGGCACAATGAACCAGGCCACATCCTCAACACCTAACCTTCAACTACACCACAATTTCAGGTACTGTATGTAAATTGCCAAATTACCTGATGGTTATGGTTCTACTGCTTAGCTGAGAATATAAAGAGAATATCAGCTAGATAGGATGAACAAAACCCACTCAGGACCTAACCTGTCATTTTACTACTCTCTAGAATAACAGGTAAATCTCTGACACTTCTCTTCTTCTGCTTTAGATGGGTGCTATGTGCTAACCACACTGAGCCAGTCAAGGGCTTTCTTGGTCGTTTCCTGAGACGAAAACTAATTGAAACAGAAATCAGTGGTAGGATGAGAAATGCAGAACTGGTTAAAATCATTGACTGGATTCCCAAGGTCTGGCAGCATCTCAACAAGTTCTTGGAGGCTCACAGTTCCTCTGATGTTACTATTGGTGAGAACTGAGAATTCACATTCTAGCACCAAAGTATTCTCTGATGTTACTGAGAGGATATATTCCAGTTCCTCATATTCCACTGGAATTAAATAGCCATTGCGGGGAAATGATTTATAAAAGCCACGTTTTTAGACTGACCATGCTATCAAGCAAAACTGTACCAAGGGTTCATAATAAATAGATTGTAGACATAAAGGAGTTTTTAAAATTCTGTTTGTGAACTCGGTAATTGGTTCCTGCTTGAATGCAACACAGTATCGAGGTAATTCAGGGACTTTCAAATTATCTCAAAAAGAGCAGGTGCTGACATTTGTACATTTCTTCTCACCTCTTAAGTTACAGTCTCCAAAGAACTTAGAGTTGGTGTTTGATATTGCTTTTGAATTAACTGCTGCAAACCATGTTAATGATGAGACTTTAATTTCCCCTTCCAGGTCCACGACTCTTTCTCTCTTGTCCAATAGACGTGGATGGTTCTAGAGTCTGGTTTACTGACTTGTGGAACTACTCTATTATCCCATATCTTTTGGAGGCAGTCAGAGAAGGACTACAGGTGAGGAAGTCAAATGTGAAACCTGAATAGGTTTTCTGTCTAAATAGCAAGGAGATACTGGATGCAATAGAACCACATTAATACTTTCCTCTAGAAGCTACCTGAGACTTAGGGTAAAATTTTCAAAAATGATTTAGGCATTAGGAGCCTAAATCCCTTTTGAGTTTCAATGAGAATTAGGCTTCTTAGTGCCCTAAACCATTTTTGAAAATGGAATTTAGGCTTTTAAGTTTTTTAAGCTCTTTTGAAAATGTTACCCCACATCTAAAATGCCATACTTGAAAGCATCCATTTACAGTATTATCCCTAATTTTCCTTCTTAAAACTAAATGTGAATTTGCAGTATGTTTACAATGGCCAATGAACTCACAACCTTTAGCTATCTGTCAGCAGAGAAACTAAGCAGCATGGGGAGAGATTTATTGAACGAGTGTTAGGATCGTTCTCATGGGCACTTTGTCTATTTTTTTCTCAGTCCAGGTGATGAAATATTGATTGAATTTCTTTGCAGTGCCTCCGGGGTCTGTAAATAAGCCTTCATTAACTCAAATTTTAGCAGAGTTATTGAACTGCCTGCACTTAGCATTTGATTAAAAATTCAGGTTCTCCAGCAGTTTTAGAAAGCTGGGATAGTACTGGCACTTTTACCTTTTATGGGAGCCAGCATATCTCTGGCTAGAGCAGGGGGTTTGGAGTCAGGAGTCAGGAATTAATGGAAACATTTGTCTTTTTCAATACCCAGGAGCCTTATGTAGAGTTTACAAATCTCTCCACTTCTTAGCAGCTTAGCAGCTGTGATGAATGCTCCATACGTTGGGGAAACAGATTTAAATAGTAGACCCAGTTTACCACAACTTACATTGAAACCTAACTAAATGATTATGAAGAATATTTTCTTTTTGAGAAGGGAAAGATGGGTTTAAGACTGACTGGCTCCACCTACTGGACAACTGTGCCAACTCATTTGATCGCTTGGGCATAAATTCAGAATGGAATAAATGTTAACATTTAAAGCAATTAATCATTGCATAATTTCTTAATCTGCACTTTGCTGCCATATATATATAAATCTATATTTATATACACCACCATTGCACATAAACTTTAAACTCCTTGGTGGCTCCAGTGGAATAAACCACTTGGCTCATATAATTTGATGGGATCAGAATCTTCCAAGAAGGAATTAATCTGTTTGCTATATATGTATCTTTGTAACAAAGTCTCCTCTTATGTGATGTTGCTGTGGAGTTTGTTTCTTTCTGTATGTATTCAGGGCACCATTCTGCCACCCTTACTCAGACTGAGTAGTGCCTTACTCCATTTTTGTGATGTGTCTTCAGTCGGCAGAATCAGTAACAGAACTGGACCTTTGGCTATTAATCTTCCTGATCTAATTCACTATCACAAACAGCAAAAATTTGAGAAAACATTTCTCAGATGATGATGTTCCCTTTAAGTACATTAATCTCAGTAGCACATTTGTTTCATTGGAAGATCATTTTAATCATTGTGCTATTTCTTCCGCGTAGCTAATAGCATTCAAACACTATTGTCTTGGTGCATATTTGGTGCTGACACTCCCCATCTCCATCCAAGAGAACTAGATTTGATTCTCTAACGAGGCCACTGGTTGGGACCATTCTTTTTGGATTGTTCTGGAGACAGCATGCTGGACTAGGAGGGGAGTAGTTGTCTATTGCTCCCAGTGCCATCGACAGTAATAGCCAATATAAGAAATAGCACTGATAGGCTTCAGAGTTTGCCCTAACGAGCCCTACTTGGCCAATAAGGATAGCAGCCTCCATGATAGATAAGTGGGTGGAAGTTGGAGGAAACTGAGCTGTTCTTGAGCTCTGAAAGAGTTGGCAAATCCCTTTATCCCCACCACTTCTGCTAAAGGAAAAGTACTTCCTCTTCATAGGAGCTGTTTAGTCACTGAACAGCTTTCGTGACAGTTATGAAGTGGCTGTCTCATTCAGATATTTTTAAATCTTTAGTTTCCAAAATTGTCAGAGGAGTCTGTTTGTCCAGAAATGAATGGAAAATCTGTGGTCTTGATTTTTCTCCTCACTTATCCCAATATAAATCGGGAGTAACTGCACTGAAGTTAGTGTGTGGAACTGGTGATACACCAGTCTCTCTGTCTCTTTCCTCATTTATTCCTCTCCAGTTCCACCTATTAGTGCTTAATATATGGGGGTTGTTGATCATCGCTACTTTTCAGACTATGATATGAAAATCAACAAATTAATCTCAAAATGATATTTTATTTTATTTATGTCCTGGTTGGTTGTTTGTGAGGAAGTCTGTTCAAGACTGTAATTATTTTCTGGAAAAATACATCTAAAAAATCAGTGTTGGGTGGGGATAGATTCTGAGAGACAGAATGCTGACTGAGGGTGAGGAGCCAGGACTTCAGGAATTTGGCTTCAATTGAGCTTTCTAAGAGTGTAAGGGAGGATGGATTCATGGCTAAATATCCTTTTTGAGGCTGGCTTTTGCATTCTGTATTGTAAACATTCTTGGGTTGAGGCTTTGTTCAGATGTCTGGAGAATAATCTAAAATGAGAGCATTGGGATTAATCTGAGAATCTCACAGCTCAGTTGCTTTTCAGCTTTCTAAAATACCAACATCAACCATTTCCGTGTGTAGAAACACATTTGCCTTCATCATAAAAAGTGTTCTTAATGTCAATAAAGGGATTTGGGGTGAGGGTTAGCACTGAGTTATACCCCGTGGATTAAAGGCATTCAGATGTTCTCATAATACAACCATGACCTCCTACTGTGTCTTATTGCTTCACTCATCACTGTACACCGTAAAGGGGAAGTCTGAATCCTTTGAGCTTAAGTAACAAAGAGCAGCTACTGAAATCCAGGTCCTGAAGGGCAGTCACCCTATAGCAGAAGTGAAAACTTGAAGATCTCTTTTCATTTGGCATCTGCTTTTGCAACCCATGTGGCTCAATAGTGAGTTTTCATCTAATGAAAACTAAGTGATCTGAATAGATCAAAGAGCGTTTATTTAAAAATAAAACAAATGATCTAGCTCAGCAGCACTGGCTGTGTTTTCCTGACCATTATGTTCAAATCAAAACACCTTTCTGGAGGTGTGTGTGTTTCGAGGCTGATCATACGGAGCCAGATTCTGCTGGCACTCTCACTAGTGTGAGCACAGAGAAAGTCCAAAAGTCCATTGACTTCAAAAAGTATTTCTTTGGCATTCATCCCCATAGTTTCTGATTAAAAGCATCGAGCAGCTACACTTATATGTTCTAGCAACCTACTGCAACTTCTTGGTGACTTTGAAAGCAAATATTTGGTATTCTACTACAGACAGGATGTGTACACTAGTGACTTGTATTTTGTTTATTTAGTCCAAAAGAAATAGGAACAGAGAGGTGGTGCACTCAACTTCTGAAGCAAGGTTGTTTGTTCTCAGGTTCTCTTTCTCCCCAGTTGGTGGCAGATTAAGAGGGTTTGTGGTCTCAAAGGAAATGCTCAGCCTCCTCTGAGTCAGTTACCATTACATAGCTAGAACTTCACAGTCAGAGTAATAAGGATGAAAGTCACACCCTGTTTGGCCAGCCTTCATTCAGAGTGTTTTCCACACTGGGAGAACCATGACACAAGAGTTCACTTTGATGAGACAAGCATGGACTAAAGTAGTAGTTCCCATTATATTACAGACCTATGTTAAGAGATACATTTGCTCTTGTTTTCTAGTTGTATGGAAGGAGAGCTCCCTGGGAGGATCCAGCCAAATGGGTAATGGACACGTATCCCTGGGCAGCCACCCCACAGCACCACGAGTGGCCTCCGTTGCTGCAACTGCGGCCTGAAGATGTTGGATTTGATGGGTACTCAATGCCACGGGAAGGTTCAACTAGCAAACAAGTTCCCCCGAGTGATGCTGAAGGAGATCCTTTGGTGAGTTCTCTCATCTAAAGCTCCCGAGCTAATTAGGATATACTGTACTTTCTAGGGGGGAAAAACAAATAGGAATGAAAGAGTAAGTGACAAGCTAAGAGGGTTAAATGTTTTAGAATTACAAGGAAATATTTCTTGCCACAGAGTACAGTCAGCCTGTGGAATGCACTGCCACAGGAGACCAGTGTGTCAGGTGTAATTCTGCCCGATACAATGAAGGAGAATACTCAGATCTCCTAGCTGTGAGAGTGTATCTAAAATGGCTATAAGAATATGAAGGAAACTTTGTCCACCTCATGTAAAGCTTTGCACAATAAACTAGATGCCTTTTGCATATTTCTGGTGTTTGTGTGTATATATAAAGTATGCAAATACATGATTTAATAGAACACATTAGTATAATGTCATGGAAATTCTTGACCTAACCTGCCCGGCCAAGATCACAGGATAGTCATGTCACTATGATATTGAGCGATTTTTCTGGTTCAGGCTTACATAATTGGTGTCTAATTTATTATTCAGCAAGTAGCATGCAAGTGTATGGAAACCAAGATTTTAAACATTGTACACAATATATACAATAGTTTAAGCTTTGGATTTGCTTGCTAATGCACATTTTAATATGAGCCTGATGGTAACACTAGTTCATGCAGCTTTCTTCCTGGTGAAAACAGTTATTGCAATAATTGCTTGTTACTCTTAAACTATTGTTCGGAATCATGTACGTCTCCAAAATCAGTTGGGTATATTGAAGAATCACCTTACATTTCCACTATGTTATGCACACATTCACAGAGATGTTATTATCCGTTGTCTAATTTAATAGATCTCTTTTTCTGACCTGTTTCTAGAAATACAGAATTCTAGTTAATATATATTAACACTGGTTAGTGCAAGTGGCTGGGAATAAGGAGCTGTGGAATCTTTATAGCTCTTCCACTGACTCTGTGTGTGACCTAGAGCAAGTCATTTAACTGCTCTGCATTTCAGTTTCAGTCTCTCTTAGGAGGGGTGTAATAACAACTGCCTATCTCACGGAGTGCTGTGAGAATTGCTTTACATTTGGTATCAAGTTTGAGAGTCTCAGAAAGAAATATCCCAATTTTCCCCTCTCTCTTGCACTGGTTTCACATGAGTGATGTGGGTGCAAATATGACTGTTATATAGTATTAAGATTCTTTCGTCTCAGCAGACAAATAACCCTTAACCCTTTTCCGCGCTTTCTTAGATGAACATGCTAATGAGACTGCAAGAGGCAGCCAACTATTCGAGCCCCCAGAGTTATGACAGTGACTCCAACAGCAACAGCCATCATGATGACATCCTTGACTCATCCTTGGAGTCGACGTTGTGATCTTCAGCAGACAGAAAACAGGCGGTTTCCCACTGTCCCTCTCCTACTTTACAAGAATCTTTATCAGAAACTAATGAAGATAACTTGTTACTGGACTGGGCAGATGTCTCAGTATTAGAGCTGCAAGAACAAGACACTTTATTTGAGTCAGTCTTGAATGTGGGTGCAGGTAACCCAAACAACTTTTGTACTGTTTTTCTTTTTACAATTATAAGAACTGCACTATGTCTTTGTTTTGTTCTGTTTAGTTACTGTAAGCCCTCATGCCTAAGATACTGAAGACATTTAAAAAAAACAAAACACTTCACAGCTATGAAACAAACAGCATTGTGCCATGTACTGTCCAGAAGGAGAGGGGAGGGATGTTTATTGCCTATGTTGCTTCTGACCAAACACATTTGGGTGAGGGCTGGATTTCTACTAATCAGTTTTGCAGACTAACCTCAGCTGCGGATAGTTCTGGTGCTATAATATGTCGCTTGCCTTGGTAATAATGGTCCATAAAAGGCAAAGCTGCAAGACAGGGAAATTTAAAATAAATATTAAAATAAAAAAAAGCTGCTCTCCTTGCCAGTCTGAGACCTTGGCTTGCTTTCCTCTATTTCACCATGTGTTTATAGAGATTTACAGATATATAAATAGAAATATATGTACAGTCTAAACAAATCAGGTTTTTTTTCAAACACTGTGTAACCAACCATCCTACAGAATTTTAAAGACCAAGTACCCCTTTGATATTCAGGGCTTGATTCTCCTCTTACTTACACCAGTAAACCTCCATTGACTGTAGTAGAGCTACTCCTGATTTACACTGGTGTAAGTGAGCAAAATTCACTCCTCTGCAGAGGGCCTATGCCCCATTTAAATGCCATAGCTTAAGTGGAACTTCATAGGTGCATAGGTTCTCTGTTCGCCCTATGGATAGGGGGTGAATTTCACCCAATTAGGGTATAGTCAGGCCTTCAGTTTTTACCATTTGTATTAGAATTTTATAGCTGTTTTCTAAGACTTTTTTGTCAGGGATTTCTTTCTCTGACCATTACAACTGCAAAAGGGGTTCATTAAAGCTCAGCTCTGCAGGCAGTCCACTGCTACTCTGGTAACATCATTTAATCTTGTTTGGTTTTTAAATAGCAGAAAGTAGTATTTTGGCGGTTCATCGAAGCTGTCTTATCCAGGTCTTAAAAAGGGGGGGTACTATCTCTTTAAAGTTTAAAAGTTGCTCATGGGTTATGGCTGAGCTGTGAACCTGATTCTCTGTTTCTCCTCCTCCTCTCCACACGCACACAATACAGTTTCAGTATTAAGGCTTGTACTTCTGTTGGGGAGCAAGAACACCTCACAAAGAATTGCACTTTCCTTTCCTTGGGAGCAAATACTTTCAATAAAGCCACCACACATCAGCTGTCTCAGGCTGTACTCAGCAAGAACCGCAGTCCTCAACATTGATCTGTATAAGCCTTTCCAGCTATATTTTGGTGCTGAATTTTAAAGTGATGCCTTACTTATTTTGTACTAATTGTATTAATTACATTAGTGCTGTATATTATGGGGTTTTATCTAAGTAAACAAACAGGGCTAAACAAGTCATCTCTTGGAATATAACAACAAATTGCTGTGAATATTGTTTGTGTGAAATATTAGATTTTGTTTAAATGTGACGGTAACAAAAGGAGGGAAATGAGATAACCTTTCAGGTTCATATCAATCTGCAGCTAATAGTTCATTGGATAACTGTTTATTCAATGCAAGGGGGAAAAAAAGCTTTTCTATGATGAAAAATGCTATCGCTACTAAACTACAAAAAAGCGATTGCTGTTTTTTCAGCGTACAGGTAGAAAACTTATTACAAACACTTTTTTTTAAGAGCTTGTTAATCCTTCTGGATTTAAAATAATGTAACAGACACAAGTTCATGCTTCTGTGACTCAGTTTGAATGGATAATTTTATTATCCCTCATGACTTTCTACTATCTGTGATTTAACTGTAGTTACTTTTTTGTCTTTATCCAATGAGAGCTGGTCGTGAATCGGCTCCCATTACAGCTTTCAAGTCTTGATGATCTTTTTAAAAAAAGAAATTGTAAAAGAATAAGTAAAATATTTTAATGACGGGGAGGGGAAAATCCCCTGAGCTGGTGTCACTGCTTTAACCTTGCTGAACTCTAATTTAGATTATATCATATTTAAATGGAAGGCAAAGTGTTACTCAATCAACCTTATTAAACCAGATCTTCTTACTGTAAAATGGGCTACACTCATATGGAATCATATGCAGCGCGTGCTGATGTTAGAGTGATTCATTTCTCAGCAATCTAACAATTCTGCTTCCCAGCACTGACTTTACCTGCTACTACGGTGAATCTGGGTAGAAACTGAATACCTGAACCTGAGACTGAATCCATGCAAGTAGACCCTTGTGCCTGGGTGGCTCTGTTTGCAGGATAGAGCCTAAGCTGACTTAACATCACTGCATTTCTCAGCAAACTTTTAACTGAACCCTACAAATACATTTGAAATTGTCAGATTATTTTTTGTTTTTAATCCTGTGTTCAGATGCAGGAAAGGGTTTCTATCTATCTGCTCCTCTCTGATTGACAAAAATTTGGGGTACTGTAAAAGAGGCGACTTTGAGTAGGTTAGTCATTTTAATCTTCACAAAACTCAGTGTCCTTTCTGAAACTTCGGGAAGCAGGGTTACCTGTTATGCACATTTCTTATCTTCACCCTGATTTCAGTATAGCTTAGAAAACTTTGTTTTTAATGAATTTATTCTCATTTTAAGGCTTTGTCCAAAATGCTTCCAATTTTTTTGCCTTTTTTTCTACAAAGTTGGCTTGTTTTTTTAAAAAACAAAAACAAAACAAAAAAACAAGATTCTATGCAACATTCATGTTGAGTTATAAATTGGAAGCTTAAACCATTTCTTTTCCTTCAGAACTGCCAAGAATTGTACAGGCCATAACTGAAACATGGAGACAGTTTTAGTTGAGGGTGGGTTTGGCTAGCTTTTTTTTTTGTACATTTTGGAAGAAAAAACTATTTCATTGTTGATGCTTAACTTCGATATTATGTGTATTGAATCTTGTCTAAATGTGGCAATTCTTTCAAGAAAAACAAAAAACAAAAAAAGAAGTCTTTGTGGATATTAAATGGAAGGTTGCTGTTTTGATCTAGTTGTTTCCAGTGGAACAGTTTATGAAATATGTTCTATAAGATGTACATTTTTTCCACTGTAACATAGAAATGTAAATATTTGATTAAAAGTGCTGCATTTTGATGAATTTTTTCTAGCCATTTTTAAAGAGAAAACTAGGAATTGAGTATTTTGTGTACGGTATGATGTTTGCCATCTGTTCCCCTCCCTATTTAATTTTCAGTTGTCATTTAGGATTGGAATTTGCAAATGGTCCGTTTGAGATCATGGCCCCCGCCCCCAGTGTCATGGAAAATAAAGCTGATGATTGTACCAGTCTTAAATTATTCATGATTCAATAAAATTGATACTTATTTATTCAGATTTGTGGTTTTGCTGCAATTTTGTGCCATGTTGATCAAGTGTATCTGTTTAGTATACTGGCGTTTGGGCTTTTTAGTTCTTTAAAATACATTTATTTTTAGTGCTTGTGAAAGAATGCTGGCTTGACAGCCCTCTAGACTGAAGACCCTGTGTCCACAGAACAAGGCAGTGGAAATAAAGTTTTTAGTCCATTTCTCTGAGTATAGTAACATGACAAGCTTCATAAGGGCTTGTCTACATGGGGAAATTTGCCAGGAGAACTATACCATGGCCCAAGGACTATTCACTGTGTCAGGGACCTAGCAAGAAAATAGCTCTATAGAATGGTAGTTAGGCCACTCTAGGATGTAAGAGGTTCAAGTCCCTGGTCCATTGATTTTATTTATAAAAAATTGAACAGGAAAGACTGAAGCTGTGTCTGTGCTATAGTTTGGTCAACATAAGTTACATCAGCTTAGAGCTGCCAATTTTTTTATATTGCTCAGGCACATGGGTGCTTGTGTCGGCACTGTGTGTCCTCACCACAGCTGGTTGTGTCAATAGAAAATACGGTAGGTATACCAGTGTACCTCACATCACCATCCAGCGCTACGCTTCATGGGACATTTTCACAGTGCACTGAGGGACACCAGCAAGTCACCCAGAAATTGCTGGGAAAGGGGTCAAATCCCACAATCTCACTTTTTCTGTCCCATAATTTTCACACCACTTTTAAAATTTCTACATGCCACTTTTTGAAACTTCAGCATGTACAACTACAATCAAGTGTGCAAGGAGGAAGAAGAGCTTCTCACGGATGATGAATGGATGATGGACACAGTGAATAAAAGTGTCAGGTGGTTGCTGGCCTTCACACAGCAACTCCACATGGTGAATAGGAGCTTCTGGGCCTGAGAAATGAGCGCAGATTGTTGGGTGGCATCGTAATGCAGGTTTGGGATGACAAGCATTGGTTGCAGAACTTTTGGATGCAAAAGCCCACATTCCTGCATCTGTGTGCCGAGCTCGCCCCAGCCCTCCAGTGCAGAGACACCAGCATTAGAGCAGCATTGGCAGCGTAAAAGCGAGTGGTGAGCATACTATGGAACCTTGCACAGGCACACTGCTATTGACCAGTGGGGAATCTGTTCAGAATTGGAAAAATCCACAGTGGGGGCCATGGGCATCCAAGTGTGCAAGGCCATCAAGTGTATCCTGCTCTGCAGGAAGTAGTAGCTGGATTTGAAGCAATGAGGTTCCCGAACTGGGGTGAGGCTAGATGGGGCAAACATCCTTACTCTGGCACCACCCCATCTTTCCCCGACCATGGCATTCACACTGGTGATGTTGAAATGATTATAGTGATTCTGGAGGAACTTTGTTCCCCTAGCTCATGAAACCGTACACTGGCCACCCTGACAGAGCCCAGGAAAGATTCAATTCCCAGCTGAGTAGGTGCAAGCTCCCTGATGAATGTCCCATTGGTAATCTCAGAGCTCACCAGTGATGTTTAATTACTACTTGGCTCTCAACAAGGCAAACATTTCTATTAGTATTGCTGCATGTAGTGTACTCCAGAATACCTGGGAGGTGAAGGGGGAAAGGCTACCAGCAGAGTGGAGGGGTGAGGTGGGCCAGCTGTCTGCTGACTTTGAACAGTCAGACACAAAGGCTATTAGAAAAGTCAACCGTGGAGCTGTAAGGGAGGCCTTAAAAGACCATTTTAACTGTAAGCTTGAGTAGTGTAGTACTTTTGGGAACTTGTGTGCCTTCATGTGTATAGACCTTAAATATGGGTGGGTGATGAGGCCTGATATGACTTGTAATTTGGCTTGGCTGCTTGGTTCAAACTAATGAGTATACGCTGAGTTTCAAAAACTAAAACTTTGTGTGCAAATAAACAAGTTACAGATTTTTTTAGCAGCACTGTAATAGTGTGCCCCATGCTTACACAAACCAATTACAACAATAAACATAGATGCTTACAAATTAAAAAGTAAAACACATTACAACGGTTCATTCATGTTTAAAAACAAGTAGTGCACTGTGCGAGCTGGCTGAGCCTGCAGCTATCACAGGTCAGTGGTGTAGGTGTAACCATCGTTCTTGTTCTCCCCTGGCATGGAGTGGTAGGATTCATGCCATGATGCCACCTGTTATGCTGGGGAGTATAGGGAGCAGTGACCATGGAGTTTTCCATGGAATGGGAAGGCTGTTGTGGACAGGGTCTTTGGCCTTTTGCTCGTTGCCTGAGCAAAGCCATAATGCACTTTGCTGTCCCTTTGCCTCTTCTCCAGCAGCCACTCACTCCATGCCTAGTCCTTCGCCCTGCTCTAACCCTTCAGCACCTCCAGTCCCTGTGTTTGTGGTCAGGAGCTGTAGAAGACTGGTGGAGCTCACAGAACATGTCCTCCTTGGGCCGCTTCTTTCTTCATCTAGTCCATGTAAGGCATTCAGCAGATGCAAAGGGGTCACCGCTCAAGGCCACCATGCCAGAGGCTGCTGAGCAGAGCAACAGCTAGTGTTAGATTTACAGTCACAACAGAAAGGGAGTGATGATAAGGCTCAAACCTGCCTTACATTAGTCTCATCATGATCTTTAATAAAAAATGCTGTCATTTTAGCCTCTCATTACAGCACCACTCTGCAGCTCAAGATACGCTGAGTCAGGACTATTGCATGGGAGTTTTATATGCTGGGCAGCCCTGGGTATGAGTACAGGGAAAGTGCAGTGCATGGTGCCAATATTTTCACAGCCAGCAGTGATTTTGGCCGATATCTCAAGTCTAAGGGTGGCAAATGCCCAGAGAAAACAGCTGCTACTGGCATCCCGAAGCCACCATAGGGCTGCCAGCCTGCTTACTGCACTGGTACCAGCGAAACCCTTCAAAGAGTGGTATGGGAATGGGTCCTATGGTGGGGGAAGAAATGATGGTGCCATCCCTAGAAACGTTCAGGAGGGGATGGCACAGTATCTCCATGAAAGCCTCATTGTGGGTGGTCAAGAAGCTAAACACCACATAGGGAGATTTATGTCCCCTGCCTCCCCACCCAAAGAGCCAAAGGAAGGCAAAGCAAATGCCACCTCTACCTCTTTCTTCTACCTCTGTTAGAGCCCAGGGCAGTGAGCTGACGTAGACAGTGTAATTTGGACTGCTACACTCAGCTGTTTGAATTTATTTTTGCCCATGTAGTAGTTGATTGCTATGCATTCCAAAGCATTGAATTGTATGCCCAGAGCTGGTTTACAAAGTAAATTGAAGAATCAAAAATTGCTGCTTTTATTCTCTAACTGGTACAGATGGGAGGGGGGCAATTTTTAAATAGGGAAGAAGGGCAGGGAAAGGGACACAGGGCACTGAAAAGGGAAACAAACATGCTCCTAAGAAATAATGCATCCATACACTTACCTGCATGCCCTTTCCTTCGTCAGCAGGCTCATCTCTGTGAAACTGGTGGGATTGGCTTGATTCTGGCAGAGTTTGAAATAGCTCCTGGCTTGCCCTATGATTTATGTCTTCCCCTCCCCCCCCACTGAGCACTGCAGGGGTTTCCACACCCAGCTCACACAAAGTGTCCCCAGTCACATCGAGGGTGCTGGTGGAGTCCCTGCCAAGTGTGGCATGCAGGTCATTGTCAGGGCCAGCTCTAGGTTTTTTGCCGCCCCAAGCAAAAAAAATTTTGGCTGCCCCCCGTCCCAGCCCTGGGCTCCTCGCCGCACCCCCCGGCCGCCCCAGCCCTGGGCTCTCCCCCACCACTCACACCACCCTGCTTCCCCAGCTCTGGGCTCTCACCCGCTGACCCGCACCCCCCTGCCTCCCCCGCCCTGGGCTCTCACCCCCCTGACCTGCACCCCCCTGCCTCCCCAGCCCTGGGCTCTAACCCCCCTCACCCGCACCCCCCTGCCGCCCCAGCCCTGGGCTCTCCCACACACACACGCGCACACACCCTGCCGCCCCAGCTCTGGGTTCCCCCTACCCCCCCCCACACACACCTCCTGCCGCCCCAGCCCTGGGCTCACCCCCCTCACCTGCACCCTCCTTCCACCGCAGCCCTGGGTCACTGGTAACTCGCTCCCACGGCAGGTCATTCAGCAGGAATTTTAGATGTGCACAGAACACAGACAGGATTGGTTCCCATATGGTTACAGAACTGCAGTAAAGTGGAACAATTTTCAGCTTGTGTGACTGGAGGATATCTGGATGCATATTATAAGACTGTCCTACATAAATGAGGAAAAGTTGAGGTGCCTTTATTATTCTTTTGTTCCACTCTTTCTTTCTATGGGGAATTTGCCAATGCAATATCGCTGTCTTCCTTTTAAACAAACAAACAAACAAAAGGCAATGGCTGTTGAAAACAGCAATTCCAGTCCTAATAACCACTGGGAAGCATTTCTTGCTCAATTTTATCCTACTTTTTCTACAGCAAGTGTAACAGCTGGCCAAACTGAGCTTGAGCACTCCTGACTTTTGACGTGTTCAAATCTGGAAGGCAGGTGCTGGGGGTAGGGGGGGGGCGCTGTGGCTCCGCAGGGGAGCACAGCAGCATGTATGCAGCAGCGTGTCTGGCGCTGCACGAAGCCAGACACGCTGGTCTAAGTGGCACGGTAAAGGGGCTGGGGGGTTGGAGAAGGGCTAGGAGGTTCCGGGGGGGGCAGTCAAGGGACAGGGAGCAGGGGGGTTGGATGAGGCGGAGGTTTGGGGGGGCAGTCAGGGGCAGGGAGAATGGGGGGTTAAATGGGTCAGGGATTTTGGGGGGCAGTTAGGGGACAGGCAGCAGTTGGATAGGCATGGGAGTCCCAGGGGTTTGTCAGGGGACAGGTAGGGGGTGGGGTCCTAGAGGAGAAGTTGGGGGGGGTCTCAGGAAGGGGGAAGTTGGGGACAAGGACCAGTGGGGCTTAGATAGGGGGTGGGGTTCTGGGGGGCAGTTGGGGCAGGGGTCCCGGGAGGGGGTGATCAGGGGACAGGGAGCAGGGGGGTTGGATGGGTTGGGGTTTCTGTGGGGTTTCTGCAGTCGGAGGGAGTCGATGGGGGCAGGGTGGGGCTACCCTCCCTCCCCGTGGAGTGTCCTATTTTTTGAATGTTAAAATATGGAATCCCTACTCACAGTGCAGCTCTCCATTCACAGCAGGCTACAGGATGAGGTCTCAGCTTCCTCACTCCCTCCCCCTCCTTCCTGTTGGTAGTGGCCAAGGGAATGCTGGGAAATGTAGTTCTTTCCCTGCTCCAGGGCTGGCTCTATAGGCAGGGAGCTAACCAAGGAACTACAGCTCCCAGGGCCCCCTCTTGGTTCTCAGCTCCCATGCTGGATCCCTGCCGCCCCTGCAAATGGGCTGCCCCAAGCACGTGCTTGCTTTGCTGATGCCTAGAGCCGCCCCTGGTCATTGTAGAACAAGGGTGGGCAAACTATGGCCCACGGGTCATTTTAAGCTGGCCCCTGAGCCGCACCAAGCGCTGGGTCAGGGGCTGAGCCGCGTAGTGCGGCCCCACTCTGGCCCAGGCGCAGGGTCGGGTCTTGAACCCATGCCCCAACCCCCTGCCCCAGCCCTGATTCCCCCTCCCGCTCTCTAAACCCCTCGATCCCAGACCGGAGCACCCTCCTGCACCCCAAACCTCTCATCCCCAGCCCGACACCAGTGCCCGCACCCCCAGCCAGAACCTGAACCCCTTCTCGCACCCCTGCCCCAGCCCTGATCCCACTCCTGCCCTCCAAACCCTTCGGTCCTAGCCCAAAGCACTCTCCTACACCCGAGACTCCTCATCCCCAGCCCCACCCCAGAGCCCACACTCCAACCCTAATTTTGTGAGCATTCATGGCCCTCCATACAATTTCTATTCCCCAATGTGGCCCTCAGGCCGAAAGGTTTGCCCACCCCACTTGTAGAAGCAGCAGGTCTGCTGGGCAGCCCCAGATTAGTTACTGCCCTTCCTCACCTTATGATCTGCCTCACTTTCACTTGCCATTGATTCTCAGCCCTATTGTGCCCCAGGCCATCCCCATGCACAATCTGCACTTAGCTGGCTCTATTCCTTTGGCTGCTCCTTAGCTGTGCTTGTACAGTCTCTCCTCCTCACGCCCGCCCACCTGTCCAGGCCAAGGAGCTCTAGGCCTCTGCTCCAGGCACGAGCACATCAGGTGTAGCTCTCTGTCCGCACTGAGCCAGCAGGGATGGAAGTGCACAAAGGTGGGTTAATATGTGTGCTCACCAAAGTGGGCAACCAGGAAAAGGCTTTTCAAAATCATGCTGTGTTTTAAGGCATGGGGAGGGGCGGAGTGTCAGGTGTCCACTATCAGTGCCGCCCCAAAATAGTGAAGTTAAAAATTGTGACCAGAGTGACCACTGTTGCGGGCTAGCTGCTGGATGCCTGGTAAGGTTGACAAAGGTAATGCATTGTCTACACTAACACTACAATGCTGGAAGTAGGTCAATTTTGGCTTGTATCATTCGGGGAGGTGCTGTAATTGCATCAATGAAGTGGTGCTTACGTTGGCAGCAGACAAGTTTAGACGCAGACACATGCAAAACTAGTCGACGTAACGTTCTAGTGTAGAGCAGGCCTGGGAAAGCTCCGTAGCAGACTATCGCATAGCCTAGTGGCAACGGCTCTTCTATAACGTAGGAGACGTATGTTCAAATCTCTTCCCCACGTCAAGCAAAGGGGAGAATTGAACAGGGTCTCCCACATCCCCATGAGTGCCCTAATGAGTGGGATTAAGGGAGTAATCCCCTGCCATTGGGTATGTCTACACTACAGGATTAATCCGAATTTAGATAATTCGAATTTGGGAAACAGGTTGTATAAATTCGATTGTGCGCAGCCACACTAAGCACCTTAATTCGGTTTTAAACCACATTAATTCGGTGGTGTGCGGCCACACTACCCCATTAACTTAAACACAGTAATTCGGTGGTGTGCGTCCACACTAACCCTAATTCGAATTAACAAAATCGATTTAGGCTCTACTCCGTTCGTCGAGGTGGAGTACAGAAATCGATTTAAAGGGCCCTTTAATTCGAATTAACTGGCTCTGTAGTGTGGACGGGTGAAGGGTTAATTCGGATTAAGGCAGCTAAATCCGAATTAAAGTCCTAGTGTAGACCAGGCCATTGTGTGACTGCATTCCTGCTTTGTTTTTTGTCAAAATACCCCAAAATCCAATAAAAAAAATTTTGAGTCTGGCCAAAACAACCCAGAATGTTTTCAATGTATTGATTCACTGGAAATCAAAATAAAATTGGTTTCAGCGCAACGTGAAACAAAACTTTTTTCAGAATTTTCAGAATCGGCAGCAAACCAAAAAAAAAAAAAAATCCATTATTCACCCATTTCTGATCCTGATGCCACACAATGCTGGCCTTAGGGAGAACCCCCATGGGCCATCTAGGGTGTACCTTGCTCTGGGGCTTGGCCTCAGTTTTACCAGAACCCACCCACACAAATGCACGCCAGCTGCCAGTTTGGCTGTGTCTTTTCTCCTCTGTCCCATTCACTTCTTTTTAGGGAACTGTTTAGAATGCTCCTTATTCAGACAAAAAGCCAGTGTAAATTCAGACACCAAGGTGAATTCCACATTGTTCAGATGAGTAAACTGAGACACGGAGTAGCTAAAAGGCTTATAAGACTTTTTTCCTGAGTGGGTCATTTGAAAAGGGCCCTAAATTAAGAATCCACAAAACTAAGAAAGCATTTCCCCAGGATAGAGCCTTCATCTCTCCCAGACAGTTCCAGCACTGAGTGCTAGTTTTGCTATAATTTGAGCCAACAGTATAAAATTCAGGCCAGACCTTTGGGCTCAAGCTGAGGCTCTGCTTCTGTGCTGAGAGGTGGGGAGAAAGCACCTTCCTCTTGGGCCCTGATTGCTAGGTGTGAATAACCTGGCCAATGGGGGGGTTTCTATTGACTTCTCAGATTTCCTCTGATATGGGTTCACCTCGGCCAGTTCGTTAATGTCAGTCCGCCTCAGCTGGGCAATACCCACACACCCCTCAAGTCTCCTTCATTTCCCCAAGAGCATACTTAACCCTTTTGCACAGGTTGTCATGGAGGAAACTGAGGCACACATAGGCTTCATAAAAAATATTATAGAAAATTCCCACTGAGTCACAAGTAATTCAATGTATAGCTAATAATCTGCACCTGTGTACACCACGTCTACCCGAAAAGGGTATTTTCACCCACTGAAGAGAAAGTGGTTCATTAACATTATTGTTGGCTTTTTAAAGGGACTCTCAAGACAGGAAAAGCTACCTACAATAAGCCCTGTCAGCTTTTTGTTGTAAGCTAGGGAAAGGTATTGGCTGCAAGGCATTACTACAGCCTATTACAAGAAAGTATTAGCTGGTAAGCATTGCTCCCTTGGAGCACAATGGGGATGGAAATAAGGTTTGCTGAGTGTCAGATCTTTGTGGCTTTAGTCATTTCCCTGCACTTTTCACTTCTCAGCTACAAGCCTTCCCTCACTTGTCTCTAAATAGTGTAACAGAGTACAAGCTATAATCTAGCACTGAGCAGCCAGTAACACAGTGTTTCACTTTGTGGCAGTGTTTTCCTGAGGCAGGAGCAACTTTATTTCTAAAAGGCTCTTTTTAGCCAGCTGGTTTTTCCTGTTCTGCAGACTTTGTTTTGATTTATGGACATGCAAATTTGGGACTTGGTGCTGGAAGGTGCTCAGCGCGCTGGCTCTAATCCTGCAAAGAATGCTTTGAGGGATTGGGGCCAAAGTGCTCAGCACCACGAACCTCTTCTTTCTTTCTCACCCTGCCCTCACTCTTACCTTCGGCCCCACTCTTTTTTGAACCCTTGCTGGGTCTACATGTAGCATCCTCAAAACATCCCCTGGTGCTCCACTTTCTCTTTAATTGCTGCTCTGTCTCCCTCCTTCCAACAGTCGACACTTCCTCTCTCCTCCAGCTCCTTCCTGCTGGTAGCTTCCAGGTTTCCTACCTTAGTCCCATCCTCTTCACTCTCTGTAGACAGCCTCATCCACCATTGATTACCACCTCTGACTCCTACATCTACCTCTCTACATGGGTGTTATTTACCTGGGCATGAAGGGTGGAGGGAAAACATCCCTCCTGCCCCTGACTTTCAATGGGGGGAGTATCACTGTGTTTCTCTCCCAACTTTCAGCCCCTACTTGTAGGGGAGCAAAAAAAGAGAACTAAGGCATCAGCTCTCAATACACCCAGTGGGTCCGTTGGGCAGGGAAGAAGCAGCTGGAGTTGCAGCTTACTGCCACTAGGCCCATACTTTCCCTTCGCTGGCCAGGCTGGAGACTACTTTCTGAAGCCAGTTCAGCTCTCGCTCTGCCTCCTTCCTTCCCCCACCAACCCACACACCATCAGAGGGAGCCAAGCAGGGCAGACAAATGCACTGCACTGAAGAGAGGCTCAACTCCTCCTCCTGCAGTTCCAGCTCCTCCTCCTCTCAGCAAAGCTGTTTCAGGTATGAGGAGGAAGGGAGCTAAAGGTGCTCCATGGGGAGCTGCACAGCATCACTGGAACACAAAAGCTCAGGGAAAGACTCTGGAGGGACAGTCTCACAAGCCTGTGGCAGTGCTCTGAGGGTCTTTTTGTCCCATGCCAATCAAAGCTGCTGGCAAAGATACTCCCCTGCTTTCAGCTCCCAGCTAGCACCCCCCCCACACACACACTCTTGAGTTTCATTTTATGGCATTGTGTCTCTGGCATATTTGAACACCCTGCCTGCTGTCAAGAAGGAAACCACCAAGGCAGGAACAGCACAGATAGTGCACCTGGGATTGCAGAAAACACACTGCACTGGGGAGGTGCACGCTCACCCACCAGAGCTCTTACTGTAATGATAGTGTTCTCCCTGGCTGTCATTGGAGGGGGGAAGGGGCAGGAACAGATACATTTCCCAGCATTAGGAAGATGCTCTCTTTTTTTTTAATGGGTATTGAAAGCCTGACCTGATCTATGAAACATAGGGTCTCCTGCAACTCTTGGCCAAGCCTTTTACAAGTGGCTCGTGATTTTGAGCACCTATCATGAGATCTCTTAAAGGGGCCAGGTTTTCAGAGGGTGGGAGCTCAGCACTTTCTGAAGATCAGGGCCCTTAAAGGGATCTCAAGTTAGACACACACATTTGCTAGTCACGTCTGGTAATCTTGGCATTGGTAGTGAGAAGCTCTCTCATTCTCTCATCAGAGGCTATTCTTTTTTAAGATTACACATTCTAAAGAAATGTTTCTGATAGGAGATGTTAATCAACTGTGGCTATTTTTTTTTTCAGATGAAGTGTGTTGTTTTTGAAGTGTGTGGAACAGAACTACAGGCCTGGGGAACAGACTGGCTGGTGTGAAAGCAGGCATCACTGTTCCTCTTACTGCTATAAGTAAAGCCCCACTGTTTCATGCTGGTGTGACAAACATGCTTTTGTGCATATGGTGTTAACAGCTGTGGCTTATTAGCTGAAGCCTGTGTGTTTATGTATGCATCCGCTAACTGAACATATTGCATTATTGACATCAGTGTGATGCTTAATGCAGTGCTGTGTGTTTTATTGTACTCATGGTGCAATTCTGTAAGGGAAGCCTTTAATGGCATATGTTCAATGTTTTTAACACAAAGGGCTCAGTTTTGCACTAGCCAGTTAGGCGCAGCTTCTATTGAGGTCAATGGCTCTGACTCTCCAGTTGGGGTATAAACCACTGCAACTCCATGACTTTAGTGAACTTACACTGGTGTTACACAGGGTAACACAGTGGTGTCAGGCCCAGAGTACTTTGAGATAAATGACAGTTGCGCCTGTGTAGCTGAGGCCAGCCCTGGGCCCAAGGACTTCACTCCATTCACACCTTGGTATCTGTTATTGAAACTCTTTTGGCCTAAGGCCCCGGCAAAGAGAGGTGGAGCAGGGCAGGCCTCGGAACAGGAAGTGAAACAAGGCCCTTGACTCAGACCTCCTCCTGGAGACACCAGGCTTTAGTGAACTTACCAGCACTGACCAAGTTACATTAATTAGCTCATATGACAGCAATCTTGCCATTGTTTTCTTGTGTCTATTTGAGCACTTTTTTCCCCATATAACCCTTAGTTAATGGTGTTAATGTTTGTACTATGTGTATAATATATAGTATTAACCCTCTTGCACTCCTTCCCGTCAACATCTTTGCCAGTACAGAAGAATCACAATCTCTCTGCACTCAGTTCTCTGTCTGTAAATTGGGGCTAATACTACTTCCTTTCTTCACTTTAATTGTATTGTCTACTTGGACTCTGATCCTGCAAAGACTTATGCACTGGGGTGAATGGGACTACTTGGAGTGTGTAAAGGTTACCACACACATACTTCTTTGCAGGACAAGGGCCTTAGCTTATAAGCACTTTGGGCTAGGCACTGTCTCTTAGTTTGAGAACTTGAAAGGTATTTAGGTACCTAACTCCAGGCCGATGTGTCTGTACAGTGCCTCGCACAATGTGGCCCTAATCTTAGTTCAGGTTTGTAGGAGCTACTGTAATACCAGTAAGAATAATGCTCATTTTCTTTGGTTTGATGTACTAAGCATACTATTCCAGGAGCCCTGCATGCCATGGAGGTGGGTGGGAAATCAAATAATGGTACAACCACCATTGTTGCAAAATAATGCCTTTTTCGTTCAGTATGAGGAATGGGTGCTTTCAGTTAATTACCACAACATTGCCACCAGATGGCAGCAAAGACATAACAATGAATCCAAATCTCTGCCTGAGGCACTCAATTCCAAATGTAAGCAAGACAAAGTTATAAAAGAGGATGTATTTCTGAGATTGCCATTAACATCTGCTAATGACTCTGAATTATGAAATGGTTTCACATGCAAAGCAGAGATGGTGCAGATTGACTATTCCTGTTTGGTGAAGGAGAAAATGTTTTGCTTTGGCAACAATTTGCAGGAGCATATTTTTTCATTAAAATTTGATAGAACAAAGAAATACAAGCCAAACTCCATAGCAACTATTAGGTATCCATTATTTTATATTTTGTGGGTGCAGGAACTTGGGAGTCAAGGATTTTAGTTCTACCACTGATTCATTGTGACCTGGGGAAGTGACTTTAGGCCCTTCATTGCTCTGTGCCTCACCTATAAAATGGGGACACTACCACCTACCTCTCAACAGGCTGTTGTCAGGACTATCATTTGTAAAGCACACTGAGATCATTGTACTAATTAAATGCAAGGTGCTAGTATCCATAACAACAGCTTTATGGTTAATTCAGCCTTTATACCTGGTTAACTGTGATTTTTATAAGTGTTTATATTCTCCTAAACACTTTGGGCCAGATTCTCTCCCTGGTGTAAAGCAATGTTGGTCCCCTGACTTTCGGCGAACAGCGGAGGCTAACAGAGGGAGTTTGCCTGGGATCTGTCCGAGAGGAGGTACGCTAAGTGCTGCATTAGGGGGGGCTGTGTTGGTGAGTATCTGAGTGTCTGTTGCGGGGACAGTTTGTCAGTTTGACCATTTGCTTGATTGTTTGTTTAAAAAGTGTGAATTGGGAGTGCTTTGTTCCAGGTGGGCCTTGAGTGGGCCTGAAGGCAGGCAGCAGCGAACCAGCTGCGCGGCGAACAGCTGAGGCTAACAGAGGGAGTTTGCCTGGGGTGAGCCCACTGAGGCTTTCATCTTGCGGGCTTCTCTGAGTAGTTACTGCAACAGCAGAGGAAGCTCTTGGAAGGAAGAAATTATGGAAGGTGAGCGTTCAGCTGTTGTAACCTGCACAGGTTATGCCATGTTTGTCTTTCTTCCACAGGACAGAAGCGACTTTGTCTGTACAAAGTGCAAGCTGGTCTCCATATTGGAAGAGAAGGTTTGAGGTCTGGAGCAACAAGTATCGACCCTGCTTTGCATAAGAGAAATTGAAGATTTCTTGGACAGACGTCAGGATATTCTTCTACGGGCACAACGTTCTGAAGAATCGGAGCAGGCTGCACAGAGGGGACAGAGGGTGAAGAAATTTGGCAGCATGTGTCCTCCAGAAGAAGAAAGAGGAGCGTCCATGTACCAGCAATGGAGATACAGGTGAGCAACCGTTTTCATGTTCTCTCCACAGGTACTAATGCAGAGAGTGGACTAGATGATACATCTGAGGGAAGGGAGCAGAAGGAGACTCCACTGATTGGAAGGCATGAGATGCACTGTCCTAGGGATGGGGGTTCCACGACCACCGCTCCCAAGAGAAGGAAGCGGGTGGTGGTGGTCGGGGACTCCCTCCTCAGAGGGACTGAGTCATCTATCTGCCGCCCTGACTGAGAAAACCGAGAGGTTTGCTGCTTGCCGGGAGCTAGGATTCACGATGTGACAGAGAGACTGCCGAGACTCATCAAGTCCTCGGATCGCTACCCCTTCCTGCTTCTCCACGTGGGCACCAATGATACTGCCAAGAATGACCTTGAGCGGATCACTGCAGACTACGTGGCTCTGGGAAGAAGGATAAAGGAGTTTGAGGCGCAAGTGGTGTTCTCGTCCATCCTCCCTGTGCAGGGAAAAGGCCTGGGTAGTGACCGTCGAATCGTGGAAGTCAACAAATGGCTACGCAGGTGGTGTTGGAGAGAAGGCTTTGGATTCTTCGACCATGGGATGGTGTTCCAAGAAGGAAGGAGTGCTAGGCAGAGACGGCTCCACCTAATGAAGAGAGGGAAAAGCATCTTCGCAAGCAGGCTGGCTAACCTAGTGAGGAGGGCTTTAAACTAGGTTCACCGGGGGAAGGAGACCAAAGCCCTGAGGTAAGTGGGGAAATGGGATACTGGGAGGAAGCACGAGCAGGAGAGTGCAAGAGGGGAGGACTCCTGTCTCAGACTGAGAAAGTGGGACGATCAGCGAGTTATCTTAAGTGCCTATACACAAATGCAAGAAGCCTGGGAAACAAGCAGAGAGAACTGGAAGTCCTGGCACAGTCAAGGAACTATGATGTGATTGGCATAACAGAGACTTGGTGAGATAACTCACATGACTGGAGTACTGTCATGGATGGATATAAACTGTTCAGGAAGGACAGGCAGGGCAGAAAAGGTGGGGGAGTTGCATTGTATGTAAGAGAGGAGTATAACTGCTCAGAGCTCCAGTATGAAACTGCAGAAAAACCTGAGAGTCTCTGGATTAAGTTTAGAAGTGTGAGCAACAAGGCTGATGTCGTGGTGGGAGTCTGCTATAGACCACCAGACCAGGGGGACGAGGTGGACGAGGCTTTCTTCTGGCAACTAGCAGAAGTTACTAGATTGCAGGCCCTGTTTCTCATGGGAGACTTTAATCATCCTGATATCTGCTGGGAGAGCAATACAGCAATGCACAGACAATCCAGGAAGTTTTTGGAAAGTGTAGGGGACAATTTCCTGGTGCAAGTGCTGGAGGAACCAACTGGGGCAGAGCTCTTCTAGACCTGCTGCTCACAAACTGGGAAGAATTAGAATGGGAAGCAAAAGTGGATGGGAACCTGGGAGGCAGTGACCATGAGATGGTTGAGTTCAGGATCCTGACACAAGGAAGCAAGGAGAGCAGCAGAATATGGACCCTGGACTTCAGAAAAGCGGACTTTGACTCCCTCAGGGAACTGATGGGCAGGATCCCCTGGGAGAATAACATGAGGGGGAAAGGAGTCCAGGAGAGCTGGCTGTATTTTAAAGAATCCTTAACCATCCCAATGTGTAGAAAGAATAGTAAATATGGCAGGCGGCCAGCTTGGCTCAACAGTGAAATCCTTGCTGATCTTAAATGCAAAAAAGAAGCTTACAAGAAGTGGAAGATTGGACAAATGACCAGGGAGGAGTATAAAACTATTGCTCAGGCATGCAGGAATGAAATCAGGAAGGCCAAATCACACTTGGAGTTGCAGCTAGCAAGAGATGTTAAGAGTAACAAGAAGGGTTTCTTCACGTATGTTAGCAACAATAAGAAAGTCAAGGAAAGTGTGGGCCCCTTACTGAATGAGGGAGGCAACCTAGTGACAGAGGATGTGGAAAAAGCTAATGTACTCAATGCTTTTTTTGCCTCTCTTCACGAACAAGGTCAGCTCCCAGACTACTGCACTGGGCAGCAAAGCATGGGGAGGAGGTAACCAGCCCTCTGTGGAGAAAGAAGTGGTTCGGGACTATTTAGAAAAACTGGACGTGCACAAGTCCATGGGGCCGGATGCTCTGCATCCAAGGGTGCTAAAGGAGTTGGCGGATGTGATTGCAGAGCCATTGGCCATTATCTTTGCAAAATCATGGCGATCGGGGGAGGTCCCAGATGACTGGAAAAAGGCTAATGTAGTGCCCATCTTTAAAAAAGGGAAGAAGGAGGATCTGGGGAACTACAGGCCAGTCAGCCTCACCTCAGTCCCTGGAAAAATCATGGAGCAGGTCCTCAAGGAATCAATTCTGAAGCACTTAGAGGAGAGGAAAGTGATCAGGAACAGTCAGCCTGGATTCACCAAGGGCAAATCATGCCTGACTAACCTAATTGCCTTCTATGAGGAGATAACTGGGTCTGTGGATGAGGGGAAAGCAGTGGACGTGTTATTCCTTGATTTTAGCAAAGCTTTTGATACGGTCTCCCACAGTATTCTTGCCGGCAAGTTAAAGAAGTATGGGCTGGATGAATGGACTATAAGGTGGAAAGAAAGCTGGCTAGATTGTCGGGCTCAATGGGTAGTGATCAATGGCTCCATGTCTAGTTGGCAGCTGGTTTCAAGCGGAGTGCCCCAAGGGTCGGTCCTGGGTCCGGTTTTGTTCAATATCTTCATTAATGATCTGGAGGATGGTGTGGACTGCACTCTCAGCAAGTTTGCAGATGACACTAAACTGGGAGGAGTGGTAGATATGCTGGAGGGTAGGGATAGGATACAGAGGGACCTAGATAAATTAGAGGATTGGGCCAAAAGAAACCTGCTGAGGTTTAACAAGGACAATTGCAGAGTCCTGCACTTAGGACGGAAGAATCCTATTCACTGTTACAGACTAGGGACCGAGTGGTTAGGCAGCAGTTCTGCAGAAAAGGACCTGGGGGTTACAGTGGATGAGAAGCTGGATATGAGTTAGCAATGTGCCCTTGTTGCCAAGAAGGCTAATGGTATTTTGGGCTGTATAAGTAGGGGCATTGCCAGCGGATCGAGGGATATGATCATTCCCCTCTATTCGACATTGGTGAGGCCTCATCTGGAGTACTGTGTCCAGTTTTGGGCCCCACACTACAAGAAGGATGTGGAAAAATTGGAAAGGGTCCAGCGGAGGGCAACAAAAATTATTAGGGGGCTGGAGCACATGACTTATGAGGAGAGGCTGAGAGAACTGGGATTGTTTAGTCTGCAGAAGAGAAGAATGAGGGGGGATTTAGTAGCTGCTTTCAACTACCTGAAAGGGGGTTCCAAAGAGGATGGATCTAGACTGTTCTCAGTGATACCAGATGACAGAACAAGGAGTAATGGTGTCAAGTGGCAGTGGGGGAGGTCTAGGTTGGATATTAGGAAAAGCTTTTTCACTAGGAGGGTGGTGAAGCACTGGAATGGGTTGCCTTGGGGGGGGGGGTGGAATCTCCTTCCTTAGAGGTTTTTAAGGTCAGGCTTGTCAAAGCCCTGGCTGGAATGATTTAGTTGGGGTTGATCCTGCTTTGAGCAGGGGGTTGGACTAGATGACCTCCTGAGGTCCCTTCCAACCCTGATATTCTATGATTCTAGACAAGCTATGCTGAGTTACACCAGCTGAGGCTCTGGCCCACTGTGTTCTATTTTTTCTGGTTTCTGTACTATGCCTGTCTTGTATTTATTTAAGGTCCCCGGAATGGAGAGGTGTTGAGTGTTAGGTTTGGATAGACAAACATGTCTTGTCAGTCTAGAAGGCTCACTTTAAACAAAGGCAAACTGCAGTGAAAAGAACAATAGTAAACTATTTTACACCTGTGCAAAATGCTACCACATCAGAGTTCTCAACTCAGTTACAACTGTAGTAGCATTTTACACCCACTTTGCACAAGTGCAAGGCAAAGAAAAATCACTCCTCTTGGGTTTAGCTCCACTCTTACAGGCTGCAAAAACTCTCTGAACAAAATAACCACTGTTTCTCCATGCAGCATAGTTCTGGCTGTGTCTGTCTCAGGATATTACAGAGACAAGGTGGGTGAGGTAATATATTTTATTGGACCAACTTCTATTGATGAGAAAGACAAGCTTTCGAGCCACACAGAGCTCTTCTTCAGATCTCAGCCCTGCATGGCTCGAAAGCTTGTCTCTTACCAACAGAAGTTGGTCCAATATAAGCTATTACCTCACCCACTTTGCTTCGCTGTCTCCACAGACAGGCAGCGTTTTAGGGTATGTCTACACTGGCAGAGTTACAGCAGCAGCAGTTACAGTGCTGCTCAGAGAGTGCTGAAGGGAAACCTTGTTGTGTGTTCACACTGTCAGCTGCCTGCGCAATAGCGTGTTCACACTTGTGGCACTTGCAGCGGTATTCAGAGCGGTGCACTCTGGGCAGCTATCCCACAGAGCATCTCTTCCTCTTCTGCCACTCTAAGAGTTGTGGGAAGGTGAAGGGGGCCGCGGGGCATCCTGGGTCCTGTCCCAATGCCCCGTGATGCATTGCTTTGCATCCCAGCAATCCCTGTGCTTCCGTCCACATTTGGCGCCATCTTTCAATGGTTTGTATGCTGCGTGCTCTGCTCTGTCTCTTCGGTCTGAAAGAATGGATACCGCACTGTTGACCAGTCTGCTGCTCACTCTCACTAGCACATCACGAGTGGCAGTGGAGTTATTCCTTAAATGACAAAGGCAAGAGGAGTTCAACATTGATCACACCACTCATAGTAGCTATGACACGAGATTGCTTGTGGCATTCATGGAGGTGCTGACCACATTGGAACGCCACTTTTGGGCTCGGGAAACAAGCACTGAGTGATGGGATCACATCATCATGCACGTCTGGGATGATGAGCAGTGGCTGCAGAACTTTTGGATGAGGAAAGCCACTTTTATGGGACTGTGTGATGAGCTCATCCCAGCTCTGCAGCACAAGGACACGAGAATGAGAGCTGCCCTGCCGTTGGAGAAGCACGTGGTGATTGCACTGTGGAAGCTGGCTACTCCAGACTGCTACTGATTGGTCGCTAACCAGTTCAGAGTGGCAAAGGCGACCGTTGGACTCATGTTGATGGAAGTGTGCAGGGCTATTAATCTTATCCTGCTCCGAAAGACCATGACTCTGGGCAATGTGCATGACATTGTGGATGGCTTTGCATAAATGGGCTTCCCTAACTGTGGAGGGGTGATAGACGGCACGCATATTCCAATTCTGGCACCAGACCACCTAGCCAACGAGCACATTAATTGGAAGGGGTATTTCTCAATGGTTCTCCAGGTGCTTGTGGATCACCGGGAGTGTTTCACGGACATTAACGCAGGCTGGTCTGGGAAAGTGCATGACACACGAATCTTTCAGAACACTGGCCTGTTCAGGAAGCTGCAAGCAGGAACTTTCTTCCCAGCCCAGAAGAACACCGTAGGGGAAGTTGAAATGCCCATTGTGATCCTGGGAGACCACGCTTAGCCCTTAATGCCGTGGCTTATGAAGCCATACACGGGGCACCTTGACAGCAGCAAGGAGCAGTTCAACAACAGGTTGAGCAAGTGCAGAATGACTGTTGAGTGTGCTTTTGGCCATTTAAAGGCCCGCTGGTGCTGCTTATATGGGAGACTGGACCTGCCAATGACAATATTCCTATGCTTATAGCCGTGTGCTGTACACTCCATAATATTTGTGAAGGGATGGGTGAAAGTTTCACTCAGGGTTGGACTGCTGAGGCTCAGCGCCTGGAGGCTGAGTTTGAACAGCCAGAGACCAGGGCTATTAGAGGGGCACAGAGCAGGGCCATAAGGATCAGGGATGCCTTGAGGCAGCAAATTGAAGCTGAAAGCCACTAATATTTGTTGCTATGCTCGGGAGTGCAGTGCTTGTAATGCTAGGAGGTGATTGAGATTGGTGAAGGTTTAAGAAAATTGCCTGTTGCTTTGCAGAGCTCTGTTTGCTTTCAATTAATGGAATAAAGATTGCTTTCAAACCGAAACAATTCTTTTATTTAAAAAACTACAACCGGAGGAGAGAGACAAACAAAAAACACATTACCACTGAGGGGGATGGGGGAACGTGAGGAGGAGGTGGGATCCCGGGATGGTTAACGATTTGTGTATGTCCAGGTATCATATCCAACCTTCTCCTTTGGATTACAGTGCAGCAGGTACTGTACTTCAGCAGGGCTAAACTGCAGAGGGATGGATGTTGAGTGCAGTGAGTACTGGGAGTCCGCAAGGCTGGACTGTGACAGGGCAGGAGTGGAATGCAGCGGGTACAGACTGGAGCCAGGAGGTTGATAAGAGTGTGTTGGCAGTGTCTGGGGGTCACATGGGAAAGAGTTTTGCGATAACGGCTGCAGGGGAGGGTAGGCATGGAGCTGCTTGGTTTGCAGTGCTAGTAGCGCCTGGAGCGTGTCTGCTTAGTGCTCCATAGTGTTTAAGAGCTGTTCCGTGGCTTCATTCTGGTGTGCCACATTCTCCTTTCAGTCCCTCTTCTCGCTGTCCCGCCACTCCTTCAATTCTTGTTTTTCGGAATGCATCATGACATCACGCATGTTCTTCATGGCCACATTCTAACTCTGCGCAGCCATTCAGCCAGCAATAACAAAGAAGGAGGCTGGGCTCCCAAGGTCATATCTGTGAAGCCAAAATGCAGCATTTTACAGAAGCAGTATTGTTTGCAACACACAGACCACTGATTCAGTGATTTAAAACAGCTACAATTCATATACCTGTCACTAACTGGCTGACCCCAGGCAAGCACACATGAGCCACAAGACCCCCAGAATGGTGAGTAACCGCAGGGCAAATCAGTGTTCCAGGACCATACTGTACACTGGGCACGTGGCTCTTGGGGAGAGCCAGCACTGCTGGGGGGCCTTATAATCATTACTGTCCTCACATTTTCCACAGGCTGTGTTCATTATGGAAGTTATCTCGCTGCTGAGGGTGAGCAGGGAAACATGGGAGGGTCTTCTCCAGGACTGCGGCTTCCAGCCTGGCCCTTATGTGGCTCGCCTGTGTGCAGCAATGGTCCCACCCCACCCCCCAGTGACAGCAGAGTGGTGTGGGAAAGTTACCCTTAATGGGGCAAGAAACAAAGCACCTCTGCCAAAGAACCTGCAGCAGCAGATTTCCCAGTATCTCCATGAGAGTTTCCTGGAGATCTCTGAGGTAGATTCCCATGAAGTGAGGGAGTCAATCAACACCCTGTTCCACCACTCAGACTAGGCATGTGGTGGTACACACATCATACAGACACAAGCCTGCTTTCTGCAACCCTCCTGCCCCCAACAACTCGCTTCAGCGATTCCCAAAATCAAAGCCACTTACCAGGGGCCTCCTCTCCTGTTTGCGCTTCGCCAAGCTCCGTCAGCTGTGACTGGCTAGCCTCCTGCGGGGTAGAGAAGATCTCCGGGCTGCATGCATCTCTGACCTCCAAGTTGTCCTCTGCCTGTGGGTCCCTTTCCCCCTCCACATCCTCGTCCAAGATTTCATCCTCCTGGGTCGGTCCACTCTCGACTGACATGTGAGCCACCAAAGTATCCACAGGGGCCTTCGCAGTGGAGGTGGGGTCGCCACCGAGTATCATGTCCAGCTCTTTGTAGAACCGGCAGCTTGTGGGCGCAGCACCGGAGTAGCGGTTTGCCTCCCACGCCTTGTGGTAGGCGTTCTACAGCTCCTTCGCTTTGACCTACACTGCAGTGTGTCCTGGTCATGGCCCCTTTCTGTCATGCATCGTGAAATCTGTCCGTAGGTATCATAATTCCTATGGCTGGAGCACAGCTGGGACTGGACAGCCTCGTCTCCCCAAACGCTGATGAGGTCTAGCAGCTCAGCATTGCTCCAAGCAGGGGGATCACCTGGTGCGTGGAGCAGCCATGGTCACCTGGAAAGATGTGCTGAGACCACTGCACACGTCACCGAGCAAACAGGAAGGGGACTTTCAAAATTCCCAAGGAATTTAAGGGGTGGGGCTAATGGTTGGTCACCTGACAGCAGGGCAATAGAGTTCAAACCAATGACCAGAGAGGGGAGAAGAGTCATTGTGGGACACCTCCTGGAGGCCAATCACAACACTGTAATCAACCAGGGTGTCTACACTGGCACTGCAGCGCTGTAGCTCCAGCGCAGAAAGCTGTACACCTCTCATCAGGGCGGTTATTTTTACAGCGCTGCAACTGCACAGTTTCTGTGCACTAAGTGGCTTGGCAGTGTGTACACCTCGGGAGTTACAATGCAGAAATCTGTTTTACTGCACAGATACTTGCCAGTGTAGACAAGGCCTTAGACATTAAAGGTGCAGTACACAGAAAAAAGGCAGCATATGAGCTTTAAATTCCCGCAAAGAGCAATCACCAGTTCCAGTTTATTCAACTGCAGAGGCAAAACCACTGAGGTTGGAGGGTAACCAATTCAGCATAGCCCCAAGCAGTCTCCAGCAGCAGAGCTCCTGCACATCTCAGATGCACTTTCAAACTCCCCTCTACCACTAGAAATCCACATGGCAGCATAGCCCACACTCCATGACCTATAGAACTAATGGGCTCAGGAGTGCAATAGCCACTTCCCTGGGTCAGTGTAGCCCACCGATCAGTAGCCAATAAGATGATCCTTCCCAGCACCCCTGTGCTCACAGGAGGGATTTACAGCAGCAAGGCCCCACATTCTTGATACCCCATAGAATCTGGAAAGGGGGGTGTCATTTTGACCTTCCCGCAAAAGGGGATTTCTTTTATTTTTAACTTTTAAAACCCACCATCCAACACTGGATGAGATGAAGGTTGAGTCAGGCACAGAAATGGAACCATCTTGTCTCCCAGGATTTAAAGTGCTTTGTTTTTTCCACCCTTCCAATTAGTTTATGGTTTCATTTTAGAAGTGTACATCTCCAGCCCCTGTCAGTGTCAATAGCTCCTTCTGTGAGCAGATGTAATACTGCCTGCCAACAGAAAGCACGAAATAATAGCTCTGAGAAAGGTATGAGCTGCTTCATTTGTGTGGACTGGATGTTAACTCTGAAGCCTAACGACGGTGGTGCACGTTAACATTGGTAACAAGATCAAGAGTGAAATATTTAACAAAAACATCTCCCCTTCAGACTGATCTTCTCCTCTCCTGCCTCATGGCAAGGGGGGAAAGGGAGTCTGCTGCTGAAGGTTCAACACCTCCCCCCCCAAAGAGTTTCAAGTCAGCTCCATTCCTTCTGCTGATATGGAATAACTAACACATAACAGCAATCCCAGCTGTGGTGTTCCTTAGACAAATGGTTAAATGTTTTAACATGGGCCCTAGTTTGCACCTGTGTATTAGACAAAGGATTGCTTTGTGCCAGAGTTTAGGCTTATACAAATATTGACATTAGGTATCAAAACAAAACATTGTGTGACACTGAAACCACTGTCTCCCTTCCTCTCTCAGAATTGACAGTAATTAGCACTCTGAACTCTGTAGCAAAAAACCAAGCATTTATAAGGACCAGCACTTTAACATTTCCTCATCAGGACTAGAAAGCTTCAGGCCAGGGGCATCATGGGATGGCTAATGTCTCTTGCTCTGCCTCAGACACTCCCTATGTAAACAGCAAATCAAGAGGCACCTCCCCTCTTCTAAGGGAAGGTCTAACCAGAATTCCCAGCACCACCATACCCCTAACACAAACTCAGCTTGCATCAGGCTCTGGTACAGCCACAGAATTTCCTTCTTGTCTGAGGTAAGTGATGGGCCTTTTTGTATCTTTTCACCATGAAGAAACAAACATTGGCGCTTGAAACTCCTCACCTTTAAGGGCTTGTGCATGCTTGGAAATGTACTAAAATAGCTGGTTCAGAATAATTATTCTAGAATAGTTGTGTAAACACACCCTAAGGAGCCCAAGGGCAAGGGTGGACTGTTACTTTTCGTTGAGCACTAGGTCTAAGGGAGCTACATATAAATAACAATTCCCCATCCTAAATATGACATTTTGTGGATTGTGATCTGTGTGACTGTAGTTATATCTGTGACCTCTGAAGGAGCTGTGAGGGGGCCTTAATGGCTATAGGGTTGATCTGATTTAAGACTATTAGTATAGTGATGGTTCCCTGCTACTGGTTACTGAGTCCTGCACGACTGTCATGCAGTGCTGCATCATGTACAACTGTGTGTGATGCCAATGGCAATGTTTTTTTCCCCATGTGTGTGTTGTTATATGGGGGCCAAGGGTTCTTTTATTTAAGCCCAGTTGGAGCTGAGGCCCATCCTGTGAGTCTCTGTTTCATATACATTGATATGACCTTTTGGGTGATGGGGGGAGGGATTCTTTTTTGGAGGTGGTAGAGCTAGGCAATACTAATTTGGTCATGTCTTCCCCCCGCTTTTGTTCAGTTTTGTGTGTGTGTGGTGTTTGTGATTACTTGCTTACATGATCCTCAGCTGTTAGTGATGCAAAAGAATTAATAGGAAGATTCATCCCAGGTGTTATAGGCTAAAGAAGCATGTGGGGACATGTTATGTGTTTCCTAAAAGGTGCTAGTCTACCACAGTCAACTGGAATGTGGATTGTCCCATCACCTACATTCATTTTTCGTAGTGTGTTTTGCTGTTGGCCTTGAGAGGCACAGGTATAGCAAGGGGGGAAAGCTCTGTGGTAGTCCGAGTATAGCAAGCAGAGAGTAAAGGAAAGGGCTATTTGTTACCACCAGATTTCTAACTCCCAAATCCAAGGGAAAGGGAGAAAAAGAATCAAAATACCTGTTGATATGTGTGTACACAGAGAGTCACAGGCCATGATGGGTGACTTTGTCCGATGAGAGGATTTTGCCCTGCCCTGAACATTGTGTACTTGATTAGACACAGGTTGCAAGGTGATTCTTATCCTAGACTATAGCAGGCCTGGATCAGGTAGGGACAAACATCTCTTCCCCATTTTATATTACTGTCTCCTGTTCTTTATTACTTTAATAACAATGGCACTTTCCCCACACTAACAGGCTGAACAAGGATGTTTGCCACTGATACTCTGATAGTGATTATTTTATTCAAACTATACAAAGCCAATGAACCAGTTTACTAGACACGGTCCTGCAGAACCATGAGGCTTCGCAGGCCAGTGTGAAGCTGAGTCCTGTCACTGGTGGTATGTCTACACTTGTAGGGATATTAAAGAAGGTTCTAACAGTGATTCCCCCAAGTGACAGTGACCCCCTCATAATTTGTCCCCCACACTTTAAAATCCAACAGTTTCACCAAGTACAAAAATCTCTTGGGTCTTCTGTTAAAACTTCTAAGCTACTGTCTGTAGAAATCATTCATTGTATCTATCCTGTGAAAGATACTTTATTACTATGTAAAACTTACAAACAAGTTAATTGACTTTGTTCTTGAAGTAATTGATACAATGTAAACAAACGCTATAAGCCCTTAAGTGACTTTCACTTCATTGTAACAGCAACTAGGCTCCTAGGAACAGACCCCCACCCTCTGTGATTTAAGGGCCGGGAGTCTCAAATGAATTAGCACACACCCCGAAAGTGGTGGAGACAGCAAATTAAAATATGGTTAAGATATGGAATGTATGTTGATAAATGCTTGATGTACATGAATGGTTAGGGAGGTGCCAGCCTAGAAAGGGAGTATCCATCGGCCGAAGAATGTGTCAAGTGGACCACCAGAACCCCCGGAGGGTAAACTGCAGATGGGAGTGTGCATCCACCCCATCACCTGGAAGGATGAGAAACACAAACTTTGGACAGTTTGGAGCCACCAGGAATGTGCCCAGGAATGTGCCATCTGCTGATTGAGTCAGCAACAGCAGAATGAAACAGCTCCCATAGACTAACATAGGAATTAATTCCTATAAGAATGGACTCTCAAGACTGATGACTTTGAGTCTCTGGTTCTACTGCCAACCTCCAGGAGCATCAGGTGCATCTGACAGACTCGGCTCCATCCTCATGACCAAGATACCTGGCCAGTAACTTGGCATGAGCAACTTCTAGGCTGGTAACTATAACACCTATATAGAGCTTGAATGAATGATTGTGTGAATGAATCTATATATGTGTGTGTGTGTGTGTGTGTGTGTATAAGGAATAAGTAGTGATAGGAATAAGTAGTCAAACAATGTTGTTTACTTTTATCTTTTGCTTTACCATTATATTTACAATAAATGTGGCATCTTTGCCTTATCCCTCTTAATAAGATCCTGCTGGTTTTTATTCTATTGGTATAACACACTGGAGCTGGAAGCTTGCCTTCCAGTCTGAGTAGACAGACACTCGCTTGCTCTGCTTGAGCTGGCACACTAAAAATAGCAGTGTGGATGTTGCAGCACAAGCAATGGCTTGGGCTAGCCACCTGAGTTTGGACCCTGGGGATGGGGCAGGCTTGTACTCAGACAGCTAGCCCATACTGCTGCCCGTGCTGCAATGTCCACATTGCTATTTTTGCCATGCTAGCTTGACGAGAACTAGAGCATGTCTGTCTGTCCTGGCTGAGATGCACACTCCCATCTGCAGTTTAGACATACCCTAGCATAGCCATTAGCATTGAAAGCATGAGTATTGCTTTTGCTGTGTGTATTGTGGGTAAATAACCCCTCAGGGCTGTTCTCTACTCTTGCGCATGATTCAGCATAAGGGACATGGAGATTTACAGCTGAAGGTGTTGTTTTGTGAAACAGCTTTCCTTCAGTCTCTAATTATCCTTCCCCCTCCAAGGGCCCTTTATTTGGAATGGCTGCCAGAGGTGGGTTCACGTACCACTAAGTAAATGATACAGGTTAACCGGGAAGACACCAACAACTGCTGAGGAGGATTTCTTTCTTTCTTAGCTATTGATGGTTCATCAATATTCATTAGAATCAGAAAGAGATAAAATGCTAGTGATGGAGGCCTATGCCAGGATTAAATCTCTTTGTGGAGATAATTCCTGCTTTGTCTCTTACTCCTGTTTGACCACGGCACATGTGACCCCATTGTCAAGTCGATTTGTTCTATTTACGGAGAGCCTCTACAATTCTCTACTAGTTAGGACTTGATTTTGGTCAGTCAGATAAGCAGTTACAGTATTTCCTATTACAGCAATAATAGCAATTCATAACAAGGGAGAAATCAACAGATACAGCCATTCTATCTCAATAGAGGCAACACAATCCAATGGACAGGGCACTCGATTAGGAGTCTGGTCCTATTTCTGGCTTAGCCACTAACTTGAGTGACCTTCAGCAGGTCATTTTTCCTGTGCCTCAGTTTTCCCCTCTATAAAATGGGGATTATGATACCTTTCTCTTTGAAGCACCTTGAAATCTGGGGATGAAAAGCACTATCTAAGGTTTAAGGATTATAATTGGAGTGATGATCCAATAATGTCATGTTGGCCTCCTATGCAGTGTTGGAATATCATGTGCCAAAGCACTATTAAAACGATGCTTAAAGCAGATAGTTAAAAGGCATGAGTGACACACAAATCTTCATTGAGGATCTTCAGTCATTGAAGATCTGTGTAAATTTTTAGCCCCTTATTTTTCATTATTTTATAAGTTGTAATGACTTTCAGCATGGTAGCCCTGCTGGAGAAAGTTTTACAAGTGAGACTCATCCTACAGTTATATACTACCTTTCACCCTGAAATCTCTCCAAACTTAAATTGAATGGGAAGACACAGAAGAGAAAAAAACAGCTGCAGTCACTTTGTGCTTTTCCTCGGGGGCATAAGAAGTTGCTATTACCAAGAAGGGAAGAAAAAGCTTGCTAGGCTGAGGTTCTGCCCTGTCTGATAACCTCTAGGTGTGTGTCTGACCTTCAATTCCCAAAAGCACTTTTCTTTTCTTTTTAAATGGTGAAACAGTCTATAGTCTTCACTAGCTACACTTACTAAATACTCAGTGCTTTATATTCTCTCATTCTGCCTTATGTCCTTCAGGCACAGTAACAATACTTTTTTAATACTGCCCTATATCCCCCACTATTTTTACAGAATAACATAATGTAACTTTTGTTGCCTTAAGACATTTGAATTCCTCAGAAACCTTTCCCCCTTTTTTATCAAAGTCTGTACATACCCATAAAGGTGCTCAGTTGTTTTTCACCACACAAGGTGCACATAGTCCATCTTTGTGTCTATTTATTTGAAAAAGATTTTTGTTTAAGCCGCAATGGCCAGTTAGTATGCTAAACAAAATAACTTGTTTTTTCCTGTTCTGGCCCCGAAGTGTGTCATTATCCTCAACTCTAGGACAAAATTCAAAGTCCCCTTCCTCTTTTTTTTATTAATCCAATTTTTTTGCCGTTTCTCTCCAATTTTTCTGCATTAGCCGTTTGAATTTCTGTTTACTCAAGGATATTTCTATGTCAATCTTTCCATTTCTTATAATGTTTTCAGCTGCTTTGTCTGCAGTTTTGTTCCCTGTTATCCCAATATGTGCTAGGATCCAAGCTACTGCTACATTTATCCCTAGCTGTATTAACTCTGTTATTAGAAATATAATTTCATTGATTACATCACTTCTACATACCAAGACACCCTTTTTATGGCCATATGGCCTGAGATTGAATCCAAAAAAATGACAGCCATTGCTGAGCATACATCCAAGATCCTATTTAATGCTAGCATAATTGCTACTAGTTCAGATGTCGTGATAGCTACACAATTGGATATTCTTTTAGATGTACTAATTCCAATTTTGGTATACAATATGCTGTCCCTACTCTTCCTGATTTTTCTGTTTTGAACCCATCTGTATATATTTGAAAAAAAAAAAAACCTCCACTTTTCATCTATGTGCTGACACACTTCATTTTTAATACCCACTGTCTATTTTTACCCTAAAGTTTATAAAATAAATCTAAATCCATGTTTGAACATGTGACTTTCCATTCATAACTAATTTTCCTATGACTAAAAGTTTGACATCATTTTGCTTTTCCTTGTGTTTCTACTTCTGCAGCCACATTTTAACTCAAATGGCATGTACAGTTCTAACATTGGGTGCTATAGTTCTCCTATCGAATTCCCAACAATCCACATGTATTTGTTTGGTATGTTCATCCTTATAGTTCCCATTAACTTTGGCCCAGAAAGTTAGGTCCAATAGTTTCATTTGTAGTGTAACTGGCATTTAATCAGAAACTATCTGTAGTGTACCTACAGGCACTGCCTGCAATTCATAGTGCCTGGGCTTGTATTAAACCTAATTTTTTAAGTTCTGATTTTGATGCTGACCCAAAAACTTGGCAGCCATAGTTAACAACTGGTCTGATTAAGGCTCTGTGTACCACCACTAGCATTTTCTTATTCACCCCCAATTAGTCCCACTAAGACATAAACAGGATAAGCTTTCCTATACATTTATCTCTAACACGGTTTATGATCTTCCCAAAGTAATTTAGTATCAAGTATTACCCCTAGGAAGTTGAAACTTTTTAATATGTCCATTTGTTCCCCATAAAGATACAGTTTACATTACTTTGTAACTTTTTTTCAGTTCTTTGGTTTTGGCAGTGGAAAACCTGAATCACCATGCATTTCCCACCCCACTCATGTCTCATAATGCTTTGTTGATTCTCTTTTCTGCCACCTCAAAATTTGCTCCTAACCCACAGAGCACAATCATCTGTGAATAGAGTGACATCTACTGCAGCTCTTATGATCACCCCAAACAAATTTTTCATCACATTAAACAAGGTTGGGTTGATAACACTGATTTGTGGTATACCACTTTAAAAATTTTTTAAAAGCAAGCTCTTTAATCAACCATGTTTCCTTGATACATATACTATCTGGTTTAGTTTTCATTTCCAGGATATTTTCTTTTAGATCTTAACCATGTGCTATCAGATTGTGGACATTCCAGAAGAGATTGTGATACCCATTCTAGTCATATTTCACTATTAACCTCATTCAATATGGTCTATTGACAGATTGCTAACATACAAGAATTTTTCTGCTTGCTATCATTTTCATTTTTTTCTGTTTTTTTTCCCACTGTTTGAAATATGCAATTTATCACTGCTGTCATAAATGCAATAAACCTTTCTTTTTTCTCTACTAGTATATAATTGCCTTTTCCTTCCACAGTATTTATCATATTTTTAATAGAGTAAGGCTAAGCCTGAAGTTCCCCTTTCCCTGTGCTGATTTTCTCCTTTTGATATTTTGACACCCTCCTTGCATCTTCTGCATAAGATATATTAACAACTTTTGCCTTTTGTATCTCCTTAGCTTGTCACTGTACACCCTCCATATGCCGAACTGTATTTACCATTGCAGTTACGACATTTGAACTCCACCCCTTCAATACAATTTTCATAGGCATGCTCTCTTTCACGTTTACCACATCTCGTTTTCCCTTTACAAACATTTACTACATGTCTATACTGTTGGCTCTAACACCTGAGGGGGGTGGTGGTGGGTATATGTCTTGGTTCTAAAGATCTTGGTTCTAAAACTCCCCCTGGGTTTCCTCCTTTTTCTCTCTGATGCCCAGAGAATGACTGCATCCCTTTTCTGCTGCTGCAGCTCTGTAGTTGTAGCACTTGTAGTGTGACCATAGCCGTAGTGAGCAATGGAACCAGTTATATGCTGGTCACTGGTTTGAATCCTGTCCAGATCAGTAGAAATTAAAATTTGAATGGATGTTTGATAGCCTCTATAGGGGATGAGTTAGGTGGGTGCAACCCCAGAGTAGACCCATGGCACTGGATAAGTCACATCATTGTAGGCCTCATTTTGCATCAAGGCAGTGTGTCTACATTAGGGCCATACACCAAAGCGCATTTCCCTGACCTAGATAAGCCCTTAGTAGATGCATGTAAGGGAAAGAGATGAGTTTGTAGAACATGTAGTGAGTTCCAGTGGTTCCTAAAAACTCTTCCATCTATCTACTTTAGGGGGAATACAGTAATTGAAAGATCTAGTGCCATTTTAAAACTGTAGGCTCAAAGTCTGAAGGATGAAAGGTCACTTTGATGCATTGAATGGGTGGCACAGCAACATATGAGGAAGATGTTAAGAAGATTCAGTTCAGAATTGATGGAAGTTCCTAATGAAGTCTCAGTGACCTGAATCAGTAAAGCTACATATGAAGGGGAGAGGAAAAGTTTTGTAGTGGATCAATTCTTAGGGAGGCATCAAGTTGTTCAGTCAGAGTAAATGTTGTAAGTCTTTCAGTCTATAACCAGTATACCCTACCTGATAAGCTTTATCTAGATTTATCTAGATTTCAGATTCCAGGGACCATCAATTATTACTTATTTCACTTCTGTCTAGTTAGGATTTTGAACTAGTGAATGCAAATACAGATTTGGAGTGGAGTCAGGATTCTTAATTACATTGGCTGGATCAGTGACTAATGACTTTCTTCTACTTTTGGCACAAGTCAATGTACAATATTTAAAGCTAGATGTTTCTTAGCAAAAAAAATCAAACGAAATCAAACATTCCACTTCTTCTACCAGCCTCATGTTTCTATTGTGGGTAATCCACAGACCACATTGCCTCTCTTTGGAATTAATTCATGTAAATGAGGTAAGTGGACTTTTTGGTGTGTTCATTATAATTCAGAAGAAAGCATCCCATTTCAGACAAGCACATTTTGGGGTGATCATTGTTCAGAGAAGCAACTTTTCACTATAGTATTTCTGAGTGGGGATTACATCTTGATTACAGCTGCAGAGCAGATAAAGATGGACATTTTGAATTCTCCATATGAGGATCTCGATAGGCAAGCTTCCATTTTGTACCCTGAAAAATGAGGGCTGCTTAGTGGAAATGAAAGATACACGCTCTCGAGATATGCTCAACAATCCTCTCTTTCATTTTAACACTGTTTGAGACAGAACAACAGTTTCACAGCTGCTGAACACCTGCTGCTTCCATTGATTTTACTGAGGTTTGTGGGTGGTCAGCACTTCTGAAAATCTGGTCACTCATATTTATATACCAAAAGATAGATTTAGGCTCTTATCATTAAGCACCTAAATTTGAAAGTTTAGGCCAGTGATTCTAGCCAAATTCAGACCAGGTATTTCTCTACAATGACATGAGGCAATTTCGCCAAATTGCAGTCTCGGATATTATTCAGGAAGCTTCTTCATTGGGTTATGTGCTTGGTTAACTAGTAGATTTGAATCAACTGGACCATCTCCCCAGCAGAACTGGTTGGTTGTATCTCTAAGCCCCAATGATTATGGTGTTTCAGATACTATTGCTACATAATTATCACCCTCCCCCCTTATTTTATGCACACACACATCTCTCTTAAACCCCCTCTCTCCCAGAGGTTTTCCCAGCAGACATTACATCATCACTTCTGAATACAGTAGATTTGTCTTGCCACATTTCTTTTTAGTTAAGAAGAAAAAGTGGCCAGTTTTGAGACAGACAAACACTACCTGTAAGTAACTGATATTGAATTACTTGGCACGTGTGGAGCAAAGACCAGAGCCCAGCATGTTTCATGTTTCCTTGTCTTGCAAAAGCATTGAAAAAAGGTGAGACAATCTGGTGAAAAATATCAGAAAGTGATGATTTTGGAAATGTTATTTTTTCATCAAACCACCATGAAAAATTCAAATATTAGTCAAAATTCAGATGCTCTTTCATTTTTGCCATTTTTACTATGTTTTTATGAAATAAAAAGTGTACAATTCCCGTTAAACTTCTACCTAACTATATTGTCACAACCAGTTCCAGCTTAATAAGCAGCACTTATAGAAATTACATTTATGAGGACAAGTAGTTTATATTTTGTAATTTTTGTTGTTGTTAAAAACTTAATGAATGGGAAGATTCTCAATAAATGGCATCTTTGGATGAAAGGTTCTATAGAAATGCAAAGGAATACAAAGATCTCAAATTCATTTACAAATATTAGTTAAACCTTTCGAAACTGTTGTGAGATAATGCAAGTAAGTTTTAGATACATTTTGCAGATGCGTAAACTGAAGCACAGAGAGATTACGTGACTTTTCCAAGAGTCATCTACTCTTTTACTAGTCATCTTGGATTGTGCTTCACTCACAATCATTCTTTTGTCACAAAGAAGGACAGAGAGCTTTCTAAATGAATGACATGCTATGGTGATTACTATTTTCATCTTCATCTTTAGAAACAAACAAAAATTGCTGCTAAGTGTGTTGGCTCAGAGACTGATGCTAATATGCAGTTCTTTTACTTGCATATGTGAATAACCTCTAGAGCAGTGGTTCTTAACCTGGGTTGCATGCACCCCCTTGGGGGTCTTAGATGCCCTTTCTGGGCGTGTGAGACATGCCAGATTTTTTTAAAAGGTAAATCATCGAAAACACAAATTAAGCACAGGCACGTAAGTACAACTACTTTGTTTCATCAAACATATGTATTTATTAACATTATACATTTTTTTAATGATTACTGCATTAAATTTTAACTGCAAAATTAAAATAAATATATAATTCTCTCTCTTTCATTCTATAGTTATATCTAGGTTTAAAGAACTGGCCTATTTCAACGATTTTTGACAAAGGGTGCGAGAACATTTTTTTGAGAACCAAAGGGGTGCAGGCTGCAGTAAAGGTTAAGAACTACTGCTCTAGAGTAAGTGAAACAAGGTGGGTGAGGTAATATCTTTTATTGGACCAACTTCTGTTTAGTGAGAGGGAAAAGCTTTCAAGCCACACACAGCTCTTCTTCAGGCAGCCTTCTTGGCTGCTATTTCATTCTCCATGTCCGGACTCCTCATGCATACATTTTGTTACATTGGGTGTTTATCATATTAGGGTAGATTAAGAGACCTTGCTTTCAATTACAAGGCCTGAGAACTTGGTGTAGTGGTATATCCCGGGTCATAATCCCAGATCTTCTGAAGCAGTCTTGCTAAGTGAGGTACTAAGGTCCTATAGGATCAGCATCTTTGAACATTAATCCTCAAACCTCTTGAACTCCCATTCAGGTGAAGATATTTAACTCTTTGAGTATCTAGATTGAACTCTTTCTTTGCAATACATTGGCATTTGGTTTGATTTTTTTCAAGTCCATTTTTAAAGCAGATTCAGATGAATATTCATGACTCAATGCCAAGGGGTGGTATTTAAGCAGAGAGTGCAAACCCTGATCCAAGCAAAAAAGTCATCTGTGGAATAATTTTTGAATGCATTTTTCTTGTTTAAAAAAAAAAATCAAATTCTCCTACTAGGTACACATTGAACTTTCACATATGAGCTGTACCCTAGTGTGGTTTTCTTTTAATTAAAGGTAATTGTTTCTTCTGTTTCCCCCTTGGTTTTTGAATGCAAAAGAGTTGTTACCAGAGAGTTGCCTCACTTCTACCACAAAGTAGGTAAAAGATCAAAGAACAATAATAAAGAATACAGGCAAGAGAAATTTTACATAAGAACATTCTCAGTGGAGTGAAATCATTTGCCCATTTTGTGTATAATCTGACAGAAAAAATGACCTGCACTTCTGATTAACACCAAGAGGAGTTGGGTTGGTTTTAAAAACAATATACTATATGGCAGTGCAGTAGAGATCCAGGTTATACATTTATTCACAAAAAATATAGTTAATATATTACATAGTTTTGATCTGCCTTCATAGCTTCCTGTTAAAGTAGCAAGTGAATAATAATATCTTTGTGCAATATCATATATATTTGGATGAGACTTACAAAGCAAAGGTTAAACCTTGGCTCCACTGAGGTCAATGTCAAAACTTCCATTAATCTCAGAAGGCTACCAAAAGTCTGATGCCCATTTAAGTATTAATGGTATCATATTCACTGCTAAATAGTTTGGCAGAAACTATAACAATGCACCTATTTGACTGATACAGTGGCAATTATTGGAGCTGGGTGAAGTGGGATGGCTAATTTCTGTCAAGGACTGCTGGGATAGGGAAAGAGGAAATCAAACCATTCCCCTCATCCCCAGGAAACTGCATTGTTGTCCACTCCCCATGAGCAATTCCTATTAAAATCCTTATGAAATTCATCTAAAAATGCAAGCAACTATGCACAGAAAAATTTCTGCAATATTCATCTGGCCTTAGTCTGAATTAATGTTCAGCTAGTTGGTAATCACCCTTAATATCTGTTTAACCCAGGGGTGGGCAAACTATGGCCTGTGGGCTGCTTCCGGCCCATCAGATGTTTTTATCTGGCCCTCGAGCTCCTGCTGGGGATTGGGGTTGGGGGCTTGCCCCACTCCACCCGCCTGGCACTTCCCAGCCCCTGACTCACAATTCCCTTGATGAGCACCATCTTCTGGCATGCAGAGTCACACTGCACAGGCGTGACTTCACTGTGCTGTTTCTGGGATTGGAACCCTACCCCTACGTGGCAGTCCCCCCCCCCCATGCAGCAGCATGCCCAATCCCCTTCCAGTCTCCTATGGCCCCCACCCTTGAGAGCCTCGAAACTGCCCAGGGGCCGCACCCATCCCAGCTAGGGTGCCATGGCGGTGCCTCGTACAACTGCCTTGGTGTCACTGTCAGCAAGACCCTTAGGAGTCCCTGGTACTGCCCCTGTACAGCCCCCACCCCGTGGCACACTTCATGAGTCCCCCTCCCCCCCACCTCAGTAACATCCCTTATAGAGCCCTCCTCCATGCTACACCCCATAGTCCCCCCTCCCCCACTGGGCATTCATGTCCCGCCATACAATTTCCATACCCAGATGCGGCACTAAAGCCAAAAAGTTTGCCCACTGCTGGTCTAACCTTTTTAAAGACCAAAACCTTGTAAGTCTGAATTACTTTCAAGCAGTGAAAAATGCCTTGGTTTAGTGGTAAGATACTGCTGAGCAACAATAACTAAGAAGAAGAATAGGCTGATGGGACAGTAGAAAGAGTGTTAAGTTTTGCTTTCTCTCCCTATCTGTATTTGAAGTTCATTTTACTTTTTTTACTTTTTTAAGAGTGCAGAGCAACATCAAAACAAAGTATTCAGAAATCTGCAAACTCAATGAGCCTTGTGCTCTGAAGTCAGGTGCTTTTGAAAATCCCACTCCTTGTCTGTGCAAACAAGAATCTGGGTGAAATTCACCCCATTGCAGAAAGCCAAGGACAGAAGTACTGTACAGGTCTTGTGCTGGTAGGGTGATCAGATGTCTTGATTTTATAGAGACAGTCCCGATATTCAAGGCTCTGTCTTAAATAGGCACCTATTACCCTCACCTCCACCCCCTGTCCCAGTTTTTCACACTTGTTATCTGGTTACCTTATGTGCTGGCCCAATGCACCATGGTGTATTTCACCCTTCGTGGTATTGTGGGTATCACCAAACTGGATCAGATTAATGGTCCATCTAGCCTGGGATTCTTTCTTTGAAAGTGGTGCAAGAAACCTCTTAATGCACGATAATGGAATAATCTGCCCATACAACAAGTCTTTTCTTAATCCCTGTCAGTTACAGTTTGGCTTCTCCATGAGTGTTTATAGCTCTTATTTTTTTTACACATGTTCATATGATAACTAAAGTAACTGCAGATGGTCTTATTATACACATACCCATTGAAGTCCATGGGAGTTTGCCATTGACTTTAATAAGGCCAGGATTTCATCCCTAATCCTTTTTAGAAGCCTACTGAGATCTTGACTTTAATATGATCTTGTAGCAATCAGTTCCAAAGGTTAATTATGCATTTTGTGTGGGTTTTTTTGAAACTCTGTCCAAATTAATGTCATTAATGCTATATGATGAAATCTTGACGAAAGCTCATTTTATGTTACATGAATTGAACTGTCCAACTGTGCTCAGTGGAGGTGATGTAATGTATCCACAGATAATAGGGAGGGAGCAGAAGAGGAGGGGGATATTGTATACTAACCCTGGACTAATTTGTCTCTTCCAGCTGCTCCCAAAAAGGGAGAAATCCTCTCCGACTTATACTGCACTCAAATGAGACAAAAACTCCTGTTAATGTACAATTGTTAATTTTCAACCATCATGTTCAGAGGGGCCTTGAGTCAAGAGTTTTAAAAGTAATTAGTAATTAGGCTCTCCAATGGGTGCCTCCATTTTTGGCTGCCCAGCTTTAGACACCTTCATGGAGACTGATTTTCAGAGGATGGGAACACCTTAAGAAAATCAGGCTCCTGTAAGGCATCTCTGGTTGGACACCCAAAATCACTAATTACTTAAAACTCTTGGCCATGATTATTGTCATCTTATGTCATAAGTGGAGTTTTGGTCACAAAACATCAATTTAAATAAAATATCAAAGGATGAGACTAAGGAGAGAAAATGCTCTCAGAGACTTTGTCTTTCCTTGTCAGTGGACAGGTCATCAATTAATCCTGACCCAAATTTAGTTGTTGATAGAAAGGGCACAATGTATGGGATGTAACTGTGTTTTTAGCACTTAAGCACAGACCAATAAAGAACCTTCACCCAATGCCAAATAAGTGCTTTGGCAATTGTCAATGCCTTTTTCTTTGTAGATCAGCTTTACAATTACCCAGTGAGTGAATCATAGAAGTTAGAGATGAAAAAGACCTATTAGGTCATCTAATCCATCCCTGCAGTCAGTTCAGAGCTATTCCATGCAGTATAATCCCCGTTCCAATTTTAAATGTCTCAATCAATGGGGCTCCCATAATTTCCTTTAAGAGATTATTCCACAATTGTTAGGGATCTCCCCATAATTCCTGATATTCAGCCTAATTGTTCCTTTGCTTAATTTCATTGCATTACTTCTAGTTGTAAATCCTAAAGATTATTCTCCTTTCTTAGAACCCAATCCTGCTCCCTTTGGAATCAATGGGAGTTTTGCTGTTGGATTTAATGGAAGAAGTATTGTGCTCTTGGTGTTTTAAATACTTGTGAATGGTTATCATAGACCTTAGTCCTCATCTTTAGTGGAACATCGAGTCCCTAATATGAAGTTGAAACAGTTTAAAATATAAAAGGCACAGGCCCTACCCCAACTCTGCTGGCATTACTGATCTGAGGATAGTGTGGTATTACTAGCTTGGAGCCAGATCCTGGTAACATTGTGTTGTAAGTCCTCCACCCAATTGTGAAGGAAGGATGGGGCTTAAAGCTTCTAAATTGTCTGCTTGTTCCAAACTGAGTTACTAAAAGGGTCACAGACTTGATGTGGTGTTCTCATATTTGGAGTAACAACTTGTTGTGTACCCGGAGTTTCCCTTTTTCTTTGATTCTTCCCTCCCCATGCAAACATTCTGACCACATGGGACCCAGTCTAGGACTTAAGGCTGCTCAGCACCATGTAGGACTGGGCCTATGGGGGTCTAGGGTTTGCCCTCTGATGTTGGTTTGGGTGAGGGTTGGAGTTGGAGGAAAATGGAATCATAACTGAGGAAGATTCAAACTCTTGCTCATGCATAGCACTGTAGTTAGCGAGATTATTTGTGAAAGTACGGGCTACTCATAGGAATAAGGGTTTCAGGACAGTCCCATACCCTTTAAAATCTATTTAGTAACACAATTGAAATGTAGCAGTTTTAAATTAAAGTGCTGATATGGGTGTTATATAATCTCTGGTCCTGATATTCTCCTGTTGTTGTTCATACATTCCTTTGTTCCCAGACACAACCTACAGCAGCCTGTAAACAGACTGACATGAACAACCACAGAAATCTACTTTTTATTTGGCATTCATTCCATTTATTATATATACATATTTAAAATCTGTACACATAAAATACAAAATAAAAGTGTTTTTTATAAGTTACACAGTTAAACAGCTACTTTTTTAGTTTAAAAACCATTAAAAAACAAGAGAGAAATCTTATCAGTCCATCTTTATACTCATTCACAATAACCTTGGTATAAAACATCCATACAGCGTAAGTGTACAAAATAGTGTACAGTTCATAAAAGCTGTGCAAAGACAGCAAAGTTCAGTCAAAAATCAAAGAGGCATATCCATTATCCTCCATCCACATTAAACCTATACTAGAAGCAATGTAGAAATTGATCACAGATGTGTGGACAAAAAGTGGTTTAGAGAGTGCTTCATATATAGCATTGCTGCACCAATTAAAATATAAACACATAGATCTCAGTTTTGAAACACTTGTTCATGCCAGTTAGTCCTTACTTATGAGGGTCTATGTTCTCCCAATTAAGTAACAACATACTCCAAATATGTCCTACTGACATACATGGAGTATGGTGCTACTGGATGTGATTAAGAGGAGCAGGGTCTGGTCCATGAATAGTTCCACAGGGATTACTCACATGTATAAGGACTACTCATGTAAACAAGGGTTCCAGGATCAGACCATACAGCTTTCATCATTTCCATAACTTAATAATAGCAGGGAGTTCGCTTGAAATCTAATAAAAGGATTACAGCGTTTACCATGATTTTGTCTCCAAACCACAGTCTCCACTCCATTTAATTACTTCCCCCTTGCTATATACCAAGCATGCCTTCCAAAGCAGGGTGTTCCAGTTATCTTGTCTGTGGCTTGCATGGGGAAAATGCAGCTATCATACAAGTTTGGTTGCTAAACATAGATACAAAGAGAAAGGCTAATGGATGCTATGTATACAAGGCCTCATAAGCAGAGCAAATAGACAAGGAAAGGAGTATAAGTGTAGACAGACCTGGCTATGCCATAAATAACTTGCATGTGAGAACCATGTAGACATTCAGGAGGGACACCACCTCTTCAATTTTATAGCACTTCTATACTTCTATTTATTGATTTACATCTTTGCAAAGTCCCCTGTTGTGGTGGGGGCAGGCAGGAGATCTAAGAGACTGTGATCTCCTCCTCTTCCTCTTCCCCCTCATCATCCTCTTCCTCCGAGTCTGAGAAGTCTGAAGGTTTGCTGGGGCTGCTGGAGTGGGATGGAGAGGGGGGCATCTGGGAGTCCAGTCTGTCCCTCAAGTGCAGGTGCTCTGGGGACTGGTGGTAGGTCAGGGTGTGCCGAGGGCTGGCTGGGCACAGTGGGGACACTTCCTCCTCCTCCTCCTCCTCTGAACATTTCTTGCCTACGTCGCTGAGGTCTGGGTGAGGGTTGAACTTGGTGGGTAAGGTTTGTTCCCTGCAGCCCCCGGAGGAGAGAAGCTCTCTCTCTTTGGAGTTCCTCCACTTCATCCTTCTGTTCTGGAACCAGATCTTCACCTGGATAGAAAGGGATTCACAAAGCCCCGGGCTCCGGTTACACAGAATTGTAGTGTACGCGGCTGGGCACGTGTGACTTACAGCCCCCCTGGCTGCCACTACCACCGCCCCAATGCGCCGCTGCTGAAAGCTTGCCTCGGCCCAGAGGGAGTCTGATAGACTCTCAGTTCATGTCAGCTCCCTGGGGCAGGCACTGAGGCCTCGGGGAGGGTGTGGTCGGTGCCCAGCGCGCAGCAGGCACTAGCAGATTGTAGATGGGCAACCCTGCTCTACTGGCTCCTGACAGCGATGCCTCGGCGTGCTCTCCCTTTCTCCCACTCTGGGCTCTCTGCTGGTCTTTGAATGCCCCCCTCCCCGCCCCACATCTGGAACAGCCTTCGGATCTCCCTGCTCCACTTGCCAGGCCGCCGCCGCCTCCTCCCACTCCAGCTCTAGAGGTTACTGCATCCGCCCTGGCCCTGGATCTCTTCTCCCCTGTCCAGCGCTAGCCCGAGCGCAGGCTGGATGCGGGGAGCTTTACCACCCCGCAGGGCACTGGGTCCCAGCCAGCCCTACTGAGGTCTGTGGGAGCGAAGAGCGCCCGGGAGCTGGCAAGATCGGGCCCTAAATTGTAAGATCTTTGGGGTAAGGCTCTTGTCCAGGCTCCATCAGTGTGCACCAGGCTTGAGAGGATAAAGGTAGCGAAGCGGTGACACGTGAGAAGGGAGGAAGGATAGGGAAACCCCATCCCAGCAAGCCAGGCGATCCCTCGTTGTGTACACGCTGTAACTCCCCACCCAGGGAATCCACATCTCTTCTCCCCCGTGTGTGTCTCTGGGGGCTCTACCAGCATTTGCTGAGTACATAAGGACACGCTGTTTATCCTGATGGGCAGTCGTGTGCTAAGTGCCCTTAAGGTGGCGCCCAGCAGCTGGCAGGATTGGCCCCAATGGCCCAGTGACGGACATCCCCGCCAGTGGCCTGCGAAAGGCCCTCCCGTTGGATGGCGTAATGCTGATCCCATGGCTGGTCCTCGGGATCCCATGCCAGCTCGCCCAGGATGAATGCCACCCGGGGGTTGTTAGTTACCTGCGAGTCTTTGAGCCCCAGTTTGGCTGCCAGCTTTTTCCTGTCTGGTTTGCTGATGTACTTCTGCTTCTGAAACATTTTCTCCAGAGCTTTGCGTTGCACGTCCGAGAAGACTGCCCTGCGAAGCATCCCTCTGCGGGGCTTCCCTCTAGCAGCCAGGGGCCAGGAGAAAGTGCCGGGGATAGGCACGACCGAGGAGGACGCTGGGGAAAGAGACAAGAGCAGAGACTAAGCTGAGCTAGCCAAGAAACTGCAAACAGGCTTTCCCCCCGCTTTCTACTTCTCCCCTTCTTTCCTTTAACTTCTTTGCACTTTCTCCAGCTTTTTCTTTCTTTCTTCTCTTTTTCATCCTTCTTTCTGTCTTTTTCACTCTCTCTCGCCATCTTCCCCCCCCCCTTTCTTTCACTCTGTACACACATCCCACTGAATGGACCAGCACCTATAAACCTGAAGCAATGAAAGGAACTTTACGCTTAAATAACTGTCCCTTTCAACAAGTGATAACTAGGATTAGATACATCAACTGAAACGTGTAAAATGTATCAATAGTGGGCTGTTTTGTTATGTGTTTCAAAGGTTTGCAGCTTGAAAAGGCAAAGCGAGGCGTACCAACTAAAATAGAGGTATAATAAAAAAGCTTTTTTCTCTCTCCAAAGTATTTGATTTTTTCAGAAGCTTTTATCATTTCAGACACTTTATTATTCTTGAGATGAAAATGAGGGACTTTTCTGGTTTGAACAAAAAAGTCCTCTTTAGATGCAGTTTTGATCAATCAGTATTCATCTTTTTTATATTAATCTTCCCTCCCCCCTTACAAAACTTGAAGAATTCAATCCGAAGACATGAAAAGTAACAGCTAATTAGCACATTGACTGGTTCCCAATGGTATTGGTATGATAAAAAGGGCACAGTTTCGCCTTAAAAAAAATCCCAAAGAGAGACAGAGATTCTAATGAAGCGTGAATGGTAATTGTGTAGTAATGAACTAACAGAAAAAGACTGAGGACAAGCAGCTAAAGCCATATATTATTGGAACAAAAGAGATTTACACTTTCAAACTAAACACAACTACATGCCAAGCTCCTTGGGAGAATACTGATGACACAGTCTTCTCTTTCCCCAAATCATTTTCATTAAATGGACATGAAAAGCTATTTATAAAGCTCAAGTTGTTTTTGTTAGGCCATTCACATGCTGGAGAAAAGAAGCAAATTCCATTATCAGGAGCATGAATGGAAGAGCTTGGATTATTTTCTTCCTCTTTTAAAAAAAATATTAATAGCTTGTTTGTCTAATTAGATTTTTTTTAATTGTTGCCCCAAATCCTGACACTATAGGACTCAGATCTCAATACCCTGAGCCTTCTTGATTTTTATCTTTCTTAATCGGTGTAAATTTTATTACATTTTAATAACCATTAATTAATATAGATAAATATATGAAATTGGAGACCCAAGAACGAAAGGATTAATATACTCTCAGGTTGTAAGGGGATAAGATTTGCATTTCAATGTAACTATTATTGGGAGAAGGGGATAATACTTAGTAATAATAAATATGACACTGAAGACACAAAGTAGGCAATGAAAAGGTTAATGGACTTTTCATCGTAGTCTTGATTTGTTTTGTTTACCTGCCCAGATCGTATTTGTAAATTTTCTAATGGACAGGGATTTGGGGTATGTATGTGGCTTTTTTGCCACACCGAATACCCCAAACAAGGGAACGCTCCATGTGGTCTTGTGAAAATACTGGAACACTGAATGACCCTTAATGGGAAATTAGCCCATGGCTGGTAAATGTCTATCAGCAGCATGGTAAAGTCAGCGCTAGGTCTGTGTGTGGCTGCCCAGAGGGAGCTGACCAAATTGGTCATGGTGCTGAAACTTTTGTTGGGGATCACCGGCAGAGTGCACTGACTCTGTGGGAAAACCGCAGCCATGAAGAGGATCTCTGTGAGAAGGGAACCGCCTCAAATTTGGACCATGACAATTCCGGCTAATTTGTAGATCAGGGGGGAATTGGTACGAAATGTCAAGCAGTCACTGCTTGTGCTAAATAGGGCATCAAATTGGCGCGACTGATTCTTGAATGTTGTTCTCCGTCCAACCTCTGAACTAGAGCATAACCCCCAAGGGTGGACGGAGAAATATGACTGGGATATGCCTGGAACAAGTAAGGGGGGTGGGAGTGGAGGAGAGCGATGAGATAGGAGTCAGGAGAGGGAAGGCGGAGGGGTCTTGAGACCTACCTGGGAAATAAGAAGATCTGATAAAAGGCTGGAAGGATCCTTCAAAGTATGGAAAGGAGAATGTCTTTGGAGGGACACTCGGAAGCAACGCAGGGGAGGTTTCTGACAAAAATAAAAGAAAAAAAAAAAAAAGATATTTACCGTTCATAGGATTCCACCCGTAGCAGGAAGAGAGCAGTGGAGATGATAAAGTAGCAGCTCAATACAATATTTCTTCCCTAAAGCAGATGCAGACGGATCAAATTAATCTGCCTGCTTCTAGTTTAAAAAATAATCCCGTTCCTGGGAGTGTTTTGTTTTCTTTTTGCCAGGGAACTGATACTAACGAGGCAGAGATTAGTCACTTTGGCATCGTTTATCAGAACCGATAAACAAACAAACCGCTCTGCTCTCCGAAATTTAGAGGGACCCTCATCATTTCTGCAAAGATTCAAGAGGCAATGCGGCAGAACGAACGGAGAGCCAGGGCCTCCCATTACTCTTCAACCAATGCTCTGCAGAAGGTCTCTGCTTCTCGATTGCAGGTCTCTCCCTCCCTCCCCCCGCCCCTTCCTCAAACACTCAGATGATGATCATTTCTTCAACATTGGCAGTGATGTATAGGAAGAACCCCCCACTCCCCCTTAACGTACTTAATGGTTTTCCGATTGGAAAACAGTTAACAGGAATAAGCTCCTGCTAGTCCTCCTGAAACACTAAATTGAGGCGCTAAAAGTTGGACGCTTACCAGCTCTAGGAGTGGACGAGAGGATGGCGTTGACCCCAAACTTCAGGAAAGTGGAATCGTTATTGGATGAGACTGAAGTCTGCGGGGAACAGACCCTCCTAGCGCTAGAGGTGTTGCAGCTGACGAGCTCTGATGTCACCGTGTCTGTCCTGGCTGGGCTGGTCCCGGAGGCTGGAGGGGACATGCTAGGCGGAGGGCCGTTCCGAGGCAGGTAACTGGCAGGCCTACTGATCCTGATCAAATCTTCCACCAAGAAGCTAGAATGGCTAGAAAAGGCTGACTGCAGAGACTGAGGCAAAGTTAAAGTAGGAGTTGGCCGCAGGAGATTCGGGTACACAGCCGGAGGAGCTATGAGACTTGGGAACATCATCGCAGAGGCTGAAATACTTTTCAGGGTCCAAGGAACCTGGCTTGGTATTTTTTTTTCTGCTTTGCAAACCTCTTTAGTAAAGATCCAACTAGTAAGTCTGGCAGGGTTCTCTTTGCCCTTCCTCCTGGATGATGGGTTTTATAGTGGTCAGCCCTGCTAAAGCTCTTTCAAAAGTGACAGCTCGAACAAAGGGGTTCAACAAAGTTCTCCACTTGAGCTTCATTCATCGAGAGCTCTGGGCTTTCTGATTGGTCCAGGGGTGCAATTTATGATTGGATTAGACTTCATAAACAAGCAATGCACAATGGCCTTGCAACAAAGAAAGTGTAGTCATCAATTTTGCATATTGACCGCCTCTTTGGAATACATTTCTCCAAAGGCTCCCAGCAGGGTTTTGTTCAGAAGCAACACACACAAGCTAATTAAATGCCTATTTAAAAGTTTCAAATGACATCTTGCCTCATAGAAAAAGAATTATTTAAAGAAAGCACTAAATTTATTTGCTGCTCCCCTGCCGAGTTTAGGAAATAAATCAATAAATATTCATACAAACTTATCTACGGGCTGTCAAAAAAGCATCATTTTTGAATAATGGAAGACACAAATTAGTGAACATAAAATTAAACACTGCTGATGAAAAGATCCTGATATTGGATCTGATTGTTTTCTGAAAATGTCTTCCGTGCTATCGTATGCAGTGAAATTTGAAAGTATACTGTACGTATGTAAGACAATCTTTTCTATCCAAAAAATCAAGCCTACAAACATTTGGAATAATATAAACTGATCTGAATGATTATATCTGTTTTTGTTACTATGCCGATGATTGGATAGCAAATAAGTAATTTTATGTGTTCAAACAACAGGTTTGCAAATAAACTTAAATGTAATAGTTATTTTAGTTCATAAGGAACTATGAGGAAATATGAACATTAAAAATAGAAAAGACCTATACAACTCTTTTTAGTAACACAACAAACAATTGACATTTTAAGTCGTCTGTTAGGGTTTATCTAATCTATTTTTTAAAATGGTAGAAATAAACATTATTTGAAAGTGAAGGCGAGTGAAACAGTCCAACGTCTTGATCCATATTACTAACATAAGTATTCTTTGAGTAAGTGCCATTTTTTGTAAACAGCAGTTTTAAAAATATAGCTTGAATCCTTCTCAGATTCCCTAAAATGCATATTCAATGGCTTTTTTTTATCTGAGTCTCTGAAAGTATATTTAATTATGTCCCCCAAAACAGAGAGCCCACCACTTTTCTCTGGGAACAAGTAATATTTTAAGGGAATAGTTTAAAAAGTGATTTTCTGATAGCCCTTTTAATGGCAAATATGGAAATATATGAAATTGTAGTTAATTTTCTTTGGGGTAGGTCAATGAAAGAGGCTATTGAAAAGTGGTTTTACCTGATTTCTCTGTTAAATAATATAACAGATGTGTTAAATGTTTTAAAAGCACCCTATTCAGTTCTTTGGTGTTGCGGAACCTTTGCAAGCAGAAGTGTGCAGCCTCAGCCATGCAGCCTTTATCCTATTAACCATGAACTAACTGTCACCTTCAGCTGTTTTCTCTTTTTACTTTTTAACACAAAGCTTTCTCAAAAATCTTATTAACCAGCTTTATTTCTCTCGATGGTTTTTGTCCGGGTGTTTTGTGTTGATTATCTCCATGTCGATGCTTTAACCATTCAATAAAAGTGCATCTGCGATTTATATCACATTAGGGAAGAAAGAAAGTCTGTTAAACCTCTCCCTTGATTCAAATCAAACAGTTATTTATTAGAGAGGACGGAACTGGCCATCGAAATTATATGATGCTGACAAGTTTCCGCAACGCTATTCCAAGGCTCCAACAACCTATCGCTTGTAAGAGTATATGGTGATTCAGAAGATCTTCGATATCAGTTTAAGAACTCTGCGATTTTTAAAATTAGTGTTAACGTTTTGCAGAAGGAAGGAAGAAAGAGAACCCCAGCAAGACCTACAAAGGAACTAACTAAGATCAAATGAAGCCCAGTTCCAAAACACCTGCACTTGGAAGCTGGCATAGTTTATGCACTACTCCAAGTCACAGTGGGGAGGCTTAGTCTGTCGGTACCATATCCTGCTCTGTTTTTTTGCATTTACTTCTTTTCTTACCATAGCATTTCCCTACGGATAGGGCGAGACCATGCTGTATGCCTGGCTGCTCTCAAGGTGTTACTTTCAGGCAAGTGGAACAGTAGCAAATAAAACAATCGAATAGAACGTTGCAAACAATAAATAATGAATTCTTCCCAACTCCCACCCCCAAACGCGGTATTTCCCAGCAGAACTTGAGTGTCTAGAAGAGCAGCCCAGGCGGATCTGAGAACACATAGTTTTTACAGTCATTATGTTCCATTGAGATGATTTACTCCTTTCTTTACATATACATCGGGGGCATTTTGCCTCACTATAGACCAACTGCTGCTAATTTCTCTGGTTTTTAAAAAAAGGGGCTGACATTTTCTGGAAGGTTGGGTCAAACGCATGCTGTGGCACACGTGGACCCAGTTCCTTGTGATATGTCTTAGCACACTCATAAAGAATTCCTTAAGCACCAAGGCAAAAGGGACTAGACATCTATTGAAAGGGAAGATAGACCATAAGAAACCAAGAAATCGGACGAAAGGATCTTATTTTAAGTGATCTCCTTTGGAAGTTTCTTTTCAAAGGCAGTGATCGTTTAAGAGAAGGGAATTCTAATGTCTGGAGATAAAACCTGTGACTAATGCCGTTTGACCTATGCTCATGTGGTTTTGTGCTTCCTGCCATTCATTTTAATGTCGTTATCTTCAAATTTATTTCTTAAAAGTCACTCGCGTTCTTTGTCGCCCCCTCTTAGTTTTTAAAAAAAAATCGAGGAGAAAAACTTTGAAGTCTGCGTGTGTCACACTCCCAGGCTGCTGGTATTCTGCGCGGACTTGTCCGAGAGAGCCAGAACTTCGCATTGGCACTCAGATTGCTTCACCTAATATACAGAATTCCGATTGTGTCAGTTAGATCATCTCCTCCCGTTCAGTATCACTTGTACAATGTCACTCCGTGTCGGTCATATTTACAAGGTCTCAATCATTTTGGAGGGAGGATATGCGACGCCTGAAAAAAAAAGCAGGAAATAACTTTTAAAGACAGAGACTGGGGATTTGATGCTACAGAACCTCATAAGCGATTGGTTGTTTTTGTAGGTCCTTGTAAAAGAGAGATGTGGTAAGGTTTTGTTTAAAGCTCTGCAACGTTTTACTCAACTGGCATTGCCCGTCAAGATATTTGCACAGCTGCCCAGCTTGCAAATCAGAAACATGAATCAATTTCAGAACGGATCGTGGGCAAGTATTTTTTATGAAAATGGAGAACTCAGCGGTATTTCAGAGGCTGTGTCTCACTCACACAGTTATTGTGTCTTGTACCCGCCTTGGGCTTGTAGAGCAATTTCAAGATAATAAACAAATGAAAAGTTCTGATTTGTTTTAATTAAGCAGAAAAAATCAAACCCAAACGCGTTAACGTACTATTCAGCTGTAAACTATCACAAAGGAAAATGGTCGTGGAATATCTTTATAAACCATCAACTTTAATTCACTATTTGACATGTGCAGCGATTAAAGGAGACAGATTTGTAGTCATCGGTTTGCTCCATTCTATTTATTGGTCTTTATTTGCTAAACACTTTTTTGCAAGCTCCTGAAGCTCTTTGTAGGGCTCTCGAGTGCAGCTGGGAGCCAGGTAGCAGTTTGGCTGGAGCCTCCCTGTTGCTGATTCAAAGAGCGGAAGGGCTCTGTATACTATGGAAACTTTGACTTGTTGTTTTGAAAATCTATAGAGTAAAGATATACGTGGCTTTTATTTTTCCTGGGGGAGGGGAATGCTCTATCCCTCGAGTTTAATGCGTTTCCAAGCTCTTTAATGATGCTTATCCACCTCGTTGAGAGCTTAAATGCAGGCTGTTGGTGCGAAGCTGTATTAAGACACCTAAGGCGTTCACCTTTAGAATTCAACACAAGGAACAGTAACTGTTGGTTCGTTCAAAGCTTTTCTAGATCCCCCTTTTTCTTGAAAATCCTTCTATTGTGCCAATCAAGCAGATGGTTTGCAGGAAATATAGCTTGGCCCCAGTGACCGAAACTAATTTTAATTAGCTTTCCAAGCCTGGCACGTTTGTTTTGCTCTTACAAAATAGCTAAAAAACAGCTGGCAAGGGTGAATTAAACCCATTAAAGACACATTTATAAGAAATTATATTCACATAGGTTGCCTGAAACCCCCCCCCCCAAGAGGGGAGAGAGGAGCGTATTGAAATGAAAATGTCCCCGAACACACTGCCCTCCTTAACATCGCTTGAAAGTCTCAAAACATTTTACTAAATAGATTAACTTGACTATTGTTTTGCATCACATTTATCAGCTTCATTAAGTGAATAGCTGAACAAATATATTACGCATGCATGAAAAGCTCTTTTGGGGGCTGCCTTATTGTGTCCTCAGCCCTGACAGGTGGTTAACTGTGTTTCTCTCCCCCCCCCCCTCCGCGTAAAGAAAGAGGGGATCTTGGATAGAGCGCACAACCCAGACTTGGCAGAGAGACCTAGAAGGGAGAGCTACTTTCTTCTACCCCACCATTCATTCTAGCCAGCCCAGAGTGCACACAATCTGTAATGGAACCATATGATCTGATCATGTCAAAAGTAATTAACTTTAGTTTTGTCTTTGTGTCTTGCTTGCGCTTTACTAATGCATTCCAAGCCTGTTTAATTTGCTTCTTTTCTTTCAACTTTTGATTATTTTGTCGTTTTCATCTGTTTATCTTTTCCTCACCTGTCCCTTTGATTTTTTTTTTAAATCTAGTGTATTCCAGTCTTCTGCTCTCTTCTCCTTCGTTCTGTTTATTTATTAAAAAAAACAACAACGATAAAACAGAGGGGAAATATTTCGGAGGATTCCAAATTGCTGTATGGGATTTTCCTCTTTGCCTTATTATTGCTTTATCATTTATTTTATTGTGGGGTCTACGGCTGAAAGGACACAAGAATTAGGAATTGCTTATTGTTTGTATTCCAATAATCCCGGAGGCTGTAAACTTGCTAGCCATTCTACAAGAGTCAGGGTTTGTGCCCCAAGAGTTTACAATCTAAATAGACAATACACGCAAAGAGTGGGCCAAAGGGATAGAATAAAATCAGAGTGAGCAAAGTGATGGTCTGCAAAAAGCTTCATGTTCGCTCTTTTTTTTTTTTTTTTTTTTTTTTTTTTTTTTTTTGATGCGGTTTGTTGCTGGGTTTAACTTTTGTGTGTGAAATTTTGTTATCTTCCTAAGGGAGTTTCTAAAACCAAATAAGAAACAAAAACTTGACCTCAACCTTTCTCACAAATCGGATTCCTCCCCCCCCCCCCCCGTAAAACCCCCCCAAACAAACCCACAGCCCATTTCTGGCAAGTTTCTTATAAAGCCCTTCTCCAGACACACAGTAGCCTGCTGCAATCTCTAGGACGGGGGACAGGGTTTGCCAGCAAAGTACTGTACCAGGACTTTCCCTGAGGAAGCAGGCTGTCTCGTCCCTAAAAGCCACGGATTTCGTCCCCACTCGCCAGATTACAGCGCGAAAGAAAAAGGTCCCTTTGCAGATGTATTATTGAGGGGGTATTGGTCCTGACTGCAGAGGCACAGAACTGGGGAATGAGTGTGTCCTTCGGTTCCTCTGCAAAGAGCCTGGGGACTCAGGGTAATGAACTTTCAGCTTGGTTTAAGGCATTTATTTGCAAGCAGCAGAGGGTCCTGTGGCACCTTTAAGACTAACAGAAGTATAGGTATTTGCAAGCAGCAGCTCTGGCGCTAGTGCAAAGGTTGGGATGACCAGGATTTGAGGGGGCCGTGAGCTACCCAGGGCACCTGAACCTGGGGTGTCTCCTCCTTTGGACTCCTAAATGTGATCAGTCATCAAGTGAGAAATATGAAGTGATGATGCCCCGCTTGCTCCCCTTCATTAGTTCAATTCCAGCCTCAAGCCACGTCCGGCCTCAAAGCCGGGCTGTTGATTCTGTCCTTAATTGAGTTTGGTAAAGAGGTGGACTAAGGTGAGGTAGTGACTGACCCGACGGTAGTAAAGGGACGGGGGTGGAGGGTTTGCTTTCGGTCTAGAAAATAGACCACTTTTGTCCCGAGAATGATAGGATGAAGTCTGTTCATTGTCTCTGTCTCCCTCCACCCCCCCGTTAGATGGTTCCTGTAAGGGGACCAGAGGCTGATCTCAACCCTGTGGGCTGCTGGAGGAGCACATGGAAAGTGTAGTCTGGCAGATGGGAAGGAGGGCAGAAACAGCTATTTTTAAGAAGACAATCCCACTCTGGGTTAAAACTAGGACGCCCGCTTCCCACCTCCCACGTCCCTCCATCCCCCATCTTGCCAAAGGAAAAAGAAAAGTGAGACCATGACCTTTCCAGAAGCCTTGATTTTGACCTTTACAACTAATACCAGCCAGTATTTCCCTTCTTTGGGACTTAAACCTCAGTGAGCAGAAGAGGGCGAGTAAGGATGGCTAGTTAGTGGACTAGCAAATTCAGTAGCGCTGTGTGTGTGTGTGTGTGTGTGTGTGTGTGTGTGTGTGTGTGTGTGTGGGCAACACAGAGCTCTGCAGAAGAGAGCTCTAGCTATTGCTGAGAATACTAGTTCGTTTGAAACACTTGTCTTCAGCCAAAGAGGAAAGGTTTCCTTGGCATCTGAAAGTAATTCTGCTGCGGCTAGTGGGTGATGGGGAAGGTGGCTGAAGAGAAGCCAAAGGAGGGGTTTTATTTGCTCCTTTAGCTGTAGGAAACACACATACATTGTGTGAGTCAGTGGTTAAACCAGCTCTCATTTAGGGGCTTTCAGGGTGCAGATGGTAGAGTGTACCCATAGGGTATGTATGAACGGGCTTTACCTGTTTGTTAGATCCTCTGCTCTTAACCAGCAAGTGATACCATCGCTTTGTTCCACACCGAGAAGTGTTTAGCATGAAATCATCCTCAGCGTACAACCATTAATTTCAGCGGAGTTATTGTACAGCTGGGATAAATGTGGAGTGGCACTGGGTGTTCTGGGAATTGGGATATCTTCTTCAAAACATACCCTCTCCCCACCAAAAGAACAGTATTAAGAATCTCATGAAAGTCTTGATTGGCAGGAGACAGTCAATTACCACTTTTAACCCACTACATCTTTCCCAGCAACTACCAAAGGCTTCCAAGGGGAGAAAAATAAGAAATTCAACCGCAGAGTAATTTTTCACTTGCAAGAAACTTTGACCTTTTTTACACCTCGGTTGCTGAAATCTTCTTAGCTCCCTTCTATTTGTATCCTAATAAACTGAGAGAAAAATAAATCAATTGGAGTTCAAGGGTTACACTGCCAGAGGCATTACACTGGTCAATTTAAGATGAGGAAACAGAATAAGTTGATACGAAGTTCAATGGTTCAGTTTCAAGTTGGTAACTCAAACATAATTGTCTTTATACACGTGGGTAACTGTATAAAGCTACTAGCCACCTTAACTCAGTTATAAGAAAAGCTCTGGCATCTTCAGGATGTGACATAAGCAAGATAGAGACTACGGGTTTGTCTACACTTGCAGTGTTTTTGCGTTGTAAGTTTCACCGGTGATAATGAAACTAAGGCCTGGTCTACACTATGAGTTTAGGTAGAATTTAGCAGCGTTAAATCGAATTAACCCTGCACCTGTCCACACAACGAAGCTATTTACTTCGACATAAAGGGCTCTTAAAATCGATTTCTGTACTCCTCCCCGACGAGGGGAGTATCGCCAAAATCGACATTGCCATTTCGAATTAGGGTTAGTGTGGCTGCAATTTGACGGTATTGGCCTCCAGGAGCTATCCCACAGTGCACCATTGTGATCGCTCTGGACAGCAATCTGGCCAGGTAGACAGGAAAAGCCCCGTGAACTTTTGAATTTCATTTCCTGTTTGCCCAGCGTGGAGAGCACAGGTGACCATGCAGAGCTCATCAGCACAGGTAACCATGCAGTCCGAGAATCGAAAAAGAGCACCAGCATGGACCATACGGGAGGTACGGGATCTGATTGCTATATGGGGAGAGGATTCCGTGCTAGCAGAACTATGTTCCAAAAGACGAAATGCCAAAACATTTGAAAAAATCTCCAAGGGCATGATGGAGAGAGGCCACAATAGGGACTCACTACAGTGCCGCATGAAAGTTAAGGAGCTCAGACAAGCCTACCAGAAAACCAAAGAAGCAAACAGGAGGTCCAGGTCAGAGCCGCAGACATGCCGCTTCTATGCTGAGCTGCATGCAATTCTAGGAGGGGGCCACCACCACTACCCCACCTCTGACCGTGGATTCCGAGGAGGGGGTAATCTCAGCCATGCCTGAGGATTCTGTGGACGGGGAAGATGAGGCGGAGGAGGATGAGCTTGCGGAGAGGACACAGCACTCCATTCTCCCCAACAGCCAGGATCTTTTTCTCAGCCTGAATGAAGTACCCTCCCAACCCTCCCAAGGCAGTATCCCAGACCATGAAGCCATGGAAGGGACCTCTGGTGAGTTTACCTTTGTAAATATAAAGCAGGGTTTAAAAGCAAGCATTTTTTAATGATTAATTTGTCCTGAGGACTTGGAATGCATTCACGGCCAGTACAGCTACTGGAAAAGTCTGTTAACGTGTCTGGGGATGGAGCGGAAATCCTCCAGGGACATCTCCATGAAGCTCTCCTGGAGGTACTCCGAAAGCCTTTGCAGAATGTTTCTGGGCAGGGCAGCCTTATTCCGTCCTCCATGATAGGACACTTGACCATGCCATGCTAGTAGCAAGTAATCTGGTATCATTGCATGACAAAGCCTGGCAGCGTATGGTCCCAGTGTTTGCTGGCATTCAAGCAACATCCGTTCTTTATCTCGCTGTGTTATCCTCAGGAGAGTGATATTGTTCATGGTAACCTGGTTGAAATACGGGAATTTAATTAAGGGGACAAAGGTGGCTGTTCCTACTGGGCTGTTTGCCTGTGGCTGAAAAGAAATCCTTCCCTGCAGTTAGCCAAGCGTGGGGTGGGGGGGCATTGGCGCTGAGCTTTTCGCTTTTGGCTAGCAGGGATCTTCCCTGATACCAGCCACGCGGTGGGGGGAGGGGTAAAGCGATCATCCCAGGGAATTGGATCGGGGGGGGGGGGGGTTGGTTTGGTTTCTGCAGGGATCTTCCCTGATACCAGCCACGCGGTGGAGGAAGGGATAAAGCGATCATCCCAGAGAATTGGCTGGGAGGGGGGGTTAGTTTGGTTTCTGCTGCTGCATGATAACAGGAAAACCGCAGCACTCAATGGACTTTGCTTGGTATGTGGGAAAGGAAGGCGCTGCTTTTAGGAAGGCTGCAGAAGCTGAAAGACAATGGCTTACCATGGCCGCATGCAAGCCGAATTCTGTTGCCCGGACCTGCATCTGTGCTCTCTAACACCAAAGCCACAGGCACTTAATATTAAGATGCAAAATGCGACCTTGTACCAAAATCACATGTGCTATGTAATGTGAATAGTGTTGTTCACCGTGAAAGAGTATAAGCATTGTTCTGTAAAATGTATCTTTTTAAATACTTCTCTCCCTTTTTTCCCTCCCTCCCGCAGCTGCAAATTTTTCAACCCTCCCTCCTCCATCCCGAAGGCTATCTCAGATAAGGTGGCGAAAAAAATGGACGCGAGACTAAATGTTCACTGAAATCATGGAATTGACCCGCAATAAAAGAGCTCATCTGAATGAGTGGAAGGACACGATATCAAAGTACAGGAAAGATGCCAGTGAATGTGAGGACAGGAGGGACCAACGTGAGGACATGAGGGACGAACGTGAGGAGAGGAGAGACGCTCGAGATGAGAGGTGGCGGCAGGAAGATCAGAGGAGGCAGGATGCAACGCTGGGGCTGCTGCGTGAGCAAAAGGACATGCTCTGGCATCTGGTGAAGCTTCAGGAATGGCAGCAGGATCACAGAATGCCGCTGCAGCCCCTGTATAACCACCCTCCCCCCTCACCATGTTCCATAGCCACCTCACCCAGACGTGTAAGAAAGCGGGGGCAGGGGAGGAGGCAGCTCCATGTACCCTCCCACTCCACCCCAGTGGACAGCCCAAGCAAAAGTCTGTCATTATTTTGAACTTTTTTAGTAGCCTTTTCCTTTCCTCCTATCCTCCTCCCAAACCCCACCCGGGCTACCTTGTCAGTTCTCTCCCTCTTTTTATAATAAATTAATAAAGAATACATGATTTTTAAATGATAGTGACTTTATTTCCTTTGAACGCAAGCTGTGATCGAAGGGGGAGGGTGGGTTGCTTACAGAGAATGAGTCAATCAAGGGGGCGGGTTTTCATCAAGGAGAAACAAACAGAACTTTCACACTGTAGCCTGGCCAGTCATGAAACAGGTTTTCAAAGCTTCTCTGATGCACAGCGCTTCCTGGTGTGCTCTTCTAATCACCCTGGTGTCTGGCTGCGCGTAATCAGCGGCCAGGCAATTTGCCTCAGCCTCCCACCCCGCCATAAAGGTCTCCCCGTTACTCTCTCAGAGATTGTGGAGCACACAGCAAGCAGCAATAACAATGGGAATATTGGTTTGGCTGAGGTCTGAGCGAGTCAGTAACGTGCGCCAGTGACCCTTTAAACGTCCAAATGCACATTCTACCACCATTCTGCATTTGTTCAGCCTGTAGTTGAACAGCTCCTGACTACTGTCCAGGCTGCCTGTGTGTGGCTTCATGAGCCATGGCATTAAGGGGTAGGCTGGGTCCCCAAGGATAACGATAGGCATTTCAACATCCCCAACAGTTATTTTCTGGTCTGGGAAGTAAATCCCTTGCTACAGCTGTTTAAACAGATTAGTGTTCCTGAAGATGCGAGCGTCATGAACCCTTCCCGGCCAGCCCACGTTGATGTTGGTGAAACTTCCCTGGTGATCCACCTGTGCTTGCAGCACCATTGAAAAGTACCCCTTGCGGTTTATGTACTGGCTGCCCTGGTGCTCCGGTGCCAAGATAGGGATATGGATTCCATCTATCACCCCACCACAGTTAAGGAATCCCATTGCAGCAAAGCCATCCACTATGACCTGCACATTTCCCAGAGTCACTACCTTTGGTAGCAGCAGCTCAGTGATTGCTTTGGCTACTTGCATCACAGCAGCCCCCACAGTAGATTTGCCCACTCCAGATTGATTCCCGACTGACCGGTAGCTGTCTGGCATTGCAAACTTCCACAGGGCTATCGCCACACACTTCTTAACTGTGAGGGCTGTGCTCATCTTGGTATTCTGGCGCTTCAGGGCAGGGGAAAGCAAGTCACAAAGTTCCATGAAAGTGCCCTTACACATGCGAAAGTTTCGCAGCCACTGGGAATCATCCCAGACCTGCAACACTATGTGGTCCCACCAGTCTGTGCTTGTTTCCCGGGCCTAGAATCGGCATTCCACGGCTATAACCTGCCCCATTAACAGCATGATCTCCAAAGCGCTGGGGCCCGCAGTTTGAGAGAATTCTGTGTCCATGTCCTCATCACTCTCGTCGCCGCGCTGCCATCGCCGCCTCCTCCTCGCCTGGTTTTTCAGGTCCTGGTTCGGCATAAACTGCACGATAATGCGCGAGGTGTTTACAGTGTTCATGACTGCTGTCTTGAGCTGAGCGGGCTCCATGCTTGCCATGGTATGGCGTCTGCAGTGTTCACCCAGGAAAAAAGGCGCGAAATGGTTGTCTGCCATTGCTTTCATGGAGGGAGGGGTAAGGCTGTATCCAGAACCACCAGCGACAATGTTTTTTGCCCCATCAGGCATTGGGATCTCAACCCAGAATTCCAATGGGCGGGGGAGACTGCGGGAACTATGGGATAGCTATGGGATAGCTACCCACAGTGCAACACTCCGGAAGTCGACTCTAGCCTCAGTACATGGACGCACACCGCTGAATTAATGTGCTTAGTGTGGCTGCATGCACTCGACTTTATACAATCAGTTGCCAAAAATCGAATTCTGTAAATTCTGAGTAATCCCGTAGTGCAGACATTCCCTAAAGCACTGGTTTGTGTACTCACTCAATTCCTCAGGAGTCATAGAGTGTTTACACTAGCAGCACTTCCATGGCCAATGAGAGCAGCGCTGTAGGGCAGCTATCCCATAGTGTGTCGCTCTCGATAGGTCTTATGAGGGGTGGGGGTGAGCGGAAGGCATTTTGGGTCCCTGCTCAGTGTCCCGTGGTGCACTGCTTCATGTCCCAGCAGCCCCATTACTTCCTTGTTTCTTTCCCAGCTTTTTTAACCCCCTCCTCCGCTGTCTGGCTGCTTTCCCGCCACATCTACAAGCAGGAATGGATCCTGCACTGCTGTCCACTACTCTGCTAGCTGTCACTTGCACATCACACTTGGCAGTGCAGCTGTTCTTAAACTTGCAAAGAGAGCTGCAGACAGAGATGCCTGATGAGTTGCCTGAAATTGAAATAGGCAACATGCGATTGCTTTTGGCATTAACAGAGGAGCTGTGCACTGTGGAATGGCATTTTTGGGCTAGGGAAACTAGCTCAGAGTGGTGGGATCGTATCGTTATGCATGTCTGGGATGACGACCAGTGGCTTCAAAACTTTCGGCTGCGGAGAGCCACCTTCATGGAACTGTGTGCTGAGCTTTCCCCAGCCCTGCGTCACCAGGACACCAGACTGAGAGCTGCAATCGCTGTAGAGAAGCGTGTGGCAATCGCATTGTGGAAGCTGGCAACTCCAGACAGCTATCGATCGGTTGCGAACCAGTTTGGAGTGGGGAAATCGACCGTTGGTGCCGTGGTAACTCAAGTGTGCAAGGCCATTAATCGTGTCCTACTGCGCAAGACCGTGACTCTTGGTAATGTGCGTGACATTTTGGATGGCTTTGCAGAAATGCGCTTCCCTAACTGTGGTGGGGTGATAGATGGTATGCACATCCCTATTGTTGCCCCGTAAGCAGGGCCGGCTCCAGGCAACAGCTTACCAAGCAGGTGCTTGGGGCGGCCACTTCAGAGAGGGGCGGCACGTCCAGCTGTTCAGCGGCAATTCGGTGGACGGTCCCTCACTCCTGCCAGAGCAAAGGACCTCCCACCGAATTGCCGCCGCAGATCGCGATCGCGGCTTTTTTTTTTTTTTTGTTTGGCTGCTTGGGGCGGCCAAAACCCTGGAGCCGGCCCTGCCCGTAAGGGGTACATCTCCATGGTTTTGCAGGCACTAGTGGATCACCGTTGGCGTTTCACTGATATTAATGCTGGATGGTCTGGAAAGGTGCATGATGGAAGTATCTTTAAAAACACTGGCCTGTACAGAAAGCTGCAAGTGGGGACTTTCTTTCCAGACCAGCGGATCACTGTTGGGGAAGTGGAAATGCTCATTGTGATCCTGGGAGACCCAGCTTACCCATTGATGCCATGGCTTATGAAGCCATACACTGAAAACCTAGATGTCAGTAAGGAACATTTCAACAACAGGCTGAGTAGGTGCAGAATGGCTGTCAAATGTGCATTTGGCCGTTTGAAAGCGTGCTGGAGATATTTGTACAGTAGACTGGAAATAAGTGAGGAAAATATTCCAATGGTTATTGCAGCATGCTGTACTTTACATAACATTTGTGAGGGGAAGGATGAAAGGTTTATTCATACATGGAGCGTGGAGGCTGAACACCGGGCTGCTGAGTTTCAGCAGCCAGATACCAGGGCCATTAGAGGGGCACAACATGTGGCACTTAGGATCCCGGATGCCTTGAGGGAAAAGTTTGCAAATGAAAATCATTAAATTTTGCTGCTGTGTTTGGGAAAGGAAGTGTTAGCAGCATGTGCTGTGCTACATGGCGGTTCTGTGTGTAATTTCAGTGAAGATGAAGTGCTAGTTGACTTGTAGCTGTGATGACATGTACAGATATGTGAACACACAAATAAAGCTTGCTTCTTTTTGAAAAATGTGTCCTTTTATTTTAAAAACCGAGAAAACACCACATGCACATCAATCAATCCAGAGTGATGGTGGGGAACAAGGTGTGGGTGGGGGGGCTGTATACCTTTTTGAAAAATTAGTCCTTTTATTTTAAGAACAGACAAAACCTCCCTATACCTCACAGCTGTGTATAACTCCAGTTGTAGTTTGACAAGCTGTCTGTGGGTGTGGATTGTCGAGGAATGAAAACATTTGCAGCAAGCCTATAAGAATGTGCAGTGGGAGTTTGGGGAGTACATGGGAAAGAATTCTGCACTTACTACAATGGGGGGCGGGCCCGAATCAGGTCACTCTGCAGTGTAATGAGAGAATGCAACGTTTCTGTCTGACGCTCCAGAATGTTGAGTAGCCTCTCCGTGGCTTCCCTATGGAAAGCATTATTCTCTTTTCGATCTTGGTTCTCTCCCTCTTTCCACTTTGTCATGGTTTCTCTCCATTTATTTTTATCATGCGTCTCTGCTTTTGAGTGCTGAATCACCTCAAGGAACATGTCCGCCCTAGTGCATCTTGGCCGCTTTCTTATACGTCGCTCATGGTCTGCTACAGTGGGGGGTGGGTCTTCCACAGTCTTTTCTGGGGAGACAAAAGCAACACATTGCTGTGAAACATGCATACAGGAATCATTGTGTACATTGCAATACACCACTGGTAAGAAATCACTGGCTTGGTGACAAAAGTCAAGCATCCATGGTGCACAAGAACCCAGCAATGGTGAGGGAATGCAGGGTTAGAGGGTTTATTGCATACACCCATTCGGAAAAGGGCTAGCATGAGGGGAGGGCTCCCAGCACACAAACACAGCCACCTTAGTACTTTTCTGTGCCCTGAACCTGCTTCATGCATTGTCAAAGCAAAGCAATTTACCAGAGCTCTGCTCTCCTGCCTCTGCCGCAGCAGACAGTGGCTGCTCACACTGGCTAGCCACCTCCAGAGTGGAGAAGGGGGTCCTGAGTGCACACAGCAACGGGCTCCACAGCTTCCTCAGCCTCTTCTGCTTCATCTATGACCTCCTCCTCCTGGCTAGGGCCACTTTCCACTGCCTCCAGACATGAAGAAGTATCCACTGGGCTCTTTGCAATGGAGGTGGGGCCACCACTTAGGATTGCATCCAACTCACTGTAAAAATGGCAGCTTTGGGGTGCAGCACCAGACTGACGGTTTGCCTCCCTCGCCTCGTGGTATGTGTTCCTCAACTCCTTCACCTTCGCTCTGCACTGAAGTGTGTCCCTGTTATGCCCCTTCTCCTGCAAGCTGTGTGCAATCTGCTCGAGGGATTGAAATTCCTACGGCTGGAATGCAACTGGCACTGCACAGCCTCCTTTCCCGAAATACTGATCAGCTCCAGTAGCTCGGCATTGCTCCAAGCAGGGGGATCGTTTGCTATGTGGAGCAGCCATGGTGACCTGGGCAGATGAGCACTCGCAACAGGAAACGGAGTTTTAAACTTCCCAGGGATTACACAGGGAGGGCCAGACGTCCCTTTACCTGGCGTCAGAGCAGTGGAGATGCTGGCCAGAGTGGTCACTTTTGGAACTGTGGGATATCCTCCGTAGGCCAAAAGATGATTATCCAGGTAGAATGTGTCTTCACTTTCACAACAGCGCAAAAAGAACAATGGAAAGAACTGTATGCCTCTCATGAAGGTGGTTTTCTTTCTGTGGTGAAACTTCTGAGTTTCACAGCAAAAAGTCATTAACAAGTATAAACGCTCCCACAATTTTAGCGCAAAAAAGGGACTTCTTGCACTTTAAATGGTAAGTGTAGACATAGGCCGTGGCTACACTCAAAACTTCAAAGCGCTGCTGCGGGAGCGCTCCCACAGCAGCGCTTTGAAGTGCGAGTGTGGTCACGCTGCAGGTACTCCACCTCCACGAGGGGATTAGCTTACAGCGCTGGGAGCGCTATAATGTTTACACTGGCGCTTTACAGCGCTGTAACTTGCTGCGCTCGGGGGGTGTAGCGCCAGTGTAGCCAAGCCCATAGCCTATGATGTTAAACAGTTAATGCCTTCAAAAACAGAGAGAGGTTCCTTATATTGAGGTGAGCTAAGTAACATTAAGAGAACATTAGCTAGCACACCAGGAAATCATTTATCCAGATGATTTGATTGAAAAGGAGGACTTGAAACCTATGATGCATTGTTCCCCAGTGCCAGCATTTAGAGATCGGAGCAGAACTTTGGGGTCGGATTGTTCGAGCCACATGAACCCACAACCCCCAAACCTGACTAAAGCTAAAGTGTGTGTGTGTGTGAGAGAGAGAGAGAGAGAGATTGACTGCTCTTACGCTTTTTTTTCCTTCTGTCTTCACAGTCGTTTCTGAAAAGTGAAAATACAGGCATCAGAAATAAACGAATCACAGCACTGCATTTCTGTTTGTCTGTCTGAGGTGCTACACAGGAGAAAGGAACTCAACCACACTGAAACTGTGCATTGTGGGGAGTGAATGCCTTTAGATTCCTCCATAGCAGGATGGCCTCTTAGATTTCCCAAGTTGAAACCTGTGGAGCTGGAGTTTTATTTGATGTCAGAAAGATTCATAGCAGATTTAATGGCTTTTAGAAATCTTTTTACATCTGAATGCAACTTTGTTTAGGATACATTGTCTTCAGAACAGAACTCAAAAGAGAAGATTTAGGGACAGCTTCAATTTGCAGGCATTTACATTAGGGAATGTGGGATCTTGTCCTTCTAGGCCTTGCTTTGGTTACAGTATAATGTTTCCCATTGTTCAGATTCTGATCTCAGTTACACTGGAGTGAATTAACTCTACTGAAGTAAGGGAAGAAACTGAGATCAGAATAAGAACATAAGAATGACCATGCTAGGTCAGACCAATGGTCCATGTAGTCCAGTATCCGGTCTTCTGACAGTGGCCAGTGCCAGATGCTTCAGAGGGAATGAACAGAACAGGGCAATGTAGGGAATGACTCATCCCCTGTCATCCAGTCCTGGCTTATGGCAGTCAGATGTTCAGGGACACCCAGAGTATGGAGTTGTCCCTGACCATCTTGGTTAGTAGCTGTTGATAGATAAAGTCATGGAGGATAGATCCATCTAATTTCTTTTTTGAACCCAGTTATACTTTTGGCCTTCACATGACCCCTGGCAACAAGTTCCACAGGTTGACTGTGTGGTGTGTGAAGAAGTAATTCCTTATGTTTGGTTTAAACCTGCTGCCTATTAATTTTATTGGGTGACACCTGGTTCTTGTGTTATGTGAAGGGATAAATAACATTTCCTTATTCACTTTCTCCATACCATTCATAATTTTATAGCCCTCTATCATATCCCCCTCCCTTAGCCATCGCTTTTCTATACTAAAAAGTCCCAATCTTTTTAATATCTTCTCAGATGGAAGCTGTTCCATGCTCCTAATTATTTTTCTTGCCCTTCTCTGTACATTGTCCAATCTAAAATATCTTTTTTGAGATGGGGCAACCAGAACTGTGCATCATTTTCAGTGTGTGGGCATAACATAGGTTTATATAGTGGCATTATGATATTTTCTGTATTATTATTTATCCTTTTCCTAATGGTTCCTAATGATCTGTTATCTTTTTTTGACTGCCACTGCACATTGAGTGGATGGTTTCCGAGAACTCTCCACGATGACACCATTCAAGAAAGAGAGGTTGGAAACAGCTAACTTAGACCCCATCATTTTGTATGTATAGTTGGGATTATTTTTTCCTATGTGCATTACTTTGCATTTATCAACATTAAATTTCACCTACTATTTTGTTGCCCAGTCACCCAGTTTAGTGAGATCCCTTTTTAACTCTTCACAGTCAGCTTTGGACTTAACTATCTTGAGTAATTTTGTGTCATCTGAAAACTTCCTTACCTCACTGTTCACCCCCTTTTTCTAGATTATTTATGAATATGTTTAACACCCAGTACAGATCATTGGGGGAGGGAGGGAGGGAATCCTGATATTTACCTCTCTCCACCGTGAAACTGACCGTTTATTCCTACCCTTTGTTTCCTATCTTTTAACCAGTTTCTGATCCATGAGAGGACCTTCCCTCTTACTGCTTACGTTACTTAAGAGTCTTTGGCATAGGACCCTGTGAAAGGCTTTCTGAAAGTCCAAGTACACTACATCCACTCAATCACCCTAGTCCACATATTTGTTGATCCCCCTCAAAGAATTCTAGTAGATTGGTGAGGCATGATTTCTCTTTACAAAAGCTGTGTTGACTTTGCCTCAACAGATTGTGTTAATCTGTGTGTCTGATAATTCTGTTCTTTACTATAGTTTCAACCAATATGCCTAGCACTGAAGTTAGGTTTACTGACCTGTAATTGCCAGAATCGCTTCTGGAGCCTTTTTAAAAAAAAATCACGTTACATTAGGTACTCTCTTGTCATCTAGTACAAAGGCTGATTGAAGCGATAGGTTACGTAGCAGTTAGTAGTTCTGCAATTTCATATCTGAGTTCCTTCATAACTCTTGTGTGAATATTATCTGGTCCTGATGGCTGCTTGTTGTTTAATGTATTAATTTGCTCCAAAATATCCTCTAACTGACAGCTCAATCTCAGATAGTACTTTAGACTTGTCACCTAAAAAGAATGGCTCACATTCTTTGCTGTGAAGACTGATGCCAAAAATTCATCCCAATGATTCTCCCAATGGCCTTGTTTTCCTTGAGTGCTCCTTTAGCACCTTAATTATCCAGTGGCCCCACTGATTGTTTGGCAGGCTTCCTGCTTCTGATGCACTTCACAAAAATGAAGAGCAAAATTATTTTATCTTTTGCTAGTTGCTCATTCAATTCTTTTTGGCCTGCTTAATTATACTTGAGTTGACAGAGTTTATACTCCTTTCTATTTTCCTCAGTAGGATTTTACTTCCAATTTTTAAAGGATGCCTGTTTGCCTCTTACTTCCTCTCTTACTTTGTTGTTTAGCCATGGTGGCATTTTTAGATTCTCTTACTTTTTTTTTTTTTTAATTTGGGGTATACCATATACTTGGTGTTTTTAAAAAAGTTTCCATGTAGCTTGCAGGCATTTCACCTTTTGTGACTATTCCTTTTAATTTCCATGTTCCAAGCATCCTCATTTTTGTGTAGGTCCACTTTTTGAAGTTAAATGTGACTGTGGTGGGTTTCTTTTTGTATCCCCCCCCCCCCACAAGCATGTTAAATTTAATTACATTATGGTTGCTATTACTGAGCAGTTCAGCTATGTTCACCTCTCTGTCCCAGTGGAGCTGAACCAGTGTATAGAAAGTGCCTCTTTATTAAATGACCATGCTTCCAGATTGCTGAGGTCACATGTAGAAGAATAGGAAACCCCATCATGCTCCATCATTTTGACTATCTAATATCAGGGCTTTGGAGCAGAGCCTGGAGCTGGAGCGAGGAGCAGTGGAGGTGCAGGTTTTTGCCTGGAGCTGGAGCAGAGCCGGAGCACAGCTCCAAAGCCCTGCTATCTATCCCCATGGTTGATTGAAGATAAGGGGAGTGTCTCCTATACTGTCAAGATGAAGAGGAAGAATACTCCTGGAGGAAATGGGAATTCCCAAGAACAGAGGAGACGGTTGGGAACTGTGTATAATATTCTAGTAAAGAATGCAAATCTTCCCATGTCTACATCCTGAGACCCCTGCTTGGTCATTAAAGGTGTGATAATGCTCACATTGAAGCCACTGGCAAAAATCTCATTGATTTCAATGGATCAAGGTCAAGTTCTAAAATCTGAGTGTACTTGTCCATGCCTAGCACTTTGTTGTAGGTATTTTGATACCAAAGAGGAAATCTAACATAATGGGGTCCTGGTCTATGACAAGGGCTCCTAGGTAATACAAATAAAAAGAATGGGGTTGGGGTTTGGGTCTGGTTTAGGAACCCATCCAAAGTTTGGATGGTTACAGTGTCTGAACTAGGAGAACCTCTTTGGTCTGGAACCGGCTTTCTTTAAGATTTCTGATACTTCCTGCTTCTGAATAAGCTAGAACTACTACAAGAATAGTCTTTCTTGTGGTATTTGAGCACTTCCAGTTCTGGTTATTGCTTGAATTCTGAGACTTGCTTTCTTTTTCTTTTTTGTTCTCTGTTAGATACAGATACTTATATTTACTGAAATGTAAGTTATCCGTTAACAAAAACCCCTCCAATAAAACCAAACAACCCCCTACCCTTGTATATTTCATGAGTACTGATCACTTTCTGTGGCCTAGATCATTCTTGCATTTAGAAATAACTGTTTTGCAACAAAAAGAACCAGGAGTACTTGTGGCACCTTAGAGACTAACAAATTTATTTGAGCATAAGCTTTTGTAGGCTAAAGACCACTTCATCAGATGCATGCAGTGGAAAATACAGTAGGAAGATATATATACAGAGAACATGAAAAAATGGGTGTTGCCATACCAACTCTAATGAGACTAATTGATTAAGGTGGGCTATTATCAGCAGGAGAAAAAAAACCTTTTGTAGTGATAATCAGGATGGCCCATTTCAAACAGCTGACAAGAAGGTGTGAGTAACAGTAGGGGGAAAATTAACATGGGGAAATAGTTTTTAGTTTGTGTAATGACTCATCCACTCCCAGTCTTTATTCAAGCCTAATTTAATGGTGTCCAGTTTGCAAATTAATTCTAGTTCTGCAATTTCTCGTTGGAGTCTCTTTTTGAAGTTTTTGTTGTTGAATAATTGTGACTTTTAGGTCTGTAATTGAGTGACCCGGGAGGTTGAAGTGTTCTCCGACTGGAACCTAAAAGTCAACACAAGTGACTACAGCTCCCAGGATTGGGACCGCTGTAAAGGTGGCTTTAGTGCCATTTTTTTCTCCATCCCGCTCAGTTACATGGAGTGTGAGCTTGGTACAGCTGAGGCTTCTACCTTACATTTCTGTGCTACTTGCTTCTGGTCACTATTCTTGTAAAAGTGACACATTGTGTGGCACTGGCAGAAGGGATTGTAAAACATCTGCGTTATGAATCAGCAAATCGATTTTAAAATTGATTTTTTTTAAACAAAAGTTTACTTTTCCAATAATAATTGGCTTTCCATCATATCCAACAATGACTTTGTGTATTCTCTTGTGGCTGTATAGTCTGATCTGTGAAGCACAACATCATGAATGGATGATACATAGGAATGTGTAGATCACGCTGAAGACTTGGCATAGTGCTTGGTTCTTTTTTTCAATCACTTTTTCACATCTGTCTTAAAGTGTTTACAACCTTTATTGATTGTTGCTCTCCATTCCGGTCTGTCCTTGACTGTGTCTTAAAGTGATCAATATTTATGTTTCATGAGTTGAGATTCTCCTTAAGGGCTTTTTTGGGACTGGACTAGATGACCTCTCGAGGTCCCTTCCAGTTCTCTGATTCTATGATATTTCAGTAGCAAAAATCACTATTGAAGTAGGGTGTAACCAAACATATCACATTTTAACATCAAGATGGCTGTGGGGAAGAGATTCAGAAATGCCAATTGCAATTAAACACATGGAATGAGATTCTGAGCTGCCTACACAGAGACAGCAAGAACTAGCAGTCCAGGGGGAGCAGAGGTTAAAGTAGCTTTAAGCCACCTTTACACCCTTCCAGTTTTAGGCGGCTCCAAGAGCTGAAGTGGCTCCCTGGCATAAAATTAGACAGTACTCAAGGTCTGTCTAAATTACAGCAGTCTGTCCCCACTGCTGCTCAGAATCTCTACAGTACTATGTGCTGTGGCCCTGCCTGACAGAAAGCCACACCCTGTTCCCAGCACACCTCTGGGACGTGTTTGGGGGTCTTTAGAAACCAGCCTCCACTGATTCTATTGGGGGATGATGTGGGCTACAGTTAAGGGCCAGATCCTGCCCCACTGAAGCTAATGAGAGGTTTTGGCATTGATTTCAGTGGCAGCAGGCTTGGAAACTAAACCACTTGTCCAGAGTCAGAGTGAATCAGTGCAGAGTCATTCTTTTGTTCCAGCCACTAAACAACACACCTTTGCTACTCTGCAGACTGTTTGTTATCATACACTTGTACTCTGGCAGCATTCACAATGTGCTAGGCATTAGCCGTGCGCGCGCGCACACACACACACACACACACACACACACACACACACACACAGAGCAGAAGACTCCGTCACTGCCCCAAAGAGCACATAATTCAGCAGCATGTGTATTGAACATGCATATATATTTACCTGCTGCCTCCAAAAGACCCTCCCCCCCGCAATAGAGATGCTGCATTCCATGAGCCAAACTTTAAATTAGGAATTTTTGTGTCTCATTCATGTATGTGCTCAGATCCAAAATCAATGGAAACATTCAGCAACTCTAAGCTCCTTGTTTGCGTTCATGTAGAGCAGAAGTGGTTCCCATATCAGGAGCAGAAAAAATGGGGAGAAATAGGCACATTGGGGAGCTTGGGTTACATTGATCTCTAACACATTGTATAATACTTACAGGTGGTCTTAGTCACAATGGAAGGACTGGTTTTTAGAAGTGCTGTGCCAATCTATTGTGAGGTATATTTTAATGCAGACATAAGCACTAGATATGTAACTCTTTTATGTTTCCAACAGGTCCAGGTTGAAGAGCTGCCATAACATCACACAGCTTGTGTTACGATTCATATTTTCCAATAATACCTTATCTAAATGAGAGCCAAGCGATTCTAGCTTTCTAAGTAATGGGAGCTTTGTTTTATTTTCCATCTTCATTTACATTCCAAGGTGCCCAGGACTCAAATTTTTAAGTAGAATTTAACCATGACTTGAGAAGCTTAGTTATCAATTATGCACAATAAACAATATAGAAGGGGGAAAATGTTTTGATCAGAGCTATTCAATTCTTTCCTGCTAATCTAATTACAAAGTGTAGGTTCCCTGACAGAGCCGCCTGCTTAGAAACAGCTTTCCTCACACCTGGTGGATTGTTTAGACAAGCTTTTTAAATGTCTACAGTTTTAAAGGGGGTGGGGGAAGAAGAGATCTCTTTAAAAAACAAGTTCCTGTGAAGTGCAATAGAAAGAATGTAGTGGTTGTCAACATGAGTTTAGTATGAGGGTGCTGTGTAAAATGTGGGTTCAGTTTACATTGACCTTTGGTCATAGTAGCCTAAAACATTGTTTTACCTTTTTTTTTTTTTTTAATCAGCGTACAAAAGAAAATAGACCTTGGTGATTGTTTTAAATTCTCTATATATGATATATACATATATATAAATTATATGTGTGTGTATAAATTATATACAGATATATATACACACACACACATATGTACTCACATATTTGGGGTATTTATTGTTAATGACTCAAGTGCTCGGTCGCTCTGAAAGGGCAGCTTTGAATTGCAGCCCCAGCAAAACAGTATTTTTGAACTGTTTAGTCCTTGATTCCTACAAACAAAATAAAGTACCTTGTCGAATAGGGCCCATTGAGCAGGGATGATGGGTTAAGATGGGGCTAGGAGGTGGCAGCGTGGGTGCTTGTTTATCAGGGAGGAGTTGTCAGTTGTTAGCAGGGCTGGTGAAAGGAGGGACGCCAGAGTCTGATGGCTGGGAGAGCATTGATGTGAGGTAACGGAGTAATTGGATTGAAAGTTAGCCATGGTATTTATGTCAGTTCACATTTCGTCAAATGAATAATATGAGGTTGCTACCTAGCCTAGGCCTTGGCCTGGGGTTCAGTTATAAAGAGTCTAGGCCTCATTTGATTCAAATATAAATTAATTCTCACTGGAGCATTGGCTGATTAATCTATTTGCATAATAGTAGAAACACTGCAGTGTGGTTACTTTTGCAGGGATTTGGACAAGAAAAGCTTTAAATTTATTTGAAAGAACAGTGTGTGAGAAGTCAGGGAAGCAAAAGCACCTCAATAGGGCTCCTAAAACCATTTTTTTTTTCCAGACCCTGATGTGCTAAACTCGGGGGTTGGATTTGTTCACATAAGGAGTTTAATGCTTTCCTGAAGGAATGTTATGTACTATCTGTCTTTTTAAAAAAAATTATTTGCCTGCATTTGGTTTAAATAGTTTTACTTTTCATGGTAAGGGACGTGGCATATGATATTGTTGCTGTTATAACATTCAATTCACATGCAGTCTAAGGAATAATGCATGCCCAAGTATGCAGAATAAATATTGAATTCCATCTAGGTTTTCTGGTGACATGATGAACTGCGAGAGCCAAACTTAATTATGATTCATATTTATTTATATGGAGAAGTTTGTTATAAAGAAAAAGAGGATGCTCAGTCTTCTCTTGCTTGCTGAGCAGGACTCTGCTAGCCACACCCATCTCCCAGAAACACTGGAAAGTGCACTGAGGGTAGCAGCACCTCCAATAGAGAAATGGAACTTGTAGGAAAGAGGGCTTTTTTTCACAGCCTGTCTGGCCAGAATGGATGTAGATGAAAAATGGCCAAGCAAAGTCAAGATGACTGAAAATGTAAGTCCTAATCTAACTGCAGCACCAGTCTCACATTGATCTTTCAGATGAGACATAAATCTGAGGCCCTTATTGGGCCTTTGGGCTTTGAGCAGGGGGTTTGACTAGATGACCTCCTGAGGTCCCTCCCAACCCTGATATTCTATTATTTTTATCACTGGAGATCACTAAACAAAAAGAAACCAAAATAACCCTGGTACATTTCACAAGGGTAAAGGTGTTAACTTTACATTACATTCTCCCTACCTAAATCCCCCCTGTGATTTTAATTGGAAACAGTGTGCTTTTTCACTTCCTGTCTTAAAGTGTTATATAGTGTAGCTGTGCATTATTAAAGCAGTTACTGCTTCACCCCAGAAGTGGCTGCATTTCACAGTTGGGCAAAGTAATAATATACATATATGTACACCTAGCACATTTTATGAAGTACACTGGAATCCATTTAGATGAAAGGCATCAGATAAAAATCATAAGAAATGGTAGCATTAGGGACAACCCAGATATCCTCTGGAAAACTAAGAACCAAATCCTGTTCTCACTGAAGTCAAAGGGAATTTTGCTAGTGACTTCAGTTGGAGTAGGATGAGGCCCTAGTAAAGCAAAATGCAGATCTTCCCTCAAGAATTTTGGGGGTGGACTCAAGCACGTCTCTATTGAGGCACGCTAGATAGGCAGAAGTTTGTTTGTGAAATCCTTGTACATCACCAAGGTGAGGGAAAATGGATGGTCTTGTGGTTAGGACATAGACCTGGGTCTTGGGATACCCAGGCTCAAGTCCTTTTCAGCCACAGACATCTTGTGTGAACTTGGATAAGTCACACAGGGTATGTGCTCACTATAGAGCTAGACTGTGTGACTGGTGTCAGGATGTGAGCAGCCACACTGCAAAGTCATACCTAAGTTATTGTATCTTTACTGGTGCTATACTGCCATGGGATTTAGCCTGCACTTCACTGGTGAATGCAAGTGTAAATAGGTAGGAGTGAAAGCCACACTCAGGCTCTAAGCGCTGTGATACTCAGATCTCTGTGGTTCAGGAGCCTATATTATTCTCACAGTAAATAAGTTAATAACTTAGTGCAAATTGATATCTTAATTGGTTAATAACAAGGTAAAAGTATCCTGATTGTTTAATAACTTAGATTGGTTAATGATGAAATCACACAGTGTTTTAATATCATGTGCTGCAAAGAGCTCAGGACCCACAGTCTGAATATCACTGCTCTAGCCTGCATCTCAGGATGGGCCAGGATTGAAAGCACCACCAAACTTGCATGAGAGGGTTTTGTGTGGCCAGAAGTGGGGTTAAGGGAAACACTTAATTTAAGAGCCCAGGTTAACTCTGTAGTGAAGACATAACAGTGAAGCATTGCTCTGGCTGGTAACCCACCTGCTTTACAATAATGACTTAGGTTCAATCACTTGAATGCTGATAGTCCTCCAGTAACTTTCCACAATTCACCTTGTGTGCTCAGAAGGATAGGCAAGTTATCCCATAATTCACTGGGAAAGCCTCAGAGAGCAGCTCAACTTGCAGCGGCATAAAAAATCATGGAGATACCCCCAGAAGTTCTAGCAACACACATGAGGATGCGCAGCACCAGAGGGGACACAGTTACTCTGGTAGAGCATGGCAGTGTGGCTGCAAACACTGGGGCACTGATCATCTGAGTTAACTGTGCATTGAAGTCATATTAGGTGATAAAGCCGGAAGGGATTGAGGAGTCTGGCTCTCTGCCATGTTTCCCCTTTCCCTGGTAGGTGGTGGGACTGAAGGAGATTGGTGTGTGTGGGAATTCCCTGCGGGGGGCACTTCAGACAGCTCTGTGGCTCTTTTACATCAGCAGAGAGCATCCATGGACTGAGAAAGTAATTTTTATAAAGACTGATTAAAATTCTTTGACCTTTGTTGTTGTTGCTGTTGCAAACACTTTCCGTCATTTAAGGGCTGAGAAAGCATAGGCATCTCTGAGATCCCCAATGAGACATGAAGCAATGCCACAGCTGATCTAATGTGATGTTCCTGATATGTTTAAGATTAAAAAAAAAAAAGACTGTAGGAACCTTTCAGACGTTCTTTGTCCCATAGAGGGCAAAAATCATTTTTTTCCCCTTTGCAGATCACCTGTAGGTAATATTTCCCCAAGTTGAGCTTTCTGCCTCCTCATCTATTTCAGTGTTTCTAAGCTCCAGTTTCACTGGGACTTGTACCTCACTTTTTGTTGCTGGGTACTTCCATGTATTTCCTGTGTATGCAAGAGGGGGCCAGATCCTCTACTGGTGTCGATAGGCACAGCTCTGTTGTCTTCAGTGAAACTTTACCAATGTACAGTAGTTGAGGATCTCGTTCTACAGGACTTATTCCTCAGAAGGAAGTCTTATTTCTCCTGGTGCCTGCTTTCCAACTTCTGCTCTGTCATAATTAATGGGCCACTTTCATAACACTTGACATCAGGGAGATTGCATGTGTGTAACTGACAGCAGATTTTGACCCAATTAATTTTAATGCAAAAATATTTACCTGGAGGTAGCACCTTTCCCAAAGCACTCTACAAAAATATACACACTGCTTTGCCTCTGGATGCAGCCGGCTCTGGGGAGGATCATGACATCACCATGCAGCAGCTGGAGAAGGGAAAATCTTGGCCGAGAGCCCCTATTCTTGTAGAAAAATGATGTAGTATCTTTTATATTCATGCCCAACTGACAGCCCAACAGGTCTGTTTTTTTTTTAAGGTGGCTGTTGCTAGCTCAATGTTTGAAACTACAAAACAAACTGTTCCGAGTACTGATCACAAACCACCTACATTTGCAATATTTGTGTAGTTAAATTCTTGCAGAGGGGGGAAATGCTTGGGACCTGCAGAAGGTTAGGCCATACAAGCAAATGACATGCCTAATTAACAGAACGTTGTCACAGGATAATAGTGACCCTGCTGCTTTGCTTTGGTATTTATCAAGAATAAACAAGACCAAGGCAAAGCCAAGACATCTGCTTTCCAAACAGAAGACAAGACCTCAATTCTGTGACTACATTCTTGTCAAATTACTCCGTCTCTTTTACACCAAATGATTGATGTAGGTGTGGTTGTTTTGTTTGATAGAGATTGGAGCCACATGAAATAGGAGCTCAATGCTTGTCTGATTGACTTAGATAGCAGACCTATTTGTGTTAGCCACAAGTAGTTTTTCTGTACAAATACAAGGTTTTGGTTCTTTTTTGCTAGAACACAGCAGAAAGAAGTGTGGCTTAGTGGACAAAACACAGTACAAGGGATCTGGACTCCTGGTTCTATTCCTGGCTCTGATTTGCTCAGTGAACTTATGTAAAAGTTGCTTCATTTCTCTGACCCTCAGTTGTCTCGTCTATCAGATGCGGTCATAATGTTCATATACTTATTAACTCCATGGGGCTGTACTGAGACTTAAATAAGTTTGAAAAGAGCTTTGAGGCCTTCATACAAAAGGCACCATTGATGTACAAAAAATAATCTTGTTATAATATTTTTCTTAACCAGCACTGTCTGAATGGATGCCTTTGTTTCTTTTACACTTTACCAGTAAACAAAGATCAAATCATCAACCAATCTAATACAGATTCCATTTTGTGCTATATAAAAATTTAAAGAAACTATCAGTCAGTGTTTTACTACTTGGAGTTAACCTCAGGGTTAGGTTCTGTTACAGTGTTCATCAGCTGTTATCTGATATTTTGCTTTTAATGTCGTCATGATAAAGGGAAGGGAAGGGTAGAAGAAAAAGCAGCTTTCTCTTCCACACAACCTCTCACAAGATTGTAGTAATACTTTGAATCAAAATAGTAAGTGCTAGTAAGGGACTGGTGTATGAATGATGCTCAAGTGGCAAGTTTGTTTAATGTCTGTTTACTTTAAGCCTAACTCTGGAAGTCCATCGCAAGGTAGGCAATTGAGGTTTATCCTGATATTTATTGTTACTATAAGGAAAGCCAGTCCAACTGGTTTCTTCAGCTAAATCTGTGCTGCACAGACAGATGAAGGCCAGCAAATGTGAGACGTGTGAAAGCACTTTCTTTCCTGACTGTAGCAAGGCAGCACAATAGTAGTTTTGGGAGATCATAAGGTCTGTTCTAATCGGCACATCAGCAAAACAGGCCAAAAAGCAAGCAACCAACAGCCAGATGCAGGTATGGGGAAGTGCAAAGATGCCCTCCGAATGAGGCTCATGGCTAGATGGATTTCACGGAAAAGATCCCCATAATTAAGAAGTGATGTCACTTGGGTGCCTCAAGCAAACTCTGAGTTTTCAAAAATGTTTGGCTCGGGTTTGATTTGAGGGATGAGTAACTCTTCATACTGGCCCTCACCTCCCTAATCCTTTTGGTTCTGGTGACTTTTCTGCCCCAGATGTTCATCTAGTTGCCAGCAATGGAGAATGACAGTAAGAGAAGTGTGGTTAACCCACATCTGGAGGCCAGCTGGACAATTCTAAAATGGCCTTGAAGTAAAGTTGCGTGAAAATCCTATTTACATTCCATATAAGCTGCTCATTCACTGATACCTTCAGGAAGGGCTTAGATTGGGTAAGCAGGCAGCCCATTCCTCTGAGGCAGTAAAGGAAGAGGAATCAGGTAGGCTTCCATATGCCTTTCTGGGACTCTTTTTTACATGCAGAAGCCTCACTGACTATGCTGCAACTTATTTCAATGCCATTTATAAAGCTGGGTTTGCACTCTGGCTGCCTCTGGTCTCCATCAACCCTTCTTTTATGTTCTATTTGGTTCCACATTTTTTTGTCGGTTGGGGATGAACAAATCTGTGCTTGACATTTCCAGCGCAGTTCATTACTGGTAAAAGGGGAACAAGAAGCTTGCCATGTCTGCTGGGTAAGTCAGATATATGACACTGAAAGAAATGATCTTCCACAGAGAGCTGTAGAAAGTTGAATGGCAGAAGTAAATAACCAACTATTCCACAATGGGATATGCTCAACAATATTTATGTGAGCTTTGTGCTCTCAGATACACTTGGATGGCAGTGAATTGTCAGTTACTATATCAATCTGCCAAGTATGAATAGATCTCAATGAGCTTGAACGTTCTCAGGTTAAGGAATCTGTAAAGCTGATAGAGATCATGCATGATATCGATATGACCTCAATCTCAGGGCGTATAAATTAAACCATTCCTAAGCCAGGGTGCCTGCTCACTCAGCAATGTTCACATGGAAACATAAGCCATCTTACAAACAGGCAAGTGTCCCAGCACTGTCTGTCAAACTATGTGTTTAGATATATCATTTTTATATTGTACTCATCACCATGGTATCAAATGACAAAATGAGAGGCTTACATTTTCCTGGAAAGTATTTGACTTTGGCAGAGAATCTTTTTGGAGGATGCTGGAGTTTGTACTGTCTTGATGTAATTTGATGTAAAATATTCCACATGCACCAAAAATGTCCAAATTAGAAAAAGAACCATTCAACATTAACAATGTGGCAACTAGAAAAACAAACATGTTAAAAAAAACCAAACAAGCTATAATTTAAGGGCCTGATTCTGCTTCATTCACACCAAACGGGAATTTTGCCAGCAATTTCAAGCTGGGGTTCACAAAGGTACATATAATATGGGTGCTCTGAGTGGATAAAAACGTCTCCTGTTTGCATCATTAGTGTTACTGCTTGTAAACTGCAGTAACCCCCTCTCCATGCCTTTTCCAAATCATAGAAATGTAGGACTGGGAGGGACCTTGATAGGCCATCTAGTCCAGTCCCATGCATGGAGGCAGGACCAAGATCCTCCCTGACAGGTGTTTGTCTATTCTGTTCTTAAAAACCTCCAATGAAACCACAACCTCCCTAGGCAATTTATTCCAGTGCTTAACTACCTTGCCAGCAGGGCCGGCTCTAACTTTTTTGCCGCCCCAGGCAAAAAAGAAGAGCGCCGCCCCGCCGTAACACCCCACTACCCCCAGCGCCGCGCTGGGCCGCCGAAGCCCCCGCCCCCCCCAGCGCCGCGCCGCCGAAACACCTCCCGCGCTGCCCGGCTGAAACAAAAAAAAAATCCCCTCGAGCGCCGCCCCGCCGAACAAAAACAAACAAAAAAAACCCACCGTGAGCGCCCCCCGCCACCCCAACATTGGCCGCCTCTTCTAAGGTGCCGCCCCAAGCACATGCTTGGTCGGCTGGTGCCTGGAGCCGGCCCTGCTTGCCAGGAAGTTTTTCCTAATGTCTAACCTAAATCTCCTTACTGCAATTTAAGCCCATTATTTCTTATGGATGGAGACTGATCCATAGCCTTCTCTTCCCAGTCTTGCGTGGCTCTGACAGGGCCAAGATACAAAGCTGACACGGTTGTTCTCACATTTTCCCTGCTTTCCTTCAGAAAGAATGGCTGAGGGGACAATCTAGTGATCCAAGAAACAACATGCTATTGTGTGGTTAGTAAGCTTTCCAAATTCATCACCTTATTTTCTATTTTCCATCCCACACAACCATAGCTGCACCATTGGTAAACTGTGTCTTCACCAGTGCAGCTTACCTCAGTGAGCATGTACACCTCTACCCCGATATAACGCGACCTGATATAACACAAATTCAGATACAACGTGGTAAAGCAGTGCTCCGGGGAGGGCGGGGCTGCGCACTCCGGTGGATCAAAGCAAGTTTGATATAACGCAGTTTCATCTATAATGCAGTAAGATTTTTTGGCTCCCGAGGACAGCGTTATATCGAGGTAGAGGTGTATTATCAATCATTCAACTGAGTTTCAAAGCAAAGGAATTGGCACTGATGCCAGTTGTAGTTTGTACCAGCGCAGCACACCTACACAAGGCCTTTGCATTGGTGCAGCTATGCTGGTGCCAAACCCTCTAGGATAGACAAGGCGTTAGGGTTCTCTGGCTCTCTCTGTCTTTCCTAACCCAAACTGGATATATAAATAAACTCATTGTACTGTGTTTGGAATGCACAAAACATACTCTAGGTCAGATTTTGCCCTTCCATAGGAAAATCTGGGTGGTGAATAAGAGATGTTATATTAATTTAGATGGACTATATGGGCCTAAAGACATTAACACAACCCACTTACTGTCCATCAATAAACAGGGTTAAACAAGGTTTGGGGCTCGGTGTACAGAGACCTCAGCCTGCTTAGTACCATGGCAAATGCACGGTTAAAAAAAATCCTTTGAAACTTTTTTATTAAAGATGCAGAAAAGAAAAAGCAGTTAAAGCATTTTAAATACAAAATATTAACATTTCAGCATCCCTTATGCCCTTTCCCTTTAGCTGGAGAGAGTTTTTAGAAGGAAAGAGCCCCTTGTTTAACAGTCTCTTAGATGGTAATAACTGTCTTATTTGGGAAAAAGAGAAGACGTTAGATGAAATGGGCTGGAGCTGTCATTGCTGTTGTTAAAATCCAATCCCATTTCCTAAAAGACCAAACAAAACCATACAAGAGAGAAAAGAAAAGAAAAGACACAAAATGCAGCTGCTGTCTTGGGTGTTGACTCTCACTCGCACCCTCACTGCTGCAGAAAACACAGCACACGGTCTTATCAGCCGCTCCGATAGCTGGCGAACTTGTACCAGCATTGGGCTGTTGAGGACATTACTTTTATCTGCCTCTTTCTAGTCACAGGCTTATAGCAGCATTGCAAAATGTACAGTCTTGGCTGGCTAAGCCAGACTCTTATTAGACAGAAGGAAAAAAGAGAGTGAGAGGAAACAGAAGATATAAGACAGAGAAGGAAACGGACACATGGGGGGGAACCCATAAAATCTCACAAAACAGGTGGTGTTTGGGATTTAGATGGAGCTGGTGGAGGTGGCAGTGTCATCTGGCTTATTCTTTCTGGCCTGGTCCAGTCAGGACACATCTCAGGAGTAGGAAGAAGTAGGTCTGGGTTCCCAGGAGAGAGTGGAGGTGACAGTCATGATGGTGAAGCTGTCTCCTTCCCCATCTCTTGTCTTTCAGTCCTCCAGCATTGCGATAGCCAGCTTTCCCCCATCAAACTCTCTCTTTAAGGACCAAAAAGGGGAATTATTTTGAATTAGACTTAATTTCCGACACATCCATTTTGATGAATTGATTTCTGGTCTTTCACTGCTCTTGTTTACCAGGCATGTTCCCAACAAAGTCCTTAAATTATAGCGGTAGACCTTGTTTTGACTAATTCAGTTTTTCCCCTTCAACATTTTTTTAATTATAGGTTATTGTGACATTTTATGAACTTTCACTCACTTTGCACAGTGGAGCTCACAAGTATGGTAATTTTTTAGGCCCAGTTATAATAAAAGGAGAACAAGACTGGAGGCAAATTGCAAGGTCCCCTCAAAAAGGTCCATCCAAATTCTTCCACTGTATGGTGGAGTGGCATCCCATCCTTGCAGAGAAGCAGGAGGGGTGTCTACACAAGCCCTGCAATCCCCTGAAATCCACTTGGAACTCTGGATCTGATAGCTGCATGGAGCTATCTGCTCAGAGGCCTTGTGCCCTCTAAATTGGCTCCAGGGCCCTTTCAGCTTTCCAGGTTTCCTGAACCTTAGGCCACCTCCAAACCCCCATTTTAAAGAAGGGAGATTGCCAGTGCAGAGGGAGCTCTGCAGTAGAGTTAATACAGCCTCAGAGTGTAATAAAGTTCCTGTGGAATCCCCGCCCCGCTAGGTGTAGTCCTTCCTAATGTGTGGATGCTAGTGCTATGGATTCAGGGATGAGTCCCACATAAGCAGCTGACACTTTGTTCCGTGCAGTTAGCTGGTCTATAAGAGCTGAGGGTCACCATTTCTAACTATAGCACAGAATGGTGTCCACTTCTTTTGAACCTCTTTACCCTCTAATCCTCATAGCAGAGTTGCTTCTTACGTCATATTCGCTAAAGGTGCAAACTAGCTGGCAAAACCAGCAATTATAATGGGTTACTGTTAGTGCCTTTAAACTGAGAAGGCAAAATTCTTGGCAAGACATGAATTTGAGTGAAAAGCTCTAGTGTACACAGATCCTCACTAGAAAGAAAGGTGTGTTTTAACATATGTTAGCTAATGTGTTAAGATCCCAGTATAGACAGGACAAGTTGTAATTTTAGAATGTGAGGTAAAGCCTAGACTGCTTCGAGGGTTTATCTCGAAACCCTCAAATCAACATGTGTTAAAACTACAACTACCTCGTCTACAGTAGGATTTTAACATGTGTTAGCTAATGAGTTTTAAAATACACTTTTTGTGCTATTGTAGACATGTGGCTAAGTTGGACTCTTATTAGACAGAAGGTAAAAGGAGAGCAAGGGTATGTCTACACTATGAAATTAGGTCGATTTAATATAAGTCGATTTTTTAGAAATAGATTTGACACAGTTGATTGTGTGTGTCCCCACTTAAGACCATTAAGTCAGCGGAGTGTGTCCACAATACCGAGGCTAGCATCGACTTTTGGAGTGTTGCACTGTGGGTAGCTATCCCACAGTTCCCGCAGTCTCTGCCGCCCATTGGAATTCTGGGTTGAACTCCCAATGCCTGATGGGGCAAAAACATTGTCGCGGGCGGCTCTGGGTACATGTCGTCAGCCCCCCTTCCCCCCCCGTGAAAGCAACGGCAAAAAATCATTTCTCACCTTTTTTCCTGGGTTACCTGTGCAGAAGACACATACCACGGCAAGCATGGAGCCCGCTCAGCTCACTGTCACCGTATGTCTCCTGGGTGCTGCTGGCAGATGCGGTACTGCAGTGCTACACAGCAGCAGCTCCTCGCCTTTGCAAGTTAGCAAAAACAGTTAGCAGCCGTATTGTACCGTCTGCTGCTGTCTCCTGGTTCCTCCTGGCCAGCCGAGATGAGGTCGGTCGGGGGCACCTGGACATAAATGGGAGTGACTCCAGGTCATTCCCTTCTTTAAGTTTCATCTAATGGAGATTCAGTCCTGCCTGGAATATCCGGCAAGCCTACTAAAGAACCAGAGAGGCAAACAGCCGCTCCGGGTCAGAGCCTCAAACATCCCGCTTCTATAATGAGCTGCATGCCATTCTAGGGGGTGCCCCTACAACTACCCCACCCCTGTGCTTCCTTCCTCCCCTACCCCTCCCAAGCTACCTTGGCAGTTATCCCCCCATTTGTGTGATGAATTAATAAAGAATGCTTGAATTTGAAACAATGACTTTATTGCCTCTGCAAGCGGAGATCAAAGAGGGGAGGGAGGGCAGTTGGCTTACAGGGAAGTAGAGTGAACGAAGGGGGCAGGTTTTCATCAAAGAGAAACAAACAGAACGTTCACACCGTAGCCTGGCCAGTCATGAAACTGGTTTTCAAAGCTTCTCTGATGTGCAGCATGCCCTGCTCTGCTCTTCTAACCGCCCTGGTGTCTGGCTGCGCTTAATCATTTTGTCTTTTAGAACGGAGTTCTGATAGCATGGATTAATCTCCCCATACAGCGATCAGATCCAGTACCTCCTGTTCGGTCCATGCTGGAGCTCTTTTGCGATTCTGGGACTCCATGGTCACCTGTGCTGATGAGCTCTGCATGGTCACCTGTGCTGATCAGCTCGCCACGGTGGCCAAACAGGAAATAAAATTCAAAAGTTCACGGGGCTTTTCCCTTCTACCTGGCCAGTGCATCTGAGTTGAGAGTGCTGTCCAGAGCAGTCACAATGGAGCACTCTGGGATAGCTCCCGGAGGCCAATACCATCGAATTGCATCCACACTACCCCAAATTCGACCCAGCAGGGTCGATTTCAGCGCTACTCCCCTCGTCGGAGAGGAGTACAGAAATCGATTTTAAGAGCCCTTTAAGTCCACAAAAATGGCTTCATCGTGTGGACGGGTGCAGGGTTAAATCGATCTAACGGTGCTAAAGTTGACCAGGGCCAAGAGAGAGGAAAGAAGAAATAAGGTAGGGAAGGAAAAGGACCCATGGTGGGCGGAGGGGACCCATGAAATCCCACATCCCCAGGTGATGGTTGGGATTTAGATGGAGCTGGTGGAGGTGGCAATGTCAAGAGAATGGGAGAATTGTGGGAGCCTTTAACTAGGTTTTAATTTTACCATTTTAGCACATGTGAAACTGCCCTTGGGATGCTAGACTTTTTTCAAACCTTAGTTAGAATGTGTTAGCTAACATGTTCCAACCTTGCACCTTTTATGTCCTAGTCCAGCCAAGGCCAAAGAGTAAGCACAAACTTTACAGCTTTGGCTTTTTTTTTTTAAATTAACAATTTAGCTATGTTATTTGACTAGGAAACTGGTTGAAGTAGGACAGGAGACTGAGCCAAATGGATTCATAATACATACTTGCATAGCTTTTAAAACTTTTTTTTCTATTTAAAATAATATATTGAAAAATAATTGTATATTGAAGCTATTCCAATGAATATCCTTTCCTTTTTTTCTAGCTGACTGATAATCTCAGGATATTCTAGAGAGAGAAGATGGAAATATGATATACAATTATATTGCCAAATTAAATGCTAATAAAAAGGTTGCACAAAGGTTCGGGGGTGAGAAAACAAAGAGCCTGTCCTCCTTTGCACGTCCCATGCAGGGGTCAAACAATCACTATTATATCCCTTGCACTTCTCTGAACTCAGGGATTGGTCTCTGCTTACTGCCCTCTGGGGCACAAGCCCACTCCACAGGGGGCAGTGAGGAGGTTGAATATGTCCACACTTGGCTGGCCATCAAGGCAAATGTAGTGGGTGCATTTGCCCTACACGCCTCCAACACAAACCTGTACTTTACTAGTACAATTTGGCCCACTATGAATGTTATTTGGGTTATTTGGGAGGGTTTCTGCCTGTTTGTACAGCACCTAGTACAATGGAGCACTGATTCTGATTGCAGAATTCAGTTGCTATTCCAATACCCCTAATAAATCACAATATAACACGTACTCAGCCATGACTGAAAAATGATTTTATGAAATAACACAATACAAAAGAGTAGATAATAGGATAGAACTTAACTGGTGTAAACAATGATCAGGTATAATTCAGCCAAGGACTTAAACATGTGCTTAACTTTAAGCACATGCTTAAGTCCATCCCCGTGTAGCAAAGCACTGGAATACCAATCCATTAAAGCCTTCTCATGTCAAAATCCTTACGCATTTGTGCAGTCTCACTGAAATCAATAGGACTACTTGCATAAGTGAAAGTTACTCATATAACTAAAATTTTATGGCCAAATGCTGCATTGACATGTACCCTGTGAATCTCCATTGGCTAGAGTTGGTATTCATAGGGTATGTTTCAGCATAGAACTTGGTCCATTGTGTTAGAATTCAGTCCAGTAATCCTTACTCATGCACGTAATACTGTCACTTCAGTGTGATGAAGTGTAGGAGTATGCACCTGGCCCAGATCTTCAAAGTTATTTGGGCTTCTAACTTCCATTGAACTCAATGTGAGTTAGGTGCCTAAACACCTTTGAGGATATGGGCTGTTATGCTTGAACTAGAGCTTGGGGGATTAAGCCTTCTCACTGTACATTGAAAAGCATATAAAAATCTGGTTGCCCCATACACAAAAGGTCTTTGGCTTGAAGGATTTGTCTACATGCTAGAAGGCTTTTTCAAACTCAGGTTAATTGATTGCCAGTTAACTTGAATTAGCTTTCTTGTTTGTACAAGGTAGTCTGGACACCCCACAAATGTTGGTGGAAAATGCAGTCTACCATGTACAGATGTGTTAGCTAACTTGAGTTAACTGACAGTTGAGTCACTCAATTTTTAAAACTCTAAGACCTTTGAGGTGGGAACTGCCATTCACTATACGTTTGTACAGCACCAGGACCCAGATGAGGCCTCTAGACTCTACTGCAATTTAAATGTTAAATAATAAAATATTGTATTGTTATAACTGTACAAAAAATCACATGACAAAAATATGGTCTGTAATAAATCAATGTAACACTAATAAAATACTAGAGCTTAACACTGATACAGTTTCTCAGTAAACATTTACTTTCTGAAAAGGAAAAATAAAAATCCTTGGCCTTAGTTAATATACTGTAGAACTTACAATTTTTGTTGTTAACTAACATTGGGTTATATTTTCTTACATCATAAAAAATTAATGTAGAGTGATTATTCCTAGCAAAAGGCAAATGTCCTTACTCCCCAGCAGAAGATGACTAGAGCATGATCATAATTTAGTGCAAACATCTATTTTATCTAATCAGAGTATTTCTACCAGGTTTACCACTGAGGTATCTCCGTGTCTAACATAATCACCTTCTCTTGTTCTAAAACAAAGCACTAAACCAGTTATGGAGTGTTATCTTAAAGTTAGTGTTGGTGACAGTATTCAGTAAATTAATTTCAGTGCTTGTTAGTTTTAAAAAACAAAGTAACATTAGCAAATCAATAATTTTGGTAATCCCGCACTGATGCCACAATATAAAATACATACTCCTCTATGATGCTGTTAACTGAAATGGAAGATAAAATTAAAACTGGCTAATAAAAAGTGGCTTATGCAATACGGAATAGTCTAATGGTATCACAAGGAAGAACCAGTAAAATGAAGAGGAGACAGAAAGATGAGTGAAGCTGGGGGGGGAGGGGGAAGATTAGTTCATCTCTCTCTCTCTCTCTCTCTCTCTCTTCTTCTCTTTTTTTTTTTTTTTCCATAGACTTTAAGAAGTGAACAGCCACACTGGTTCTTTGGAATTTGATCCTGGTCAGTATCACACAAATCTTAGGGCAGAAAGGTCGTTAACATTCCGTTAGGACCTTTTGAACTCTGCCCACTCTACAAAAACATCTTTTAAAAAGAACCGATTGACTGGCCTGTCAGAACTAGGGCAATACTAAATTAAAACGCTAATAAAGTCTTGTTTGACTAAGCATCTTGCCAGCAGTATTAATTCCAGTTGCTGTTGGATTAATAGTAGGTGCTACTTCCAAAAACTTACTAGCACTTTCATATATAATATAAAGCTCACACAAATATTAAATTTAAATAAACATTGTGCCCTTTTTTAAATCCTCAAAAGATAGGTGTTTTCCCATTATCGTGGGGGAACTTAGTGGTATAATTTAATTACAAACAAAAATGGACACATTGTGAAGGCAGACAAAACACTGAAACATTTTTCTTTCCTTTTTCCATCATTCTCTCATTAATTGCTTGGATCTGTGAAGGAAAGGCCTCCAAGCCCCGGCTTTGCACAAAACTCATCCAAGAGTGAAGAGGGCAAGCTGAACACTTAGCCTCTCCAGCTGCCTTTAAGTGAATGGCTTTCTGAAGGGTATGAATGCTCTCTGTCTCTCCCCAGACAATGTAGGTGTTACTGCTCTGAGGGAAAAAAACAAAACAATAATCACTTGAAGGGGGGGAGAGCACTATCCTGGCAAGGGGAAAGACTCATTCTCAGTCATAAAATCATGCCTCCTTCATATCAGTAAGAGGGACTGGGCACAAAAGGTGACTTGGAATGGTACTTTCAGAGGGTTGGGAGCACTTGGAAAGTGACATGCTGTTCTAAATGAGATTTTGAGAGAAGCTGCGTTTTTCAGTGAAATGGCCATCAAAAAGACCGAGCAGCACTTCTAAAGATTCATGTAGTGGATGCGTATGTTTTAATACTAAACCCCTCCCTCTAACTGCCTGTCCCTACCTTCTTCATTAGCATCTTTACAAACGTCTGTGCACCTAACTACTGAGATCGCAGGATGTACCATTTGTCTGTATAGTATAGAATTTCCTATGCTAAGTTAAGTAAGTTCCTTTGCTAAGTACAGAAAATACCAGAGTAAAGATATTTAGTAGCAAAGGCAACACAGCAACAATTTTAATAGCATGCATCTACATATATATGTCTGATAAATATCTGCTGTTTGATCTCTGTGAAGTATTGGCAGGGATATGGACTTGATGATCTAATGAATGCTTTCTATCTGTAACTTCTAGCATTACTCTAAGCATTTCTAATGCGCCCATCGTTTTAGTATTTAGTGGGCACCTCCAGAGACAGTTGGCAGAAGCAGAGAGCAAAAAGGGAAAGTTGCTGAGATCAGATGCCTGCGTTTTTAACGCTGATCTTGTTCAGTTTGTATTTAGACCCTCCAAAGCCCTTTCACATTAGTTACTTTTGGTCTGAGCAGACCTTTACTCTTATTTCAGCACAAAGGGTTTAGGTGCCGTGCTTTCTATGGCAAAAAAGCCCTTGCTGGGTCAGAGCAAAATCTCTGCTTTTTCAGGAGCATAGCAACACAAAAGATTTAAGGGGGAAATTGTTAAAAGGGAAGCCCTTTTCTCTTTGGACTGAATGCAGTGGGGAGATTAAAACTTTCATTTGAGATTTTGCTGTATTCATAGTAGCGAGGCCATGAATAGGTCTAAGTCAGAGCCCACAGTGGTGGTGGTGTGCCCTTTTATTCTCTGGCACATCTTCAGACACAGGTTGTTTTGCACTTGAAAGAGGTGAAAGAGGGGGAATGTGGGATTTTGACAGCTGATATTGGCCTCTGAGCTCTTGATGGGGATTTTCTAATTAACCCCAAGGGCCCATCAGGTGGTCAAAATGAAATGATTTCTGTCAGAGAGGGCAAAAAGTTGAATTTGTCTATTCCATTTCAATTAAATGCACCAGGGAAGATATTTTACATCACTTATGTAATAAAACCAATTTTGTCTCTGAAAAAGGAGTTTGGGAAGTTTAGGGCTGAAAGAACCCATACAAGTGCGAGATTTCAAGGAAATGGTTTCTACAATTTGGAAAAGTTCTTAGTATTTATATAAAAATAATGCTAATATAGTTAAAAATTTGCAAAGCACCTTTGAACCCAAAGCACTTTCCTCAAATATATACATATAACAACACTGAAATGCAGCTTACTCTAGGATGGAGCACACCCACATCATGCTCCACAACCGTGGGGAAATTGTAACCAAGGATAGTAGGGAAAGCCACTACTCTTACCAAAAGTCCTATGAGATCTTTATTGCACACACAACAGATGGGACTTCGATTTTTAAGGCAAAAAGCAGTATTGCAAAAGCCTCAAATCTGCTGGTCAGCTAGAGTGATGTGAAAAGATTTGTATATTGCACAATACTGGCAAAATCCACCTCTTTGTCAGTTTAAAAAAATCCAAAAAATAAAGAATATTGCCTTTGTTTGCAAAACTGACAAAAGGTGGGGTTTGCCAACATTGTGCAATACACAACTATATCATTTGCTTGTTTTATTTTTGTGGTAAGTGTAAATTTTGGGACACATAAGCAAAGGTAAGTGAAGCTACCTGAATTGTGTTGTCTCCAGCTGAATGACACCCATATGATCACTGACTGGCACATTAGAAAGACACAGGAAGGACTGTGAAGAAAAGGAGGAAGGACACTGGGAAAAGAGGGAGAGAAGAATCATAGTGAACCAGTTAAAGTTGGAGGTGTTTTTTTTTTCTTAAAGGAACCCTAACACAGACTAAGGGTATGCCTACGCTATGGAGACTATACTGGCATACCTAAATCAGTATAATTGCTGGCATAACACTGTAGTGTGGAAGCAGCCTACACTGACAGAAGAGGTTTTTCCATTGATGAAGGAATACCACTTCCCGAGTGAGAGTAGCTACATCGACAGAAGCATTCTTCAATTGAAATAACTGCATCTATACTGGGGGCTAGGTCAGCATACCTATGGTGCTCAGGGATGTATTTTTTTCTCACCCCCCTTGACTGATGTAGCTATGCTGCTATAACTTTTAAGTGTAGACCAGGTCTAACCCCCCACCCATTCCTTCCATTGCTCCTACACATGGAGCCCAGGACAAGAGATGGTACTAGTATCTCCAATACACCTGATCATGGTTAAGGTCACTTCAGACAGCTATCTGCTTTGTCTGTTACTACTTCTAACTAAAGATAAGCCTCAACCAAATCTCCAGCTCGGACAGCCCTGAATTTTATAAGGTTCAAAATGTGGATCTGAAAGTTGCAACTTGAGGTTATTTATGATCCAACATTTGGGCTAAGTAAGGCTAAGGACTGAGTATGGCAAAGGGGGCAAGAGAAAAGCAGTAGCCACAGTTGCAGTGTGAAATGTGACTATATTTATATTGCTAATTCATTCGATATTCAGCCTGTAAATCAGGGGAAACGGTTGGCGTCAGAGTCGCAATAGAAAATCTGAATAGCAGATCAGCTAATTAAAGGCCTGGAACAAACGTGCAAAATTTTCATAGGAAAATCTTAAACCAGCAAAACTTTCCTTTATTTACATTAGGCTACAAGATCTTGGACCAGGTTCAAAAAAATACAGTGAAATTGGGTTTAATTTTGAGTGAACATGGGCCAAAGCCATGCAAATGTAAGTGGGTTCAACTGAGTTTTACTCAATGTCCATAGAAAAGTATGTGTGGGGGGGGAGGGGGCATGTGCGTGTGAGAGAGAAAATTTCCTCAAAACAACAAAGTTTGTTCCATCCATTGTAAATTAAAATGGTCCCATTTCACACCGCTCTAGTGGGTCGTCAGAATTTTAGAGGTGATGAGAGGAGGGAGAGTGGTCCTGTGGTTAAAGCTCAGGAGCAGGAACTCAGGAGATCTGAATTTAATTCCCAGCTCTTCCACAGGCTTCTGCTGTGATGCTGATATAATCACTTAGGTCCAGCTCCTCAAAAAAATTTAGGCCTCTCACTCCCAATGTTTTTTAGGTGCCTAATGCAGTTGGGGCACTGTGGTGGGGCGGCTGCCCCACGCCCGGCGAGTGTGGCCTGCGGCAGGCCCGGGTGCCTGCATATCCCGGCAGCCAATAAGAGAAGGGCTTGTTGCAAGGCAATCAGAGGCCAGATTGGGGACAGCCAATCAGGGCCAAGCTCAGCTATATAAAAGACTGCTCAGGGAGTGAGCGGTCAGTCTGTCCCAGGCCTTCAGAGGGGAAGGTCTATCTCCAGAGCTGGGAGGCCAGCACCATGGACAGCGCAGTGCAGGCCAGCCTTGAAGAATGGGAGAAGGTTCTACTCCGTAGCCTGCCTGGCGGCAGGCCTTGAAGGAAAGGGCCTAGCGGGAAGAAGGGCCTTTGGGAAAGCGGTCCAGAGGAACAGACAGAGGAGGAAAGAGAAGGAGGACAGCGAGGCTGTCGCTAGAGGGCCTCTGGACCGGGACTCAGAGTAGTGGGGCGGGCCTGGGTCCCCCCCACCTTGTTCCCCTTGGCAGTACACCCAGCCATAGGCTGCAGGGAGCGGCCAGCAAAAACTACACCAGATCCTGGGCTGTAGGGATCGGACTTGGAGGTGTAGGACTGTTGATCATCCAGCCCCCGGAAGGGGGTGTGAATGGACAAAGGGACACTGTCAGAGGGCAGTGTTCCAGAAGAGGACACCATGCGTCTGGAGCAACACGGGTCCACACGCCAACCAAAGGCGGGACGACAGACGGGACACCACCAGAAGGGGGCGCTCTACTGGATCGAACCAATTCCCTGAGACGACCAGTAGGAGGCGCCGCGGTGCTGAGTCTCAACATTGTCACACGTGGTGGAGAATGTGGGCATTGATCTGGACCTGTTAAAGGGTCCAGAGTGTGGGGGTTGAATCGGGAGCACCCCGCTGACCCCCAAGATGGAGGCCGAGAAGCTCCTGAAGTGGATGCTGGAAAAGCAACAGGAGCAGTCGGCCCAGCAGCAACAGCAGCAGGTACAAATGCTGCAACAGATGACTAGCCAACAGCAACTGCTGATGACTCAGCACCAAGAGCACCAGCAGCAGCTCCTCTGGGAGTTGGCCGCCCAGCAGCAGGCACAGCAGGAACACCTGGTACAGCAGATGGCTGCACTATTACTCCCGGCAGGAGTCACCCCTGCCACACCCATGGGGACCGGACTTGGGGATACCTTGGGGGCACTACCGGTACGCCTCACTAAGATGGGGCCTGAAGATGACCCAGAAGCATTTTTGGTGGCATTTGAGCGGGTAGCGACCGCTGCCCGGTGACCTTCAGAACATTGGGCCACCTTGCTAGCCCCCTATTTGACGGGACAGGCTCAGGCCGCCTACTGTAGCCTCGACCCCCGGGAAGCCCTTGATTATGCCCGAGTGAAGGCGGCCATCTTGGATCATACCGGCATTAGCCCGGAAACCTACTGCCAGTGCCTCCGCAAGGAACAGTACCCCCTGGGGGCCTGACCCCACGCCATGGCCCAACACATCCGAGACCACTGCTGGAAGTGGTTGAACCCGGAAGGCTTGACGGGATCCCAGGTGGCGGAGATGGTGGCCCTAGAACAGTTCACCTAGATCCTGCCCCCAGGAGGAAGGGCCTGGGTACGATGACATCGACCGGCTACCTTGTCAGCAGCGGTGGCCTTGATGGAGGACTACTTATCCGCCAAGGGGGCTGAGGCGATACCTTGGTCGCAAGGGCAGGACAGAAAAGGGGAATCTCCGCGGGTTGGGACCCCCCGAACCGGTGGGAGGCACCCGGCACGTGCCTCTGAAGCCTCCCTATCCCGAGCCCAGACACAAGACACCCCAGGTGACGGCTTGGAGGAAGCATCAGCCCCCAGAGTGAGCAGACCCCCTTGGGGGAGGCCCAGGGCTGGCCGAGACTCGAGAGAGATGCTGGAGTTGCGGACAAGAAGGACATTTTCGACGGGATTGCCCTTTCATGGACTGCAGCTACGGGCAAGCCTGGGTGGCCAGACGAAGGGCTCGGAGAAGAGGGATAGGAAAGCTGGTGGTCCCTGTCCGGGTCGAGGGGACCCCCACAAAAGCCCTCGTGGACTCGGGGTGCAGTCAAACCCTCATACGGGAGGGGCTGGTCCCGAACCTTAATCTTTCGGGGCCCTCGATCCACCTACAGTGTGTACATGAGGACATCCGCCCGTACCCCACAGCCTGGGTGAAAATAGAAGTAGGCTGCCGAGAGGAGGGTCTCCGGGTGGGAGTGGCCCCCCGGCTGGCCTACCCGGTGGTGCTGGGACGGGATTGGCCGGGCTTCGGGGAGGTTCTCCTGAAGTACCAGCCGCCCGAACCCCGACCAGACAGGACTAAGGCGCCTAGAACAGGACTGCTCGGGTGCAGACCAAGGAGTGACCCCGGCGAGGGGACCTCCGCAACCCAGGAGGTCCCCGCGGATCATCCCGGAGACAGGCCCCGTTCAGTGGAGGATGCCCAAGCAGAACTAGAGCAGGACGGGGACTTCTTACAGGAATAGCGAGAAGACCCAACCCTAAGCAGAGCCTGGGAGCAGGCCACCAACCCGGACACCGAGGGGGACCTGACGCCACGGCCTCCACAGGGCCCCCGCTTTGAAATATGGCGGGACCACCTGTATCGCATAGCGCAGGAACCCCAGACACAAGAGACGTTCTGTCAGCTGTTGGTGTCCTGGAGACTGCAGTCCAGCCTCCTCCAACTAGCCCACGCGAACCCTTGGGCAGGACACCTGGGGCGTGAGAAGACCCTACAGAGGGTGGCTTGCCGGTTCTTCTGGCCAGGCATACACCAGATTCCGGGCTGTAGGGATCGGACTTGGAGGTGTAGGACTGTTGATCATCCAGCCTCCGGAAGGGGGTGTGAATGGACAAAGGGACACTGTCGGAGGGCAGTGTTCCAGAAGAGGACACCGTGCGTCGGGAGCAACGCGGGTCCACATGCCAACCAAAGGCGGGACAACAGATGGGACACCACCAGAAGGGGGCGCTCTACTGGATTGAACCAATTCCCCGAGACGACCAGTAGGAGGCGCCACGGTGGTGAGTCCCAACATTGTCACAGGCACACAAATCACAAACCTCAGAAAATTAATTGATCACATCTGAAAATGTTGGCCTAAAGCCCAGAGCCTCAAAGTATTTAGGCACCTAATTCCCAGGGCACCTAAATACCTTTGGTACCTTTGAGGATTTGGGCCTTATCACATGTGTACACTGATTTTCTGTGGTTTGTGTGCCCCAATTGAATTAGTTTGAGTGGTAGCCATCATAGTCTGTATCAGCAAAAATAACAAGGAGTCCTTGTGGCACGTTAGTCTCTAAGGTGCCACAAGGACTCCTCGTTGTTTTCCCAATTGAATTAGGCACCTAAACACCAGTGGGAATTTGGACTTGATTTTCAGAGGTGCTGAGACCTCACAGCTCCTGTTAAATGGGATCAATGGGATTTGAGCATGTTCCCTGAGTGTATTGTTTTTTTTCCCTTTTATCTGCTCTAGCAACAAAAATAAGTGTTATTGTTTCTTACTCCTGTTAGCTCTGCAGAGCCAACATAGCTAAGAGAGAGTGAGCTGACGATTCTTGTTCTACTATTTTGTGCATCAACAGAATTGTTCTCTATAGTTCATTCATTTACATCTGTGCAAACCCACTGAAGCAAACCGATTTGCACAGGTTTAATTGATGGCATAATCTGAAGCCAATGAGACTGCACCGGTGTCAATGAGGGAAAAATTTGACCTGCAAAACCACTTACATTGATACATGAGATGAAAAGGACCGAGTTGGCTGTCAAGGCCCAAGCTCAGTTTATGTGGCTGGCTAGGGCTAGAAGTTAGAAGGCACATTAGATATGAAATCGTTCAAATGATAAATATGGAATCCCAAAATACTATTTATGCAGAGCCCTCTTTCAGAGTTAAATTCCTCTAATTAATTATGATGGCAGGTCGGAAACTTCCAAATGCAGATTCAGGGATGGTAATGATTTTGTGATGTTTGGATAGTGCTCCCTTAAATAGTATTGATGATGATCTGAATAAACAGGCTTGAATTGGGTAATGTCATAGATTCATAAATTCCATGCTCAGAAGGGACCATTGTAATAATCTAATCCGACCTCTTGTATAAAACAGGCAATAGATCTTCCCCAAAATAATTCCTAGTGCATATCTTTTAGAAAAAGGTCCAGTCTTGATTTAAAAATTGACAATAATAAAGAATCCATCACAACCCCCCAGTAAATTGTCCCAGCGGTTAAAATTGCCCTTACTGTTAAAAGCTTATGGCTTATTTCCATTCAGAATTTGTCTAGCTTCAACTTCCAGTCATTGGATCATGTTATACCGTTGTCTGTTAGAGTGAAGAGTCCATTATCAAATATTTGTTCCCCATGCAGGTACTTATAGACTGTGATCAATTCACTTATTAACCTTCTCTTAGTTAAGCTAAATCGATTGAGCTCCTTAAGTCATTAGCATAATGCATGTTGTCTAATCCTTTCATCATTCTTGTGGCTCTTCTCTGAACTTTCTCCAATTTATCAACATCCTTTTTGAATTGTGGGCACCAGAATTGTCCTCTTCATTATTTACCATTCCCTGAATTTTTTTGTCATCTGCAAACTTTTATCAGTGATTTTATGTTTTCTTCCAGATCATTGATAAATGTGTAGAGCTAAGAACCTGTACTTGAGAGACCCCAGTAGAAACATACCTGCTCAGTGATGATTCCCCATTTACAATTAAATTTTGAGATCTATCAGTTAGCCAGTTCTAAATCCACTTAATGCGTGCCATGTTAATTTTGTATCGGTGTAGTTTTTTAAATCAAAATGTCATTCAGCACCAAGTCAAAGACTTTACAGAAGTCTAAGTTTACTACATGAACACTATTACCTTTATCAACAACACTTGTACTCTCATCAAAAAATTATATCAAATTAGTCTGACGGGATTTATTTTCCATAAACCCATGTGGATTGGCATTAATTACATTACCCTTGTTTAATTCTTTGTTAATCGAGTCCTGTATCAGCTGTTCCATTATCTTGCCCGGGATCGATGTCAGACTGACAGGCTTATAATTACCTGGGTCATGCTGTGGCACTATGCCCCATATTCTTCAGAGAGATATGCTTATCATATGAATATGGCATAACTAAGATGTTTTGTGCAAGATGGGTCATTTGAGATATCATTGGAAAGGTTATGATTTACTGAATGTGATTATCCTATTTATATGCATGTATCATTTATTGTATCAAAAGTTAGGACTATGAACTATGTAACAATTACAACTGTGTTTGGACCTTTGGAACACCCAGCAGACACAATGCAATCAGCCTGGATGGGCCATTAGGGAGAACAATAGGACTTTGAAGATGCTAAGCTCCCTCCTTCCTGAGAAGTTTCCTGGGTCGCTGCTTTGACACTGCAGGTCATATGATCATGTCACCTGGTTCTGAACACCATCTTGAACTACTAGTATTTTTCCATGAGGAGGGGGTGGGGATCAAACTGGGAAACAAAGGATTCCCGCCATATGCAAATCCTATTTAAGGCTGGGGAGTGAGTTAATCTAGGTTCATTCTTCACGGAATTCCCCACCCAGGATGACTACTGGAAACATCTAAGAAACAAAGACAAAGGGGAAGGGAGGGGGAGTACTGAATGCAGGCTGGGAATGGTGTCTGGCCTGTGAAGGATATACCTCGAGTTTTAAGCTACTAGCAAGAGCTGTATATCCACAAAGAAATTCTGCAACCTGCTTAGAACAACATTTAGGGTGAGGAATTACTATTTGTAGCCCGTTTCTTTAGTGTATTAAGCTTAGTGTGCGTGATTGTTTAAGTTGCTAGTAATTGCTTTGATCTGTTTGCTATCACTTAAAGTCTGCCTTTTGTAGTTAATAAACTTGTTTTTTTGTTTATTCTATAACCAATTTATGTAATTCATAATGGGGGGGAAGCTGTGCATATCTTCCTCCACATTGAGGGAGGGAGCGAATTTCATGAGCTTACGCTATACAGTTACCTGTGCAGTGCAAGACAAGACAATTTTGGGTTTACACTCCAGAGGGGGTGTGCACTTGAGTGCTGGGCAATCCCCGAGCTGAGACTTCCCACATGGTTGATCTCAGTGTCTGTGTGCCTTTACAGCTGGGTGTGTCCTTATCTGTGTGTGTTCTAGAGGAGGCTTGAGGGCCTGGCACAGCAGGACAGGGTGAGGGAGCCCCAGGCTGGTAGAATGGGAGGGCTCAGTGGGACCCGAGTACATCAGGTGGCACCCCGGAGAGGGGGAGAACCCATCACTCACCCCATTTACCCTTTATAAATATTGGCACAGCATTGTCAAGATTGGCATGAACTGTTTAGCTAAGGACTGACTCAAATAAACTGATAGGAATCAGAGATTGTCCATCTTCACCACTGTGAAATTGCTAGTATTACATTTCGCCAAACACATGCTGCAAGCAGGACTGAGTTCTTCATTTCCGATTTGGGTTGCAGTGGGTACCGACAGGTCACATTAATCTTACTGATGCCTCTTGATTCAGCTGTTGTGACAAATTGTCTTTCCCAAAGTTCAGCTAAAATACTGTTGTGTGGCTAAGACTACTCTATTTTGCGGGTTGTTTGTACCATATTTTAAACCAGTTTCTGAGGGCAGCTTTCATTCAAAATCAAAGTAAGCTGCGCAAAGAACACCGCAGTTATGGATGACTTTGGTCCGTGTAAGGTCCTGTCACCACTCATTCCCCGCTCGCTCCCCCCCGCCCGTCCCAGTTTCCCCTCCAAGTCCATTCTCAGACCTTGACACCAGGATTTTGTTTCACTCAGTACAATCTGTTGTTTAAGAGCTAGGCTAAACATTTCATTGACTACTCTAGTGCTTCCTTGATAATGACTGTTTCAGTTTGTGATATAGAATTTCATACGTTTTGTGTCTAGTGGAGGAAACAATTCTGGTCTAACAATGATATATGATATTAAAGATCTACACAGTCTCACTCCCAACTAAACATTTTCTTCCCATAATGAGGAAAAATGGAAAACCTGCTTCTCTTACTTTGTCTATATGACTATTTATGGTAGGACTATCGTCTTGGACCAGCAACATCTCCTCAGTCTAGGGTTGTTTTCTTTCTTCTGTTGACTTGTGTATCTGGAACCTTAGTCCCAGGGTTACTTTCCTTTAAACCTACCCTTAAAATGCATATTTTCTCTCTAACCACTGATTGACAATCTCTGTGGTGTTTTTGGATGATCCACTGTATTAGGGATGCTATAAAAATATATTGAATTGTTTGAAGGCCAAATCCTGAAAGCCTGACTCAACTTTTATTCAGCCTTCCCTGGGAAAAGCTCCCATTTACTCACATAACGATAGCTCAGTATTACAAGGGGGAAGTTGTTTCCCTGAGATCAGCGTGCTGTTGTTGCATCAGAGCTGAGGTCAATCCTACTTCCATTTCCAGTGAACCCATGTAAAGGGGAACAGACCTGACAAGGACCATGAGTTTGTTCAAGCGTTGAATGTTTTAGAACGTCAGGACCGCAAACCAGAGGGATCCAGTTCTCACACTGCTTTTGAAACAAACTTGGAAGAGTTTGCACAGTTCTGGTTCTGAACCTTCCTCTACCCTCCTGCAGAAAACACCAAATCCTCTTAGGCATTGGAGCTTCTCTCTAGTTAGCTGGCTTCTAGCTATATTTGTGCTGGTTCATTTTTGTGAGCGTAATTGTGAAAGATGATGGCCTCTCCAAAACAAGTAGTGTTTATAGGAGCCTATGGACAATATTGGGCTATGCCTGCTTAGCTGTTAAAAGGGGTTCTAGAAGAGGGAACTGTTCCAACAAACCTGCCTTTCTTTTCCCAGTATTACATATAGATGGAAGCAAAATATAAATGCTCTTTACCTAGTGGTTTAATAGATATAAATTGCAGTATTGGGTTTAGCAATAATCTCAGGGCGCTCTTTGTTCTGTGTATGTATTTTTGTTCTTCGTATACTTGAGCATGTGCACAGTTTTAGTTCAGTTTTCTTAGTGATATTTTCTCTTTGTAGGTGTGACAGTGTGCAGGAGCATTGTCTGGTTGTTGGTGAGCAAGGTGTTAATCCCAGCATATCTTTCTCCTCCCCTTACACAGGTGCTCAGGGGAAAGGCTAAAGAATGGATGCTTGGGAGATCGTGGAGGGAGAATGTCTTTTAAAATATACTCAGGGCCACAAGACTGGATTGGGGAGTTTTCTGTTTAGTAAAATAATATTACATTATCAGAAACTACTTTCCACATAATAACTAACTCCTGAGGCAAACACAGAGCCTAATGTTTTTTTTAACAATCATTCCACAATCTTATGGACTTCCCCATCTTCCTGAGTTACACTAACATGCAAGGTCACTGTCCTGTGCAATTTTAAATAATAATAACTAAAACCCTTCAGATGAAATTCCACAAGTCTTTTTTGTTAAACATGTGGCATCAAATTCCGCTCTTTCTTACGTGAGTGGAATTCCATTTATTTCATTGATTTTTATAGGCTGTTCTGTGGAACCCATTATTGTCATATCTGAATATTTCACATACATTAAAATGTACACCCTCACAACATCCCTGTAAGATGGGGAATTATCCCCATTTTACAGCTGGAAGACTGAGGCACAGGGAGACTAAGTGACTTGTCCCAGCTCATACAGGTAAAACCAGGAATGGAACCCAGCTCTCCTGTGTCCTAGGTCAGTGCCTTACCATAGGCCATCCTTCCTCTCACCACAAAGAACCACAGGCCAGATTTTGTTCTTATTTACACCAGGATAAACATGGAGTAACTCCATTGACTTCAGTGGACATTCACTGGTATATAAAAGGAAAATTTGACTCTATGAGCTTATACTGATATAGCTGAGAGTAGGATCTGGTTGATAATTGTTTAGGATTTTGGTGGTTAGGGTCTGATATCACTGAAATCACTGGGAGAAGCCCTTAATTCCTCCCACTGAAACATAGCAGGGGAATAAAACAGCAAAAAATTGAGTGTGTTAATGTACAGTATTTTACAATGTCAGGTTTACGAGAGCGGGTTTGGGCCCTGGTGAAAATTTTTTTTCTGTCCCCCCAGCAAGGGTGGACCGATTAAACAGGGCCGACAAGAGCGGGGGGGTGGGGAGCCAGGCCCCCTTCCGGACGGCCGGGCCCCAGTAATTTGTACTGGCTTCCCCCCCCCCGTTGTCGGCCCTGCCTGTGTATTAAGATGGGGGTGAGATATGGGCTCACTTAGAAAATACCAAATCCCCACGAGGCATACCGGAAAATGGTTAGAGGTGGGTTCACAAGGAATCCTCTAGCTATGAGACTTCTCAACCTGCTGAGGACATTAGGCCCGAACCAATTGCCATTAAAATCAATAGTAGCTTTTCTATTGAGTTATTGGGTGTTGGAACAGGCCGCAAATATGGGACACACTGTATTGTATTGGTTTATGTATGTATGTGCCACTTTACTCTGCAAGATAGAATGTATGTCAGAGTCGTCCTCATGCATAGTACGATTCAGCAGAGCTGCTCTTTAATACAGTCAATAGATGTCTGTGTTTGGGAAGTCAAAAGAATTCTGCTCCCTGACCCTCATCTAACAAAGGCAGTTAGTTAACAACCGATTTGTATTTAGTGATGAGAGGATGAAATATATTTTCTTACTACATTTATTTTGACACCTTCTGTTCATGGTTCCACAGTTCTCATCTTAAAAATCTTACTCCAGAGGGTATGGGGATATGGAGTTAAATGTGGCTTTGCAATGAAGGGCAGCTGAGTCACATCTATGCACAGCTTTTCAAATTCACCCCTTGACAACCCCTTAAATCTTGTTCCTTACCAAATCCTCAGTGCCTTAAATTACTAATCATCTTTTGGAGGAGTTGTATATTTTTTATTCATGGTTATTGACAAATATGTGTAATATTTCATACATATAATCTTTGTGTAATTGTGATTAAAACTTTAAATACTTTTTCTCCTGCCCATTGCTTCTTCCACTCTCCCCCCCTTTCTTTGCTTTGTCTATTTAGAGTGTAAGCTTTGTGGAGCAATGACTGCTCTTGACTATGTGTAGGTATAGGACCTTACAATGAACAGCAAAGTGGAGCTTCAATTCCAGTGGAGGCTTCTAGGTGCTACTGTAATAACAATAAATGTGTTATCCTCCCAAAGATGTTTAAAATAAGGTAAGCTCCCATGATTAGAGAGCTTGAGGGGTAATGTGTATACTTTGGGGTTTTAAATCATTAATGCTCTTATGTCTTTAAGGTTAGGTGAATAAAGATATTGATAGAAGCTGTCCTCTCCATGTTCTTCAGACAATAGATAAACTTTCTAGAGAAACCACACATACATCAGCAGTTTCAGAACCAGAACACTGGTCCTTTAGTTCCAAAAAATACGGTTCTTAATCACTTGAGCTGAAGGAGACTTCCTTAAACTGGTGGTACATCCTGTATCCTTTTGATAGATCAGCCACAAGAGGGCAACATGAGCATGATTGCACACAAAGCCAATATGTCAGTGAGTCTCAAACTTTTGTACTGGTGACCCCTTTCACATAGCAAGCCTCTGAGTGCGACCCCCCTTATGAATTAAAAACACTTTTAAATATATTTAACACCATTATAAATGCTGGAGGCAAAGCGGGGCTTGGGGTGGAAGCTGACAGCTCGCGACACCCCACATAATAACCTCACGATCCCCTGAGGGGTCCCGACCCCCAGTTTGAGAACCCCTGTAATATGTTATAAAGGGAGGAGGCAGGCTAAAGCATAAATTATGACTGTCATTGGCAAGAACTATTGGCTTAGATCTAGTTTGGCTTCTTGTATGTTTGGAGGGAGAAATCAAATTCTTCCTATCTGGCCTACATCTCCACTGTCTCGCACCTTGTGTAGCTCTTTATAGGGAATGCACCCATTTTGCACAAGTGTAAAGATAGTGTAGAATCAGACCCAATGGGCCAGACCATCTGCCCCATTCGCAAGTGTGATGTTGCCACCTCTCACAATTTTATCCCAAGTCTCATGATATGTGTGTTTTTCTTAAAGACCCAGCTCCTGGTGTCATGTGAATACACGAGTTTAGTGTTCATTTTTTAAAAGAAGTAAGTTTCTAGCCCTCATGATTGCAGAGAAAAGCTTGACAATATGACTTGAGGTGTACCCTTAAAGCTTAGAAATTAGAAGGCAAATAAAAACAACTTAAATATCTTATTTTTAAAAACTAATTATTTTTTAGTCAGCCTCATGATATTTTGGAGCCTCCCTCATGATTTTTAGAATGCTTGGGTTGCCCGTACTGTGATAGTGTAATATCACGTGGTAATTACAGCAATTGCTTCTATGAAAAATTAAAACAAAGAATGTATTTTATCTATTTGCTGCTAATTCAACAGATGATGATTTTTGAGGTGTATCACTGCATAAGATGGAATTACTGTCCCAAGGTGCCTTTGCAATCTAAGAAATAAGAATGTTTGTACAGTGCCTAGCACAATAGGTCCAACCTGATGTTTTAGGTGCTACTGCAACACAAATGTTAAATAAGAATATAATAGCCATTTGGAGAACTGATAGGAAGCAGTTTCCACAGAAGCATGAGACAACAGATGGAAACTGAAACTGAAAGGCAAATATTTGCTTGGCAGTCCTCCTTCTTATGTGGCATTTCCATTACTGGAGGTTTGCAACCATGATAGCCCATTCTGTATGATTCTCTGTTAATCTCTTTATAGATTAATAGTCCTTTTGATCCTCCCAGGATACCACATCAGCCATCCAAGATCTTCTTTTCCTGCTTTGTGTTCTTCTGCGTCAAATTTTCCTTCCAGTGCCCATAAACATGCATCACCTGCTGAACCTCTTAAAATGTTCCCTGCAAATTGAATCTTTCTTTTTATAAGATCTCTGACTAGTGCTCACTGAGTTCCAATAATTTCCAATACTTTTTCATTGGTTACATGGTCTATCCATGACATTTTCAGAATTCTTATATAAAACTGTAATTTGAAGGATTGCTGCTTATTTATTATTGATTGATTGAATGTCCATGTCTCACAGCCATAATTGATTTCTGGGAGCTGTCCCTTTAAATGTGGCATTTTATTGCAGAGAGTGAGTCTGAGAGTAACCTGGAGGAAATTTTGCCTGTGTTCACGGAGTGGAAGTCCCTGGTTGCCCAAAGGTGAGAACTGAATGTAATCAACACCTCTTTCCAGAAAGCAAGCCTCTTTGTTGACGGCACTTCTGGAGGACCGGATGTCCCAGGGAATTGCTAAGGAGCAATAGAACCTTTCACCTATGGCTGAACAGTGTGAATCCTGCACAGCTAAGCAGGGAGTAAAAACGGTTCCCATTTGATTGATGTTTGGTGGACCCTATATGAGATGAATTTGGTAGGTCTCATTTCCAGATCCTGTAGCATAAAAAAGTTACCATTATTCTTTGCACAAGATTGTAAGTTTTTTGGGGAAGAGATTGTCTCTTACTACTCAATACCAGGCAAACTATAGTCTAGGGGAGTTTTGTCATGGTGGGGATTGCAGGATTTTTTGCACAAACCCTACAGGATTATCCTGGAGTCTCCAGGAATTAAAGATTAATCTTTAATTAAAGATGATGTCATGTGATGAAACCTCCAGGAATACATCCAACCAAAATTGGTGTTGTATTAATGTAGTTTTTAAAAACTCCTTCTCCTTCTGGCTCTGCTGCTCAGAAACCTCTAGTATTCCCATCTTGTTGCACACCACACTTTCACATGGAAAACCTTCCTTCAATGGGACAAATCCTGTGGGCTTTGGATCAAGCCTTTACTGCATGAAGCAACCTCTAGTTCTTCATACAAATCCCTCCCTCTCTCTTCTGTGAGATATTTAGCAATTATCAACTGAATACATTTTTTTTTTAAACTAAATCCACTGGCAGTGTGCTATATTGTGCATATGGGAGTGTGTTTGTTTTTAAAGAAAGCGACATGAAAGTGTGCTGGTGACAATCCCATGTGTCTTATTATCTTTTTACATCTCTGCCAACAAACACATCTAGTTTCCTATTAAGGCTTGTGGATAGGGAACTCTAGGCAATTTCTTGTTCTACAATGGACAGTCATTAGAGCTACCACTGAAGGGTGTTCAAAACATGGATGAAATTCACCCCTCTGCAGCAGGCCAAAACAGGGCCTATGCACAACTGCAGGCTACATAACCCTCAAAATAGTGCTTAGGTGAATCCTAAATGTCACATAGACCTTGAACCGGCCTGCTGAATGGGCGTGAATTTCAGCCTAAATGCATATATTGCTACATTACAGTTTACAAATGTGTGTGTGTGTGTGTGTGTGTGTGTATATATATATATATATATTAAGGGTGAAGTTTTGACTTATGGAGGGCAGGGATTGAATCTTCTTTTATATTTTCACAATTCCAAGAACATTAATGGTTTAAAAAATATTATATTCATCATATGTCAAGTTTAAAGATATATCTCAATCATACCACTCAATGACAGGACACATGAAAAAAACACGAACTTAATAAATGGCTTCTAAATATCTTAATTATTTGGGTGATTATTTCCTTTTGACCTTTCTCGATAGGCATCTATTTGGCATATTCATACCAAGAGATGTTTTGCACAGAGGGGGAAAAATGTTCACCTGTTTAAAAAGCTGCCACCAGGATGCTGACACAAGAAAAGATTCTTTCTCTCATCACCATATTATTTCCCTGAACACACTGTAATTTCATCCATTTTCCATGCTTATGTTCATGAATGCTTGACATTACCATGTCTTTGCGTTAACAAAAAAGAAATTTCATGGCTTAAGTTTTCACTAGAAGAATGGGGAAAGCGTGAAAAGGCAGCCAAAATATGGAGTGTCCTTTGTTCAACAGCAAGATTTCCTTGTGCTTTAATTATTATTGCTACTTAAACTTTAGAAACAAACTGACATAATATTAATAAACTTTTTTCTAAATGACACAGAACTGGCTTGCATTCTGCCATTCTATCTAGTTTTCATGTGTGTTAACAGGATGAAATGCAAATTTAATACAATTTTATAAGCCTTTGGGAATTCAGAAAGCACACAAGGGCTAGATCCTCAGCTGTTGTAAATTGTCATAGCTCTGTTGATTTCAGTGGAGCTACGCTGATTTACACCAGCTGAGAATTTGGCTCTACACATTTCTAGGTGGCAATGTTTTCCAGTATTACTTTTTAAAATGATTTCAACAATTCAGCTGGCAATATTAAAAAACAAATAGTGATATAATGTTATGTAGGAAGAATTTGATAGTCCCTTCCCATAAAAGAGACCCATATCTGAGCCCTGTATATGCCAAGAACCCAGAGAAAGGGGCAATATGTTGTTGCACTGCACCTGGAGCAGCCTGGGAGAAAGAGTGTGACTTCTTGTGTCAAAATGAGAGCCCATAAAGTACCTGTTTTAATGTTGTTGATCTCAGACACGGTGGTGATGGTGACACATTCACAATCTCCCTCCTGGATCCCCCTCTGGTCTGGGGAGGTAGTAAACTGCATAGGGTCTATACCTGGTGCAGTGTATGTTCCCTGGTGTAGATACACTGGCTGGCATGTTGGGGTGAGGTGGAGACAAGTCTCTAGCTCATTCTACTCCCATCCTGGCAATCTATAGAAGGGAGCAATGGGGGGAAGATAGTGGCCTATGTGGAGCCTGCTTCCCCTCCTGTGCTTCTAGCCATCAAGCGAATACCTGGGGTAGGGGCATAAGGGGCCACAGTCTGTCCCCAAACAAATTAGGATCTTCAGAAACCGTTATTTAGAGCTTGCTATTGTACTTTTGCTTGTTTCATATTTTCAGCTATGAATGTCCAACAGAAAAATTTATATAAACAATGTCATTTGTATGGTAGGGAAATTTGTATAAATGTTATGCCTGCTTTTAGCTGGTTTAGCAGGTGCTACTTGATTACATTCACAAGCCATAACCCACCAACTTTATGGATTAAACTGTGTGTCATAGTGTTAGGTTTTCCATGAGCATTTAGTTCGTAAATTATGAGCTCAATCCTTTAGTCTTTATACCATTGACTGAAGTGACAATTTTGTCTGGGTAAGGACTGCAAGATTGGCCTATGGCTTTTCTGAGGCACTCACACAGGCTACTAGCTTGCAGGAAGGAGGCTGCTACTAAATTCCCTGGTAGACAGCAGTCCCAAAACAATTTTTGCTAGAGAGAACTTGCAGTTGAGACTAGAACAAATGGACCTGATTCTCTACTGACTAGTGTTCATCAGGAGTATCTGTGTAAAAGTGGCATAAATGAAAGCAGAGTCAGATGCATCTCATATTTAGGTCTTCTAAAATGAGTCTGAGCTACTGAATTATATAGCAATATTACAGTCTATAAACATTTACCTGTCGGTCTTTGAATTATTAAGTGTTTGCTCCTTTTTAATGTTCTTTCACCACACTGCTAAAAATACTAATAAAAAAACCTAGATAAACTATCCAGACAATTTATTATTTTACTCATAATAATGTTGCCAAGCTATAAATGTGTATGTTATGAAGAATAAAATGTTACAGGTAGTTGTATCCATCATGTATACATCATGCTACATTTGTTTCTGTAACATACAGGTACTATAAAGAGACAATACCATCTCTTTAGATTTAAATGATTAATTTTATTGCTATTTGCCTTTAGAAGTACTTCTTCTAGCAAGGCATATAATCTTTGCAGCTTGATCTGGTATCCGTGTATTTGTTTTGAACTACTGTTCTCATTGTATTGGGCTGATAGTTTCAAAGGATGTTGTCTGAAATCAACAAAGTAGAAGATTAAAACACATGATTTGTGGACTTTCATTTTATGCTCATGGAGATGTAACTGCTTTAAGTAGATTTGACACCAGTAATAATGACTTGTCTGTGGATGTACTTTGTGTTTGAGGAAAAGTGTCAGACTGTGGGCCTTTGAGACTGACGTTCTCGGTTTTGGCACAGAACATGTACAGCACAGACAGTGACAGTGAAAGCTTGCTTAATGTAAATAGACAGCCCTTGGGAGTGATCACTATCTGTTGCCCATTGAAAGCTTGGCCTTTCTGCTGAGATTGCAAACTAGGGGATCACTGACTGCAATTTTTATGATACAGAAACTTGTCACTTGGAACTAGATTACAACCATTCATTTCACAAAGTCCATGAAGGAGGAGGTCTCCAGTAGGGCCAGGTGCCTTAATGGTAAGAACTTTAAATGTGTACAGGGTAAGCTTAAATTCAATACCAAGGAGGATGAAACATGATCGGGGCTGTTCAGTCCAGTGAGCATGCATGATGCTGCGTTCTGCCCAAGCTGCAAATGAAGGAGAACCTTCCAGAAGCCTCTGAAGAGAGAATTAGAGGAACTGAGCCTTGTGGTTACAAGGCCTTTTGTTCCTGTTGTGATAAACTACGTCTCCAGCCTGTGCAAGTTACACAGCTGAAAGAAAGTTTCTATATCACAGTTGTCCTCATACTTTCCATGGAAAAGGTATTATTAGTGATAATAGTATTTAGCATCTAAAATACTTTTTATACAAATTTGCCTCCACAATGACTCTGTATTATCCCCACGCTACAGCTGGAAAAGCTGAGCACAGGCTGTGACTCACCCAAAGTCACAGAAGGACTCACGGTTAGAACTCAGGAGCTCCTAACACACAGTTGTCTACTGAGACACCAAGCTCTCAACTCGTTCTTGATGGTAGAAAGAGTCAGATTTTTAAGAACGCCGAGGGAAAAAAAAATGGGAGAAATTGCGTATACACTTAATTTGAGCCTCTATTATGGTATTTTTAACTAGTTTCCATGCAGTTTGCAGGCATTTCATTCTCGTGACTGTTCCTTTTAATTTTCTTTTAACTAGTTTCCTCACTTTTGTGTAGTTCCCCTTTTTGAAATTAAATGCTACTGTGGTAGGTTTCTTTGGTATTTTCCCCCAGTAAGGATGTTAATTTAATTACATTATAGTCGCAATTACTCAGCAGTTCAGCTATATTCACATTTTGGACAAGATCCTGTGCTCTACTTAGAACTAAATCAAGAATTGTCTTTTCCCTTGTAGGTATTAAGATTAAGATTAGCTTCTCCAAGTAGCAGTAATTAATGGTGCATAGACATTTTATCTCTGCATCCCATCCTGAGGTGACATGTACCCAGTCAACATGGGAATAATTGAAATTGCCCATTATTATTGGGTTTTCTGTTTTTGTTGCCTCTCTAATCTCCCTGAACATTTCACAACCACTGTCACCATCCTGGTCAGATGGTCGATGGTATGGTCTTAAGGCTAGACTCTTTTTTATTATTCAAGCATGGAATTTATATCCATAGAGAATCTATGGTACAGTTTGATTCATGTATGATTTTTACTATATTTGACTCTATGCTTTTTTTCACATATAGTGCCACTCCTGTGACCTATTATGCCATTCTGATATGTTTTTGTACCCCTGTATTACTTGATATTATTGTTACACTGATTATCACCGTTCCACCAAGTTTTTGTCTTACCTCTTATATCAATATCCTTATTTAATACCAGGTACTCATGTTCATCTATCTTAATATTTAGACTTCTGGCATTTGTATACAAGCACTTAAAACACTGGTTAATATTCAGTTATCTGTCTTCATGTGATGACTCTTTTTCATTTGACTGTTTTTCTTTAGTTTCTACGTGTACTTCATCAACTTCTGTCCTCTCCTCTGTAGTAGGATATAGAGCAGAGGTCCCCAAACTGTGGGGCGAAGCCCCCTACGGGGACACAGAGGAATGTTCAGGGGGGCACGGCTGGCCCCGACTGCTGACCCCGCACCCAGGCACCTGGCTGCCAACCCCCAGCCAAGGCTCCATTCCCAGCCCTGTCCTTGCCTCCAACCTCCGCCCAATCTTGTCTCCCTTACTCCTGTCAATGTCCCCCCACTGCTTCCCAGAGCCACAGCCCCACTCCCGGCCTAGGCTCTGGGGGAGAGTGGCCGGATAAGGGTAAGGGGGGGCATGAGATAAAAAGTTTGGGGATATAGAGTATCCCCTTCAATAAATCCTCTCCTAAGGTATATCTCTGTCTGAATCGTGTGCTCCTCCACACCTGTTGGCTTCCCCCAGACCTTAGTTTAAAAATTCCTCTACAGTGTTTTTAATTTTACATGTCAGCAATCTGGTTCCATTTTGGTATAGGTGGAGCCCATCCTTCCCATATAGGCTCCTTCTTTCACAAAAGGTTCCTCATAATAAACCTATCTCCTCCCAACATTGTCTCATCCATGCACTGAGATCCTGCAGTTCTGTCTGTCTAATTGGCCTTGTGCATGGAACTGGAAGCATTTCAGAGAATACTACCTACCATGGAGGTCCTAGACTTTAATCTCTTACCTAACAGCTTAAATTTGGTCTCCAGAACCTCTCTCCTACCTTTCCCTATGTCACTGTTACCTACATGTACCATGGCCACCAACTCTTCCCCAGCACTGCACATAAGTCTACCTAGGTGTCTTGAGAGGTCCACAACTTTCGCACATGGCAGGCAATTCACCATGTGGTTCTCTAGATTATGACCAACCCAATTATCTATATTCTAATAAGCAACCCCCCATTACTATTACCTGTTTCTTCCTAATAAGTGGGGTCAGTGCGAAAGGATACCATAACATCATCTGGAAGGAGGGTCCCAATTATGGGATGATTTCCCTGAAACGCCAACTTGATGTTCTCCTTCCCAAGACTTTCATCCTCCTCAACAGCACAGAGGCTGTCAGATTTGGGTGGAGACCACACTACTGTGTCCCTGAAAGTCTCGTCTATGTACCGCTCTGTCTCCCTTAGCTTCTCCAGTTCAGCCATTCTGGTCTCAAAAGCTTGTACTCAGTCTCTGAGGGCAGACATCTTTCGTGTCTGGTGATTGATTTTTCCATTTAAGTCTGATGCTTGCTGTAGTAAATGCTAGTGTGAAAGGACATGGTTTAGAGTTTCACATTCTACCTAGGCCTGGTCTACACTAGGAAATGAGGTCAGTATAACTATGTTGCTCAGGAGTGTGAAAAATCCACACCCCTGAGTGATGCAATTAAACTGATCTAACCCCTGGTGTAGCCAGTGCTAGGTCTAGGGGAAAATTCTCCTGTTGATTCTCCCTAGCTATTGAACCTCGGAGAGATGGACCCCTCCCATTGGCATAGGTAGCATCTTCACTGAAGCACTGCAGCTGCGCAGCTGTAGCCGGTTTATGCCGCTGTGCTTCTGTGTGGTTTATGTGTAGACAAGCCTCTGCTGACTCTTCTTCTATTTCTTTCCTCCTTTTTACATCTAAACTACTTGAGCGGCCAAATCTTACTTTTTTCTTGTTTAAGATCCTAATTTGCTCAGTATCATCCTGGATATGTGATAAAATATTTTTGATTGTTTTTTTTTAATTACCTACTTCTGCTGAATCTCTAGGAATATCATTGCTTTGAATTTTACTTGATTTATTGGCAGCCTTTGATGCCGCTGAACCAAAAGTCCTTATGTGATATTTATGTTCTGTTTTGGGCCTTCAGGAGCTGGTGAACAAATGGCTTGAATCTTGTAGGTTAGATCTTTTGACTGTGCAAATGGACACACCTCCACTAACTTTCATGGAGCTACTCTGATTTACCCCAGCTGATGATCTGTTCCAATAATTCTTATAATTAATTTCTGGTTTTACATGGGGGAAAATTGATCTCAGGTTATCTTTTAAATTTGAGGGGAACCTCAGTGTCTTGGCAAAATGAAAGTCAGGTAATTACATTGCACCCTGCAATTTCAATTGGATACTATATTAATCATTCCCTTTTCTAAACTATTGAATTTTTCTGTTAAACAGCTGCGGTGTCCTACTGTAGGTGGTTGTATTTCAGAGGTGAGTGGTGGAAGTCAAAAACTTTAATGGCACCAGATGTTGTTCTTCAGTTTGTTAAAGCATTAGAATTCTTCAGGATGAAAATTGCCATACAAATGTAGAATTTTAATATGCAGATGATTTTGATATTTATATTTGTTTCTGGTAATCCTGAGGACTTTTTTTGTATCTCAAATTGCTTAAGTAATGTTGACAGCTATATTGATGTCTTCTGTTGCTGCGAGTGGACAAGCTGGAGGACTTGTTCATAAGGGTATGTCTACACTGGCAGAGTTACAGCGCCGGCAGTTACAGCACCTCTCAGAGAGTGCTGAAGGGAAACCGCTGTTGGTGTTTACACTGTCAGCTGCCTGCGCAATAGCGTGTTCACACTTGCGGCACTTGCAGCAATATTCAGCGCGGTGCACTCTGGGCAGCTATCCCACAGAGCATCTCTTCCTTTTCTGCTGCTAAGCATTGTGGGAAGGTGGAGGGGGTCGGGGGCATCCTGGGTCCTGTCCCAATGCCCTGTGATACATTGCTTTGCATCTCAGCAATCCCTGTGCTTCCGTCCACATTTGGCACCATCTTTCAAAGATATGTGTGCTGCGCGCTCTGCTCTGCCTCTTCGTTCTGCAGGAATGGATCCCACACCGTTGATCAATATGTTGCTGACTCTCACTAACACGTCATGAGTGGCAGTGGAGTTATTCCTTAAACTACGAAGGCCAGAACAGTTCGACATTGATCTCACCATGCATAGTAGCTACGACATGAGATTGCTTATGGCATTCACGGAGGTGCTGACCACAGTGGAACGCCGCTTTTGGCCTCGGGAAACAAGCACTGAGCGGTGGGATCATGTTGTCATGCATGTCTGGGATGACGAGCAGTGGCTGCAGAACTTTTGGATGAGGAAAGCCATAGGACTGTGTGATGAGCTTGCCCCAGCCCTGCGGTGCAAGGACACAAGAATGAGAGCTGCCCTGTCATTGGAGAAGTGCATGGCGATTGCATTGTGTAAGCTGGCCATTCCAGACTGCTACCGATCCATCGCTAACTAGTTTGGAGTGGGAAAGTCGACTATTGGACTCATGTTGATGGAAATGTGCAGATCCATTAACCGCATCCTGCTCTGAAAGACCATGACTCTAGGCAATGTGCGTGACATTGTTGATGGCTTTGCACAAATGGGTTTCCCTAACTGTGGAGGGGTGATAGACGGCACACACATTCCAATTCTGGCACCAGACCACCTAGCCACTGAGTACATTAATCAGAAGGGGTATTTCTCAATGGTTCTCCAGGCGCTTATGGATCATCGTGAGCATTGACCTCCTGAGGTCCCTTCCAACCCTGATATTCTATGATTCTATGATTTCACGGACATTAACGCAGGTTGGTCCAGAAAGGTGCATGACGCACGCATCTTTTGGAACACTGGCCTGTTCAGGAAGCTGCAAGCAGGGACTTTCTTGCCAGCCCAGAAGATCACTGGGGAAGTCGAAATGCCCATTGTGATCCTGGGAGACCCTGCCTACCCCTTAATGCCATGGCTTATGAAGCCATACACGGGGCACCTTGACAGCAGAAAGGAGCAGTTCAACAACAGGCTGAGCAAGTGCAGAATGTGGCGTGTGCATTTGGCTGTTTAAAGGCCTGCTGGCGCTGCCTATATGGGAGGCTGGACCTGGCCAATGACAATATTCCTATGCTTATAGGCGTGTGCTGTACACTCCATAATATTTGTGAAGAGAAGGGTGAAAGCTTCACTTAGGGCTGGACCACTGAGGCTCAGCACCTGGAGGCTGAATTTGAATAGCCAGAGACCAGGGTTATTAGAGGGGCGCAGCACAGGGCCATAAGGATCAGGGATGCCTTGAGGCAGCAAATTGAAGCTGAAAGCCACTAATATTTGTTGCTATGCTTGGGAGTGCAGTGCTTGTAATGCTAGGAGGTGATTGTGATTGGTGCAGACAATGCACTATGAAGGTTTAAGAAAATTGCCTGTTGCTTTGCATAGCTCTGTTTACTTTCAATTAATGGAATAAAGATTGCTTTCAAACCGAAACAATTCTTTTATTAAAAAACAACCAGCGGAGAGAGACAAACAAAAAAACACATTAGCACTGAGGGGGGTGGGGGAATGGAAGGTCCCAGGAGTAGGTGGGGTCCCAGGATGGTTAAAGATTTTTGTATGTACAGGTATCATATCCAACCTTCTCCTTTGGAGTACAGTGCAGTGGGTACTGTACTTTAGCAGGGCTAAACTGCAGAGGGACAGATGTTGAGTGCAGTGGGTACTGGGAGTCCGCAGGGCTGGACTGTGACGGGGCAGGGCTGGAATGCAGCGGGCAGGGCCGTCCCTAGCTATTTTGGTGCCCTACGCAGCCCCCCATGGGGAAAGTGGGGGGGGG